>NC_083573.1:49377045-49679545 GCF_027579695.1 Neoarius graeffei
GAACGGATGTTTAATTTGAGTTTATACACCAGTGACCAGGTAGGCTAAAGTGAATAGCTATCAGATGATGATGATGATATGTTTATTGATGCGCATGCGCTACTGGAACTTACGTTTAATGTCGTAAGAATAGGGGAAATCTTTATTCTTATGACTCGTCATAAGTAGCTGTAGAACTCTCATGATTGATTTCAACTGAATAACTCAGTAAGCTGCGGTCCAGAAGGTTGTTAATGAGCTTAACAAAAGTGAACTTGTGTAATATACACTACCGTTCAAAAGTTTGGGGTCACTTAGAAATGTCCTTATTTTTGAAAGAAAAGCACTGTTCTTTTCAATGAAGATCACTTTAAACTAATCAGAAATCCACTCTATACATTGCTAATGTGGTAAATGACTATTCTAGCTGCAAATGTGTGGTTTTTGGTGCAATATCTCCATAGGTGTATAGAGGCCCATTTCCAGCAACTCTCACTCCAGTGTTCTAATGGTACAATGTGTTTGCTCATTGCCTCAGAAGGCTAATGGATGATTAGAAAACCCTTGTACAATCATGTTAGCACAGCTGAAAACAGTTGAGCTCTTTAGAGAAGCTATAAAACTGACCTTCCTTTGAGCAGATTGAGTTTCTGGAGCATCACATTTGTGGGGTCGATTAAATGCTCAAAATGGCCAGAAAAATGTCTTGACTAGATTTTCTATTCATTTTACAACTTATGGTGGGAAATAAAAGTGTGACTTTTCATGGAAAACACTAAATTGTCTGGGTGACCCCAAACTTTTGAACGGTAGTGTACAAACAGTTCCAGTGAATCAAGTGACCAAACGATTCGGGAAAAAGATTCATTCGTTTTACTGAACAAGATTCAAAGATCCGAACTTGCCATCACTGGTGAAAAGTGAAGCGCAAGAAAGTCCACCTTATTCACTTCGGCTGGATCGTAAATATCTCCCGACTTTCTCCAAAAGCGCACTTGTTTGACTGTGGAAACGCAGACGCCCTGTTCTCCTGCATGCGGAGTCGTTTGATGTGAATAAACGCAGGCGAGCCGAGTGTCTGCAGTTAAACTGAAGGTTCCGCCTTGTCAACTGTTTTTTGCCTGAGGATTAAAACTATTTCTCCTTGGTGTCTTCACTGTTTTACAGTGTTGTGTTGAACAGCCTTCAGAGAAATGTGTGTGTGCTTGATACTTGTCTTTAACAGGTTTGGGGGCTTCTGCTGAATGAAAAGCTGCTCTCAAGGTATGTTCATGCAGAGGCGATTCTAGAGTCTGTTGTGGCCCCAAGCAAAAATTTCCAGGGGGCCCTTCTGACCAGTGTTCATCACCAATATGTTATAAGGCCAAAAAAAAAAAATGGTGTGTTTCAGGTAACATGAAATACTAAAATAGGGTCGGTAGGTAGGAAAAAGTTTTGTTTTGTTTTTTTGTCCTCTTTTTTTTATTTTGTTCGAGAAAATTAACACTATATATATATATATATATATATATATATATAATGGTGGTGTAGTGGTTAGCACTGTCGCCTCACAGCAAGAAGGTCCGGGTTCGAGCCCCGTGGCCGGCGAGGGCCTTTCTGTGCGGAGTTTGCATGTTCTCCCCGTGTCCGCGTGGGTTTCCTCCGGGTGCTCCGGTTTCCCCCACAGTCCAAAGACATGCAGGTTAGGTTAACTGGTGACTCTAAATTGAGCGTAGGTGTGAATGTGAGTGTGAATGGTTGTCTGTGTCTATGTGTCAGCCCTGTGATGACCTGGCGACTTGTCCAGGGTGTACCCCGCCTTTCGCCCGTAGTCAGCTGGGATAGGCTCCAGCTTGCCTGCGACCCTGTAGAAGGATAAAGCGGCTACAGATAATGAGAAATGAGATGTGTGTCTGTGTGAAATATGTAGCGGTTTTAGGTTTCTTTTTTATTTCAATGTTTGTCATTTTCATGTGTTTTCAATGGTTTTTAGTATATATATATATGTGTGTGTGTGTGTGTGTGTGTGTGTGTGTGTGTATATATAAAATTACACTATATTGCCAAAAGTATTTGCTCACCCATCCAAATTATCGGAATCAGGTGTTCCAGTCACTTCCATGGCCACAGGTGTATAAAATCAAGCACCTAGGCATGCAGACTGTTTTTACAGTTTGGAGCTGGCCCCTTCCTCTTCCAACATGACTGTGCACAAAGCAAGGTCCATAAAGACATGGATGACAGAGTCTGGTGTGGATGAACTTGACTGGCCTGCACAGAGTCCTGACCTCAACCCGATAGAACACCTTTGGGATGAATTAGAGCGGAGACTGAGAGCCAGGCCTTCTCGTCCAACATCAGTGTGTGACCTCACAAATGCGCTTCTGGAAGAATGGTCAAAAATTCCCATAAACACACTCCTAAACCTTGTGGACAGCCTTCCCAGAAGAGTTGAAGCTGTTCTAGCTGCAAAGGGTGGACCGACGTCATATTGAACCCTATGGATTAGGAATGGGATTTCACTTAAGCTCATATGTGAGTCAAGGCAGGTGAGCAAATACTTTTGGCAATATAGTGTGTGTGTATAAAAATGTGTGTATATGTTAATTTTTTTCGAACAAAATAAAAAAATGTAAGAACTTTTTCCTACCTATATTAGAATGAATAAAATGTTCTCCATCTGACGAATATTAAAGGCCGTAATATAACGAAACTTAGATACTGGTAAAATTTCAGAATTTATAGAATAAGTGTACTAAATAGACGGTGTGTGGGTCTACCTACCTTTTGAAGCTTTTTCTGAAATTCTTTCATTTTTCCCTTTTCTGAAAGTGCAGCCTGCATCATGACATCGAATGCATTTTCTTGTGTCTCTGCACACTCGGGGGTTGGCACTGATTTCAAGTTCTACACACCGAAACCGTATTGATCGGATATCAGGAAAAACACTTAATTTATCAAGTACTGTCATATCGAGATCATCGATATCATAAAAATCACGATCGGGTGTGCTGGATTCACATTGACACTGTGCTGAAGCCTTCACTCGGATGTTAGATGTAATGTCGATTGATCCGTGGAAAGCATTAAATAATTGAATAAAAGTTTTTGATAAATCGATCGATTCTAGTTTTCTCAGACCTGATGATGGGTGTGAACATCTGCCAACGGTAATACACAAAACGCGTTGACAAGTTTGTGAACTGCCACTGTCAGTGGCCACCATGATGTTAGTTTATCAGACGACTCGCGCAATCGACGTGAATATCGCAAGAGTTCGAGTTATGATGTTCTGCGCGAGATGGCTGCGCCCATGTTTATGCAGGGGGGCTGATAGAAGTGGCGAAACATTTTACTTTTTATCATTTCTTTTACAACTTGAATGAGTTGAAACAAAGAATTATGACAAACTAACGCCGCTTACAATAAAATATCAAGGGAAATTTGTCATAACTTTACGGTCAGCAATTTCGAAGCGGAAATTCTCGATCGGTCGGGTTACCGGAAACACTTTTTTTTTTTTTTTTGGCTTAAATAATCTGACACCAACGAAAAATGTATGAAACGAAAGTTTTTTTTAAATTCCAAATGTGAAAATACAATGGTAAAGAACAATAAACAAAATAAGCCCTCGGGCCCCGACTCTCAGGGGGGCCCCCAAGCAATTGCGTGCCTTGCCTGTTCACAAGCTGCGTGTCTGTGTTCATGTGTGGGATTTTGCATACTTGCCAACTTTTCAAAATTCTCCTGGGAGAGAAAAGTGCATGAACGACATTTTCAACTGGACAAGGCTATGATGCGCGGTTGAAATGATAAAAACAGTGGATCCCAATTAATTGCAAACCATTTGGAATTTATACAATTAGAGTTTGAGTTGTTGATATTGCTCTATCAATGACTGTCACAAATGTCACCAGCCACTTTAACGAACTGTAACGGAATTCAATTGCACTATGTAAAAACTGTTTACAATACTGTTTACACTTTATACATCTTTTATCTTTGATAGACTTAACTGCTATACTGTTTATACTGTCATATTTATGCTTGCACTGTAAATTCTGCTCATACTGCCATTTATTTACTTATATTTATACTGATAATTCTGTTTTATATCGTGCTATATTGCCCTACTATACTTGTATGTAATTCTGTTCACACTGCCACATTTGCCATATTTATACTTTCTGGATTGCCGCTGTGTTTTCTTAGAATAGCTTTAGCTTGTGTGTGTAAATATACCCCCCTTTTTTATAAAGTTTATATCTTTTACCTATATTTTATTTCATGTTTATTACTGTTTGCACTGCAGATAAGAGGGGAAACGCAGTTTCAGTTCTGTGTATGTCCTGCACATATGGCATTATTGATGATAAAGTTGACTTGAACAGGTTATGGGATTCCTGCATCAGGCCTGAGAGAGCTCAGCTCAGAGTGAAAAATCTGAAATAATACTCTTGTCTTGAATTTTAATATAATAACAATGAAAGGGAAGTCTTAAATCAGATTTTTAGCTGAAAATTCTCATGCCTGAATATCGTCTACATACGGAGACCCACAGAAAATAACACAAGTGATGCTTTCGAAGAATGTTTATAATTTCTTAAAATGGTCACAGTGAATGAAATTATTGGATTGCATCAAATGTGTTTTCCTTCTGTAAGCTCATGCAAAAATACAGAGAGCTATAATATATATATAATATATGAATTAAATTTAATTAAGATTTAACCAGAATAGTAACAATTAAATAAATACTGAACTGTCTTAGTACTACTAAAATGCATCTCTGTCACTAAACACTTTCCAGCAGAATTTTTAAAAAGCACTATATAGATAAGTCTTCCGGATTTACCCGGAAATCCGGATATTTGACAAAACTCTTGAAAACCTCCGGTTTTCCGAATGGAGAAATTTATTTTTCGCATTCCTAGACGCAGCGTAATACTTCGCATCGTCCTTGCATGGGTGCAGTCCTTAAATAGCCCAAACATGGTTTACTGATTAAAGACAGGTGCTCTTTAACGGCGTGCATGCCTTCAGGTGCACGATCTAAAGCCTAGGTCACAACCGGGCGTACGATTTTTTTTTTTTTTTTTTGGCTGTGCGATTTTTGGCGTTTCCCAAATCGCTGCATTTTTTTTGTTCGTGGAGAAAGACGCACGTTGGCCATAAGTTTGTCTTGCAACCTGAAAAAAACGTAAGCGCCCGTAGAGTTTGTTTGACATGACAAAGAACCTCTGCGGCCAGTCTACGGCTCAAAAATCAGCATGTCACACGCACGCCTTCGTGCATTTCTTGCGTTTTTTGCACGTAGACCGGCCGTAGGAGCATGTGCAGCCGGTTGTGACCGAGGCTTTAGGCATGCAGGACTGACACCGTTCTGCACAAGCGCAACACAATCGCACTAGAAAGCACGGTCAAGCTGCCAGTGTAGCTGCAGTCCTTTTTAGTTGCAAATTAGAAGTATTTCCTTGTGTTAATAATTCGCCATGTCAAAACAAGCAAAACTTTCCTCTTCCTTTCGACGTGAAGAGAGGTAAGCAATTTATTAACCCCGCCGACAGTAGTCGGAGGGGTTATTATTTTCACCTGCGTCAGTCTGTGTGTGTGTATCTGTCTGTGTGTCTGCAAGATATCTCAAGAACTAATGGATCGATTTGGACCAAATTTTGTACGTGTCGCCAATCACCCAGGAAGGAAACCATTAAATTTTGGAGGTCAAAGGTCAAGGTCATGGCAGACCTTCGAAATTTTCGCTCAATGTATTTTAATAGGGAAAAGGCTGCGTTTGCACTCGTTAGAGTGTCCCTGTCTAGTTATATATTTGTAACTGGCTGGTCGAACATTTGCTTATCCATGGAAATTCATTCTCCCATGCAACCTGGTATTTGTATTCATGTTTTTGCCGTTTGGTATTGGGTTTAGTGGCCATGATGAATGACTGCTTGTAAAAAAATGTCGGACAGCCTGGGTGAATCCTACGTTACGGAAGTGACTGTCGTTCTGTTCGTTGATTGGTTAAAAATCAGTTGACGTCAGCGGTGTTTCTCATACGATTCTGATTGGACATAATCGGGAGTGTTTTTAACTTGGCGGTAGGGATTTCCCCAAACTGGGAGATTATCCAGTTTTTAGCAAATACGATCGGGAGGTGGGAGACAGAGGCTAAAATCGGGAGGGTTGGCAAGTATGGATTTTATTGTTGATACCCTGAGATACATGTGAGCATCACTAAATAACTTTTAAAACAGGTGGATTTATGTTACTATGTGGGGAAAATCTTGCAGAAGCACTCGTTTTTGATATTTCTTGAAAGTCATGTCAAAAGGGCATTGTCACAGTCTTGCAATTCAGGTCCAACAGTGTTTTTCAAAGATGGAAAGGAAAAAACACAGATGTGACAAGTCACAGAAATGCATCTGGAGCACTATACTATTTTTTTTTTAATCATTTATTTATTTATTTAATTTTTTTACGTTACATTACAGGCAGGTGGTGTAGTGGTTCGCACTGTCGCCTCACAGCAAGGTCCTGTGTTAGAGCCCAGCGGCTGGTGAAGGCCTTCCTGTGTGGAGTTTGCATGTTCTCCCTGTGTCTGCATGGGTTTCCTCCACAGTCCAAAAACATGCAGGTTAGGTTAATTGGTGGCTGTAAATTGACCATAGGAGTGAATGGTTGTCTGTGTCAGCTAGGGCTGCACAATATATCGAAAAAGTATCGATATCGCGATATCATAGTTTGCGATACACATACCGCAAAAATTACTTAAATTTCGATAAAAGGCACATTTTTCTGTGCCGTCCAATCACATTTGAATGTTAACAAGTGCCGCGGGATAACTCCGCCCCCTATTGCAAAACAAGTAAAAGCTTCGTGGTGAAGGCGGGAGCAAGTGCGGTGAGGAACTGGTTTCCAAAAAAAAATGCATGTCTGCTATTTGGAAGTACTTTGGATTCAGGAGGGGTGATGTACTGCAAACTCAGGTACTTTGCAAGACATGTACCTGTAAAACAGTGGTGGGGCGGCTCACTGGGACAAACACTGCTGTACAGAAGCATAAAAACATAAAACCGCGCTCTCTCTCTCTCACACACACTACCGCTCGCGCGCGCTCTCTCTCTCTCTGTCTCTCTCTATCTCTCACACACACACACCACTGCTCTCTCACCCGCATGTGTTATTAACAGATTGTGTTTGAGTTTATGGTGAATCTGTGTCGCTCACCTTCATCTCCCGGGAGCCGCTGAAATTGCCATTTTAAATGCTTTATGTTAATGTAATGTAGTTTTCAGTTTTTTGTTTACTTCAACTTAAGACATTTTCTGCTGCGCTCACAAAAATTAAGAGATTTAAAGATGATTGATGGACATCATTACAGGTGTAGCCATGTTTTTCCAATAAAAAATAATGTTGGAATGGAAGCGATGCATTGGGTGTTTTTTTTTAAATGCTAGATACAGGGCAGAACAGCGAGTAGAGGTAAGAAAAACATTATATATTTAATTATCGTGATACATATCAATATCGAGATATTCAGTCATGTTATCGAATATCGCATATTTTTCTGATATCGTGCAGCCCTAGTGTCAGCCCTGGCGACTTGTCCAGGGTGTACCCCGCCTCTCACCCATAGTTAGCTGGGACCCTTGCCTGCGACCCTGTAGGACAGGATAAGCGCATACAGATAATGGATGGACATTACAGGCATTTAGCAGGCGCGCTTATCCAGAGCGACTTGCAACATACCAAGAGCAGCCTGGGGATTAGGTGCTTCAGCCATTTCTGGTCCTAGGAAATTGAACCGGTGACATTTTGGCCCCAATGCTGCTTCTCTAAGCATTAGCTAGGCCATGGCTTCCCCATTTTTCTTGTGGGGTTTAAAAAAAAAAAAGATTACTTTGGGCAGGGTGGTGCAGTAGATGGTATTGTTGCCTCATAGCTCCAGGGTCCCTGGTTTGATCCTGAGCTCAGATTAAAGTCTGTGTGGAGTTGTACATTCTCCCCATGACTGTGTGTGTTCTGGGTGTTTCCTTTCCCCCTTCACATTATCTAGCTGAATGGTCTTCTCCTAAAAGACATGTTAATAGGCAGACTGGTGATGTTAAAATGTCCCTAAGGGGGGGGGTGTGTGCATGCATGTGTGTGTGTACGTGCGTGCTCATAGTGCGTTGTGATAAAACGGTAAACCATTAATCTCGCCACACACCCAGTGTTTCCAGGTTAAGGCTTTGGCTCGTCCACGCCTCTGATCAGAATAAAGTGCTTACTGAAAATGAATGAGTAATAAGTGTACTCTTTCTCTCACTTCTAGATATCAACTGATCACTCCATGGGGCTTTTCAGGGACTTGTGTACCTGTGCTGATCTCCTCCTCCTCCTCCTCCCCCCCTGTTCCATTTTGACACTTCAGAAAATGATGACTTATCACTTAGCCATAAATGGCAATTTATGGATTTGTACTAGCCACAGTAAGTGGTAAGCCTTTCACTAATAACATACGGAGCAACCTGACATCCTTCTTATCATCAGAAAGCTCGGTGGATGCAAGTTGATTTCGACAAAGCTTCAGGGACATTTTTAAGCAGTGACGAGAAGGTGGAGTTTCTCTGTTTAGGATCAGAATAAAGCCCCGTTCCTGGTTTGATTAAATTCTCTACTGCAGCTGGCTTTATGCCTTTCAACATGGTGCCCAAGAATGTAAACATGGAGACTGTACAAATGCTGCATGTGGAAGTAGAGCCTGCCAAGTGTTCAAGCAGCAGAATAAATGAAGATGAGGAAATGGAGGTTTCAGAAAGATCAGCCAGTGAGGACTCTGTGGCGCACATCCCCAAACGCCTGTGGATTATGCACGGAGCCGTCATGTTCGGCCGTGAGTTCTGCTATGCCATGGAAACAGCTCTGGTCATACCTGTGCTACTACAGATAGGTAGGTGACCATTATACTCAAAATTATATTAAAGGAACAGTCCACCGTACTGCCATAATGAAATGTGCTCTTATCTGAATTGAGACGAGCTGCTCCGTACCTCTCCGAGCTTTGCGCGACCTCCCAGTCAGTCAGACGCGCTGTCACTCCTGTTAGCAATGTAGCTAGGCTCAGTATGGCCAATGGTATTTTTTGGGGCTGTAGTTAGATGCGACCAAACTCTTCCGCGTTTTTCCTGTTTACATAGGTTTATATGACCAGTGATATGAAACAAGTTCAGTTACACAAATTGAAACGTAGTGATTTTCTATGCTATGGAAAGTCCGCACTATAATGACAGGCGTACTAACACCTTCTGCGCGCTTCGGCAGCGCATTGATATCTGAGCTCCGTATCAATGCGCTGCCGAAGCGCGCAGAAGGTGTTAGTACGCCTGTCATTATAGTGCGGACTTTCCATAGCATAGAAAATCGCTACGTTTCAATTTGTGTAACTGAACTTGTTTCATATCACTGGTCATATAAACCTATATAAACAGGAAAAACATGGAAGAGTTTGGTCGCATCTAACTACAGCCCCGAAAAATACCATTGGCCATACTGAGCCTAGCTACATTGCTAACAGGAGTGACAGCGCGTCTGACTGACTGGGAGGTCGCGCAAAGCTCGGAGAGGTACGGAGCAGCTCGTCTCAATTCAGATAAGAGCATATTTCATTATGGAAGTACGGTGGACTGTTCCTTTAAGCTATAACATCCATTAGGGTGCATCAGTTGCCCTCACTTTCATAAAATCTGATGCATTTTTGTTTGGGTGTTCCTTTTCACCAATAAAGACATCCTGTAAAATTGACCATATTCAAAAGTCTAATGGTGGCACCATGAGGTTCATTTTTTGCCAAAAAACACTTATGTTTTCGCGTAAGGTTTGAATCACAATGTTGGACTCCATTTATTGATTTCTTGTGAGCCAGAGATCATGTTAAGAACCTTTGCAAGGGATTGAGAAGCATTAATGTGATTCATAATACATTTGTATTGTTTAAAAGTAGTTGAACAATGATTCAATGAACAGCTAAAACTCAAACTGTGCTTGATGATATATTTAGAATATGTACTAAAAATGTGTATCTAAGAGATTTGGTATACTCTATAAAGTGCCATAATGTTTCATGAAAAGTGATCGAAATTTTGTCATAAAAGTCATAAAATAGCAGCTTTTTCCATAACTTTGAGCTCCTGGTGCCACCATTAAACTTTAGAATTTTGTCAAAATATTTCACCCAGTGTGTTTTCTTACCAAAAGGAACATAAAAACAAAAATGCATCATGATCGGAGGAACTTTTCATTTTTAGGGGGCAACTGATGCACCCTAACGTTTTCACCATTCATCAGCTCACAAAGGCCCTCGTGATGAAACATCAAGATTTCATCATGTCTTGACATCCAGCTAGACCTGAATGACTGAGAGCTTTTTTTTTTTTTTTTGTACATGAGCAGTAAATGGTGTTTTGCAATGCTCATGTGAATCTGCAAGTGTTCCAATATACGCCATGAAGTAAACGTTAAAAAAAAAAATGCACACCTTGCACTAAGCTTTTATGACGTATGGCAGAAGCCTCTTCTATTGATGCATGTGTTTAGTTCAGGGTAACAATGAACTTGACTGAGGAGTGTGTGCGCATGTGCACATTTCTCTGTCTAATTATTATTTTTTCCCGCATTTTCAGGGAGTGTAACTTCAGTGACGTGCGTGTGCTATGAGGTAATACAATTTAGAGAAAAAGAAGCGATGCAATGAAATGCTACGCAGTGCTGGTCTTGGTTTGATAGAAATAATATCTTTATACTTGAAGTGAAATGGCTCTGCTTTTTATTTAATTGATTAATGAATTCTATGGAATCAATTTTGTGCCAAAATGTTCATACAATACTTTTGAAATATCAAACAAAAACAAATCAAAATAAAAAAAAAAATTGTTTTAAAAAGTCAGGTTTTTTTAGACTGGCAAACAAATTATTCGTGTAATCGTGCAAAATATCAGTCTATTACTCTTCAGAAACCTTTTATTTTTGTTCCGCGTCTTTCTCAGTTTTGTTTGACGTAATTTATTTTGGTTGCGATTCCAGCTTTCTCGTTTGCGCTCCCTGACGTTTTGCTTGCAGTTCTGGCACAAACTTCACGTGTGGGTGGGCTGTCCAGGAATGCATTCCCATTGGCTAACTTGTGTTTGACTGACAGCTACGCTCAGCGATTTCCCCCGGAGGCTGTTGCGGCCATTTCCTACTCGGATTTTGGCGGACTGTTTGACGAGTGACCGATCCATTGACGGTAAACAAGGATCGAGTGGACTTGTGTACTACTGCAACACATACAACACATTTGTCCCGTACTTACACTTTGTTGAATTAATTCAATATCATAGTCGCCACTGAAGTCCACTCGATCCTTGTTTACCGTCAATGGATCGGTCACTCGTCAAACAGTCCGCCAGACTCCGAGTAGGGAATGGCTGAGCGGAGCTGTCAGTCAAACACAAGTTAGCCAATGGGAATGCATTCCTGGACAGCCCACCCACACGAAGTTTGTGCCAAAACTGCAAGCAAAAAGTCAGGGAGCGCAAACGAGAAAGCTGGAATCGCAACCAAAATAAATTACGTCATACAAAACTGAGAAAGACGTGGAACAAAAACAAGGTTTCTGAAGAGTAATAGACTGATATTTTGCACAATTACACGAATAATTTGTTTGCCAGTCTAAAAAAAATTGACTCTTTATTTTGATTTTATCGTTTTTGTTTGATATTTCAAAAGTATTGTATGAACATTTTGGCACAAAATTGATTCCATAGAATTCAGTGACTCTCTTCATAATTAAGGAAGATGAGCAAAAGAAACCTTAAAGGTTTCATCACAGGCACCTTGTTGCCACCGAGAGCAGAATTTACGCACATGGAACATTTTCAGTCACGTCATTTATTTTGAAATGCGACTTTCAGAGATTTATGATTAATTTTTTGTCTTTATCGCAAAAGTAAAATTGTTGCCAGTGTCTGACTAAGGTAGTTGATCAGTAGGTGAAACATGACAACAGGCTTATAAAAGGTAAGTTATTAAATAATGGACATGTTGAAACAGGTCAGGCTGCATCTCTATGCCTCTGTTCAGCACACCCAGTGTGCACGCTAGTTCTTTTCCAGGGTTTGTTTAAAAAGCTGTGTTTCATCATCAAAATCACAAGGCCTAAACATCAGAGTTGTGAATTAAGAATGTAACTCAAGTCCAGTGGTATAAAGAACAGATTTTCAACCTTTTTGTCTTTAAGGGAGATACGCAGAACCTTTTATTTTTAAATACATTTCTGAGTGGATAGTATCTCCATCCTTGACTCTTGCATGCTGCATAATTGGGAATAAAAATATGTATATTTTTGAGAGGTAAAATCAACCGCAAAGTTGGCATTCAAGCTGTCCCGCTGAGCCAGCCAGCCCTGAGTGCGTGACGTCACAGTGGGAACCGGTGCTTTAGACCAAAGCCAGACTCGGCAGGCGAGAGTGGTTGCAATGGCCTCTTCATTTGGATTTATTGGAGATTCTTCGAATTCCTCAGATAGTAATACATCTGACTGATGGTCCTGAAATTGGAGTGTGTACATGCTACTGCTATACACGTAGAAGCGTATCAGTTCGAACCATCGGAAAGTGAATCTGATCGTAACATGTCAGCTATGGAGGCCCCCACCTAACGAAATAAAGCCAGAGAACAAAGTCGTCTAGGGAATTGGACAGAATTGAACTGACAGTCTCATGTGACTCTCATTAAAACAGGGTAGGTGTTATAACATGCAACATGCATGCATTTTCACTGATAAAACGTAAAAGGCTAATTAAATAATAAAATGAACTGAGACAATCGCGTTCTGAAGCAAATTAAATAATCTTATACCGGTAACTTTTAAACACACAATACAAGTTACATGTATTAATCTAAATGCAGGTAAACAACGAGTGGTGGGGTTATGTAACCAAATGAGTCGCATCTTACCCATCTGTGTTTTCGCTTCTTGAAGGCCAATCCTGTGGCTGATTGTTTCAAAACAATGTGACTTTCAGTTCTTTGTTCATTTGCTTCTTCCACATAAGGCTGAGATATTGCTGCTGAGGCAAGCATATCCAGCGGGGGGAGCGTATCTAGCGGAGAAATATGACAACTTGTCTGCTCATTCTCCGTTTTCTCCATACTGAGTACTCCGCCATTACTGCTCAGCTCACACTCCGGGAAAACTGGTGCGACTGAACTTGCTTTCCTTTTCTTGTAGTTTTCCTTTAATTGTTGGTACTGCACCCTCTTTCAATACGGGCTTATAGCCAACGCTCCAACAGATCAGAGGTCTTTTACGAGTCCTCAGTAAAATGTGCAGAGCAGGGGAGAGACCACTTTGTAGATGCCCAATCCATGAATTTCTCGCAAAACGCGTCCAAATCTTTGCAGTTTGAATCTTCTTGCACGGATGTGAAATCTCCGCGTTTCCGCGGAAATCCGCGTTTTTCAAATTGCCTTTCCGCGTAAAAAATCGTTTTCCGCGTTTTCTAAAATTAAAAAAAAAAATAAAAAATATTCGGTAAAGTCTGGCGCGAAACTTTTCCGGATTTTACTAAGCGGAAATGACGAAAGCTCCTTACAGCGATCTGATCATTATCGCTGTGTGGAGAGGAGTCGCTATTGTACATGCACTGCTACGAGTATGAATGAAAATGGCGGCGTTGTCTGTGAAGTCCGATGTCACGAAAATGGATTCTGGCATTGAAAATAAGTGGCGTTGGGACTGGTTAGAGCGCAAAGCTCCCGATGGAAGTGTTTTTAGTTTGGTTTTTGAAAAACTCAAGAAAGGAATCGCACGTTGCAAATTGTGTTGCTGTGAACTGAACTACGGACGGCGTGGATTTGTGACTCTCAGTGGACACGTGAAAAGCGAAAAACACAGGAGTCGAGTTGAGATTCAGAAGACTAACTATGCATTGCCAGGTAGGCATCAATAATAATAATAGTTTTATCCTACGTATTAAAAACATTACCTTCACTGTTACTTTTTGAATGAAATTTTTAGTTCTCTGAAAATGTGATAATTCCAATCTAATTTATCACTGGCACATTTAATATTTACAGATACATTTGAACAATGATTAGGTTTAATCTGAAATTATATTGCAAGTATAAACTTCACAGAAAGTGTGGAATTTTATTTAGCCATTAATTTTTCAGGTGTTAGGTCTGATTGAAGAGAGTAAGTACATGTACTATGAACTGGTGGCAGGGTTTAAATTTTATTGCTAGTTATGTAAGGCCACATAAAATTATATTCTTGTTCCTCATAATCATTACAGCCCGAACCAAAAAAATTGACCCACCATAAACATTTTTTTTTTTTTACACTGGTAATTTAGCATCATGCCTCTGAAACCAGAGTCTGCTCCAACCATTCCAATTTTTCGTGTTTTATCCCCCACATAGCAGAAAAATAAAACAAAATAAAAATAAAATAAGCCCGTCCTACCCATTTTGAGGAAAAATAGTGATGAGAAACAAGAAGTTATTTTCATATGGCCTAACATGACATTTGTAGTGGTGGTAGTTTGGTATCAATGGTAACATTTTTCAGACTTAAAGGGATAGTTCGGGATTTTTGACATGAATCTATATGGTATCCCCGTCAGCAGTGTCGTGCATCCACACTGACTTACCCCCGACAGTGTTCTGTGAGCCTAGATATTGTACAGTGTTGGTCAGTGCACAAGTAGTTCCGGCAGGTTTCCTGGGGTCTGCAAAGTAACACGTTTTTCTTCTCAAAACAGCTCGTGTTCGAATGAGTGATTTATTAGCATAACAAAACCCTTGTAGTCCAAAAAGTCACACCTTGCAATTGCTTGGGGCTACTTTCTCTCAATAGCGATCAGTGCGCGCTGTCACTGTTAACAGTTGTGTGCGAGCTAGCCAACAACTTTCATTAGTTGTTCGACAGAGTGTTTAGCAGCAGCAAATTGCTTTCCTCCTCAGTATACAAGTGCGCTTCCATGGCAGGGAAAAAGAAACTACCACTGCTGCCTATGTAGTGCCCTATTTATACAAATAGGAGTCATTCAGGATTCAGCCATGACACGGAGCAAAAACATGGCTGAATCCTGAATGACTCCTATTTGTATAAATAGGGCACTACATAGGCAGCAGTGGTAGTTTCTTTTTCCCTGCCATGGAAGCGCACTTGTATACTGAGGAGGAAAGCAATTTGCTGCTGCTAAACACTCTGTCGAACAACTAATGAAAGTTGTTGGCTAGCTCGCACACAACTGTTAACAGTGACAGCGCGCACTGATCGCTATTGAGAGAAAGTAGCCCCAAGCAATTGCAAGGTGTGACTTTTTGGACTACAAGGGTTTTGTTATGCTAATAAATCACTCATTCGAACACGAGCTGTTTTGAGAAGAAAAACGTGTTACTTTGCAGACCCCAGGAAACCTGCCGGAACTACTTGTGCACTGACCAACACTGTACAATATCTAGGCTCACAGAACACTGTCGGGGGTAAGTCAGTGTGGATGCACGACACTGCTGACGGGGATACCATATAGATTCATGTCAAAAATCCCGAACTATCCCTTTAAGGCCAGACACGGCACCCCAAACCTGAAACATGACACTTTTTTCTCATTTTCAAAATTTTTTTGTAAAGTTCTGAAACATGTATCACTAAAGCACCATGAAATTTGAACAAAACATTTTTTTAAACTGAAATGTGCTAATTTAGAAATTTTACATTTTATGTGCTTAAAATGTCACCATTTTAAGTCCTTTTTACAAAAATTTTCATGGGGGAGACCCCCCAGACCCCCACCAATGGGAGGGCGCACCCTCCCATACCCTCCCCACGACAACTTCGGGGTCGTCTGTTGAGCCTAAAAATTTTCCTCTTTTTTTAAAATTTGTCACTCACATCCCTGTTCTTGGGCCGTGAATGCAATGTTGTGTTGTGTTGCTGCATCCGCCAGCAACACATCTACATGGCATGGTGATAAATTAGCTCAAAGTGGAGGATCGAAGTTGCAGTTAGCTGTGTCGTGGGGTTTTTTTTTTTTTTTTTAAGTATAGCGGAAATGGCGATGAGACCGATAGACTTCCTGCTGTGATGTCATAGATGTCAAGGTCATTCACTCAGACCGCTACCTGTATGAATCACTTTAATCATAAAAATTACTATATTAGATTTATTGTTGGCGCTTAAAACTATCCCTGTGCCATTCTTGAGGTCTCGAGGCATTTATCAACAAAAAGTGAGGCCATGGCTCTGCGTATCTCCTTTAAGTAGTGTCACTTAAGGGAATGATTTGAAGAATAGCTCTATTTGATTCAAATCATTGTTGGAAAGTGAAATCTTGAGCTCCGTTGTCTCCTGTTCAGGTCTTCCAGAGCAGTACTACAGTCTGACGTGGTTCCTCAGCCCTATTTTCGGCTTGATCTTTACACCTCTGATGGGATCTGCTAGTGACAACTGTACCCTCAGGTGGGGTCGAAGAAGGCCCTTCATTCTGGCTCTGTGTGTAGGATTACTGCTCGGTTTAACGCTCCTCCTCAATGGTTCTCTAATCGGTGAGATTTATCTTTGACGGTTTTTACTTTTGGCTTTAAATATTCTATACATGTTCTTTTTACATGGGCTTTTTCATTCTGCAGGCCTGTTATCTCATCAAACCGTTTGTGTTGCTGCAGTTTCGCTGACGTGTGTGTGTGTGTGTGTGTGTGTGTGTGTGTGTCAGGCCTGACTGCAGGGGATCTTGCTGGTAACCAGCCCATTGGGATCATTCTGACAGTGTTGGGTGTAGTGGTGATGGACTTCTGTGCTGATGCTTTAGATGGACCAGTAACAGCCTACCTGCTGGACGTCGCTGAGGGTGAAGAGCAAGACATGGCCCTGAATATTCATGCCTTCTCTGCAGGTAATATGCACAGAGCATTAGTTTTTATGCCTTTGCCACAAGGAGGAGAAGGCATCATGTTCTCCTTTGTCTGACATCTTTATTAGCGCAACATCATACAAACGAGAGCCAATTGATGATAAAAAGGTCTAGACATGTCGGCATCGGAAGCATCCTCATTGTTCTCAAGTTTGACTTATCTTTTAATATGACGTGTGTTTGTGTGTGTGTATAAGACTGTTCGGCTCTTTTAGATTTCCCTGCCAAAAAGGGTGCCAGGAGAGAAATAACGTCGGTATAACTCAAATGTCCAATGTGTTGTTTGTTTATTTTTCCTTATTTATATGTCCACTTTGCAACAGCATCAGCATCATCAGGTTATTAACCTGTGAAATAAAACACAAAGTTGTGCTATAATTGTTTGAATAAATATAAATACATACTAGTATTATATAGCTTACATAAATGATTCACATAAATATATTTAGCCCTTTAAAACCACAACCAACTACACACCCACAAATACAAAACAATGGAAATGCATATGCAACTAATTTAAATAAGCGCAATTCCAGCGTTATGGACGTGACACTTGAACTCAAAATGGCAACAAATGACCCAGTGCATGTTTTATTGTCCCCCAGTATTTAAACAGGTGTTGCATATTTTAAGGCTGTACCATACTGGAGAAGTGATAGAACAAGAACAATTCCCATAGTACATCTAGGGCATGCCAGAAAACGCCAATAAAAGATGCGTTATGGATGTGACAGAAAAAGTATCACTTTTCTTGGGTGACTGTACATTTTTATCAAACTCTGTGAAATTGTAAACCTAATGTCGAAATGGAGATATCCATTTGATAGAGGGGTCCAAGGTGAATATTAAAAAATCTTTGTTTAAAATATTTTGTATTTCATGCAGAGTTTCGGAAGGGAAAAGTCAGCGTTATGGATGTGACGAAATTCCGTTATGGATGTGACGCGTCTGAAATGGACATGGCATATGTTTAGAAAATCAGCAATTTAACCACCATAACCCTTTGAAAAACTCTCTAAATATCAGCTAAAACTATCAAAGTTCTTAAATAATATTTAGGATGGCTATTGTTTTGCTGTTTTGTGGATTTTAGCATACATTTCTGTGGCTTGTGGCAATAATATAGAATTGTACATGATCAAAGTTGATTTTAGCTTGGGTTTTACATTATAAGAAAGAAAGACTGACAGTGACATATTAGGTTGGTTACAAATTGGTTCAACTTATTCACATCTGTAAAATACAGGCCTAGGTGAGATCTCTGGGAGTGGTTTTGATGTATTACATGTTTGCTTTATTTTTGCATGGTGAGGTTGACATTTACATGGAATTGCCCACAAGCAACAACTCAATCACCACATAGCTAAAATACAGGCAACATTTCACAGCCATTGCATTGCATACACAAAAAACCATTGCATTGCATACACAAAAAACCATTGCAGGGCAAATAGCAAGTAGCAGCTCTAAATAACAGACACGGCAACTCATCCCCAGTACCAAGTGAAATACGTGACCCAGCATGCACTTCAAGAAGCAGTCTACTACAGCGCGACTACATCACCCAGCATTCACCACGGGTCAGGAAGTGGGCTCATACAAGCGAAGCGCAGAGTTTCAAATGTTTGCACTAACAAGCAAACCAATAAACTTGAACAGTAAACACCGGGTTAAAACAATATTCTCGCCAAGCGATCAGCATGACAAAGTTAGCAAACATCCGATTTAGTTTACACAAAACAACCATAGACCAGCGAAAGGAATTTAAACAGCACCTTACCAGTGGCGTACTCTCTCGAGGCATGCAAGTTGGATCAGTGCTCGTTTGTCACCATGCTCATTCCCGCATATATTTGGAATATTGACAGTGCGTGCAACCAACCACCAGCCAGATAAGTGCTCCCTCCTGCCTAAGCAGCCGTGCTGCATTACGCCATCACCTGTGGTTTCGCGGACTAATTATCACCCGTGACAGCGAGCGCAACAAAGACCTTGATTAAAATAAATATTAGCACATGTAAAAATTTAAATTTTAGATTTGACATGAGCTCATCTCGAGTCTCTAATGTCCACTGTGCTCTCCTATTGCATTTCCAGGTTTGGGTGGAGCTTTGGGTTACATGCTTGGAGGTTTGGACTGGACAAATACTTTCTTGGGACACGCCTTCAAAGCCCAAGAGCAAGTGCTGTTCTTCTTTGCTGCCATCATATTTATAGTTTCTGTAGTACTTCACCTTTTTAGCATCAAGGAGACGCCATACAAAGCTCATCAGCACGAGGTGTCCGAGACTGAGGAATCGGGCAGCTCCTCATCCGTTCAGCTTAACGAAGTCCTTCCTAGGAATCACCAAGTACCAGAACTGGACCTCATTATTGAAGAGGATCCTTTTGATGCTTATGAAGACAATCAATCTGAAACCGAGGTTCAGAAGGACTTCCTGAATGTAATGAGATGTAAAAGTGACTCGGTTCTGGCTGTAGCAGACACTACCATTGAGCTCGATCCAGATTTGGACCTTGACCATCACTTTCTCGACAACATAGAGCCAGCTCTATTCCAGGATTCCAACACTGAAACGCCGTTTACATATTCCCCAAATAGCACCAGTCATGCCAATCAGTGTTCCAACCTCCCAATCGAGGCAGATCCTCCAAGGGACAACGAGCACTGTAACACTACCAAAGTTCTCAACGGCGACCTTGCTGGTGACGTCAAACCTAAATATGACCTGAACCATCAAAGTAAAACTGGCGTTCGTCATTCCAACGCTGCAGTCCGCTGTCGGCACCCTTCGTTCAACCGCCAACCTTCCTTTACTTATTCTTACTACGGCCGGGTGCGCTTCCATCGGCCTCGTCGCCGCATCAGTTCAGCTCGCCCAATCAAGTCGTCACAGAGCTTGAATGACATTGACAGGATAACCAACCCGCAGGCGTGCCGGAGGCTGCAGAAAAGAGAGAGCGCATCATCCGGAACGGAAGATGATGAGGACAGTGAGAGTGAAGAAGGAGAAGAAAGCAAAAGTACTGTGAAGCTGCTTTGGTTGTCCATGTTTAAAATGCCTCCACAGCTCTGGCGCCTGTGTGTGTGCCATCTTATCACTTGGTTCTCCATGGGCTCCCAGGTGGTTTTCTATACTGACTTCATGGGACAGGTCATCTACAAAGGAGACCCAGTGGTAAGAAGAGCTCCAGATTTTCTCCTGAGTTGCTTTAATTACAGTCACTGCAGACAACCAAAACACTTTGGTTTTTGGTTTTATTTTCTCTCTCTCTCCCCATTTAGGCTCCTGCAAACTCAACTGCATTTCAAGACTATAATAAGGGAGTACAAATGGGTTGTTGGGGGCTAGTTATCTATTCTGCGACCGTTGCCATCTGCTCAGGTATGTTTAACATCCGAGAGAGTTTTTATTAATGCTACAATAAAGAAACAACGAAGTGGTAACTCTCGTACTGAATGTTCTAACGTTTTCATAAAGTATTGGCTTGTTCTGCAGCTGCAGACCAGAATGCTTACTTTTGAATGTGAGGTTTAACAGTTGATTTAAATGCCGTAGTTACACACACATTCGCTTCCCACACCATGTGGCACATAGGGCGGCACCGATCTCTGTTTCCGTAGCCCTCGGCCACTCGCCTATTACATAGCTAGGGTTACAATGGGGGGCTGGTCCTCTAGTAACCGCAAGAGTTTGACTCCCCACTCGCATCTGGATTGCAGCGTGCCTTGCCAGACGGCAGTAGGCACCATTTTTATGATGGCCTTCGGTATGACCCGATCATGAGTAGAACTCCCGATCAAGAGGCGGACACGCTAACCACTAGGCCAACTCGTGGTCTAAAC
Source organism: Neoarius graeffei (assembly GCF_027579695.1). Taxonomy (NCBI): domain Eukaryota; kingdom Metazoa; phylum Chordata; class Actinopteri; order Siluriformes; family Ariidae; genus Neoarius; species Neoarius graeffei. Next base: position 49,397,788 of record NC_083573.1, read on the forward strand.
ACGTCTATTGTTTTATATAATATTTAGATGCGCAGTACTTAAATAATATTGGCTGGTATTGAGTGGTATTGAGGTATTTCACTCACGTGACCAAGTCATGTGATGCTGCCATTTTGGACGTCACGGCTCGAATCGGTTTGAATGCGAGGAAGGTGACAAACGAAAAACATAAAAGAAAAAGGAGCGAGATGCAGAAAACACCTTCACTATCCAGCGACGTAGGGCATTTACAGGGCGAGCAGAGGGAGAGGTATTTGCAAAAATTGAGGTTAGCAGGCTTAGAGAACGTCGTTTACCTGCTTCCATCAGGATTGTTCACTGACAGCTAAGATTTGTTCACATTTTCATTTACTTTCGGTCCTCAGGATAAACAAAATGTTATTAAATGTCACTGAAATAACTTCTTAGTCTGTTGAGACATGGCCTGTTAAGTTTTTCCTTTACTGTATTTACTAGTTTACTGAGCGCGCTCCGGGGCTGGCTGGCGCTAGCTAGCTAGCGCTCCGGGGCTGGCTGACCGGCTGGCTAGCTAGCGCTCCGGGGCTGGCTGGCTCAGTAAACTAGTAAATCCAGTAAAGGAAAAACTTGAGACTGAAAGGTTTTAACAGTCATCCAAATGACTGAACGTAAACATTGCTACAGTAACATACCAGCTACTGTTGTTGACATTAGCTAGCTTGCCATCCAAAACGGCGGACACTGGGGCGTCACGTGACCCTGTGACGTCAGGTGAAATACCTCAATATCAGATATTCAGCGAGCGTGGTATTGAACGAGTTGAAGATGAGTTCAGTATCATGCTAGCTGAACGGGGAATATATGTGATACCATGAAAAAAGCCATTATTATTATTATTATTACACGTTCCTTTCGGGTGTTGAACGCGTCTTTTTCTTTCAAAATTCTCTCAATCTTCTGTATTTAACGAAGCAAACCTGCTGCCTGTGTTTGTTTACAAATTGTCCCAGTCACTTGCTAGCATGGAAGTTTTACGTCTCTGATATGTGACTTCATGTCTTGACAACCATGCAATATCATAAACCATAGTCAACGCTCGTTCTCCATTGGGTAGAGTGATGTAATACACACAGGATAAGCGATATGCTAACAATATCGCATGCTGTCAAACCAAATGAGTGAAACCCGCTAGAAGGGAATAGAACACGTGTTTTTATTCCGTTGGAAAAAGTGTCCTGTATGTATAATAATGTAAAACGGTGCTATTGAAGTAGTCTAATGTGTATAAATAGTGGCGTTGTAGAATATTGACGGAAAGAGATTACACATGTTCTTGCTTAAGGTTTAATGCAGTAAGCGATAGAATACGCACAGTGAGCACGGATGCAAATTGACCAAACAGTAGAAGAGATTTAACACGTCTTGAAATGGTACATTAATCACCGATGAGGGTGTTTTTTGTTTTTCTGACCTGACCAGCGTGTAACTAGTCTTAATCTGATGAGCGTTGTGTTAACTGGCTCTTTAGCAGATCTTGTTTGGAGGTTGCAAAGCTAGCTTCAGTCTGTTAAAGGATATGGGACATGGATTTTTTTCTGGGCATAATTATGTATAAAGGACATAAGAAATGCCATCTAAATCACTGCAGGGTGTCAAAAATGTGAAAATCATCACATTATTCAAGTTTTTTTTTATACATCAGCGTAAAACAAGGATTCGTTAATGAGCTAGGTGGTCACGTGACCCGTGACGTAACAAAAACTTTCCAAGGAGCCAGCGCTTGGGAATCTAATGTAAACAGGTTACCGAAATGGACACCATCGACAGTGACATTCCCGATGTTTCACAGAGATGTGAAGTTAGACCCTATCAATTCGAACCGATAGCTGGAAATTCACATGAACATAGATCTTGTCTTTACTCTGACGGGTCAGATGATTCTGAGAGTGAGAGTTCATTCAGCCCTCATGAAACTGAAAGCGGTCGGCTCGATAACACTTCCTGGTAAGTTAAAAACAATTCTGCCCAAAGGCTAATGATCTGTTGAAAGAAGTATTATTTTTGTATCATACATTGAAAGTTCATCATAGATCTAGCTAAAGTCCGTTGCAAGCTAGTTTTTTTTTTTTTTGCTGATATTTTTCGAGATTGATTGATTGAGATACAATGCTTCCAGAGTCCGAGATGAAAACATTCAAAATGGCGAAACGAGTCAGAATTATGATAATCAATAATTGATACACCCAAAATTATAATACTAATCCTTACCTCGGCTTTCAGTCGCTTAGCGAATGCACCTCGGCATTTTTCCGCATGAGGCCCATGGTAAAACCACACTTCCGGGAGGGGCTGCCGTCTGCCTCCCAAGCCGGCCGAGAGCGCTCCTCGTCGGGCACGGCCAGGCGGGCGAATGCCCTGGTTCGTCCGCCCTGTCTAAAAAATAATGGTACAACTCCGAGTGAAGGTAAATTTGGCTTGGCAATTAATTTCGTTCAGTACCTGAGTATTAAAGTTGAAAGAATCCTCTGTGAAATGGTCCGAACACAGTTTGTGGGAAACAGTAGGTGCAAAGTTTTTTCTACGGCAGTAGTGAGCCCACACTTTCCTCAGCTTCGGATCCTTGGGGAATGCAAAAAAAACTTACTCCAGGGCATTTCCCATTGGAATTATTGCAACCATAAGCAGCACAATACACCATGATGTCCAATGTACTTTAAAGACTATAAAAACAATTTTCTTGTCATCCACTTCTCCATTTCATCTACCCGCTTGTGCTGTGCCCGAAAGTTTTTGTGACGTATGATCACGTGACAGCGGCTCTTCTGGTTGTAGAAAATGCATATCGGAAGTCGAGCAGAAATGCCATATAATCATCACGAATATAACGATTTTGCTGAATTTAATAGATTTTGTATTTGTTGATGCAATTAATTCATATTTTTAATGGAAAGAAACCGATATAGCGTGCTTTTATGTTTCATGTCCCATATCCTTCAAGTTATGGGTAACCGAGGTCCTGGTTGTGAAGTATAATTGCTAAAAATTTGAGCTCTGTTGGGCGTATCACTTAGATGGTGCACGCTGTGCAAAGATTGTCTTGTCTCAAGTGTCAGAAATTTAAAAGAACAACTGCTCAGACAGTGCATCGTTTACGCTAGACGCAACACACCGAGGCGAACATTAACCCACACTATAACTACAATGCGCTACCTTTCCTTGTAAGACATTTTTCCAGTGTGGAAATTCTCAATAATATGTTTGGAATGTGTCAAGTTAATGTTGCATTGTTACTGTGTGGAATGTTTGTGTTGAAGTAATTTTCCAGGTACAGAACAACTGAAAATGCCATACAGTCAGTCACAATAGGCTATTTAACAGTTATTCCACGAAATCGAGTCGTACATGAGCTGATAGCTGACGAGGCACAGAGCGCCAAGTTGACTATAAGCCACGTATGATGAGATTGAGTAGAATGATTGTTTTATTCTGTGCACATTCACTGGATTTTGAGAAACGGAGCATTTTTATTTTTGCAAATTCGATAAATAAAACTTTATACGAACGTCTGACAATCATTTCCGCTTAGGATGTAAACAAACAGGCGAAATGACAGTAGCAATTTGTGAAAAATGCTATAATTATTGAATTTTTTTAAAAATACGTTCTTACCATCAAATACTTTTTATTCCTTTGTTATTTATTTATTTATTTTATTTGGGGGGGGTCGTAGTCTTTAGGGTTTTTTGATGGTTGGCGAACCAACTTAAAGGTGCATTACCGCCACCAACTGGGCTGGAGTGTGGAACAGGCGATATTATGAGGGGTGGACGAAGCGACTATATTAGCTATTTCTGTTCCTTTTAAATACTTGATGTTGATTTTTGGGGTTTTCGAGTAGAGTTTTTATTTCGTCCTTAGTTGGTTCAGCAACACGTGCCGCCATTTTGTTTTTCTCTACTCGCTCTATATGAGCTGATAGCCTAGTAGTAGAGTAGCCAATCAGAGCATGCTATTGCTCATATACAGTGAATGTGGATAGAATAATACCTTATGGTTTTGTTTTGTTTTTTTTAAAAACCCCTCCCCCATTCACTTTCACAGTAGATAACGTAGATGTTCTGTGTTTTAAAGCTGTGCTCCAGAAGTGCCTTGACACCTTTGACCTGAGCATTCGAATCGTCTACATTTTGGGAACTCTGTGCTATGCTGTGGGCTCGGCTGTAATGTCCATTTTCATCAACTTGTATGTCGCCATGATAATGCTAAGCAGCATGGGATTCATTTATACAACTATAATGTACTGTCCTTATGCTCTGCTGGGTCAATACCATGAGATCAAAGAGGTATGACTGTAATATAATTGTATTTCATCTTAATACCTGTCAGCATTACAGATTTGGTAGATCTTATGAAATATTGTGCATTGTTTCTGTTGATTTGATTGATTTGCAGCTACTGACTATTGGGTACTACCTCATGTTTTCTCCTTGCAGTACATCCGCCACAGTCCAGGGAACTCGCGCCGAGGCTTCGGTATCGATTGTGCCATTCTGACATGTCAGGTTTACGTTTCTCAGATTTTGGTGGCCTCAATACTCGGCCCGGTTGTGGAAGCTGTAGGCTCCGTGAGGGTCATCCCAATGGTGGCTTCAGGGAGCGCCTTCGTTGGATTTCTTACAGCTACTTTCCTTGTGATTTACCCTGACGCACCTGAGGAAGACGATGACGAAAACGAGCAAGCACAAGTATGACCTGAGCCCGTTGATGATTAACAGACCAGGGTTGCCTTCACGATGTGAAATGCTGACACTAAGGAGTTTGACCTGTGCAATAGAGGCTGGATTGTAAAAGTCACTTTTTCACTGTGAATAGTTGGGGGAAATTAAGTGGACTACAAAATTAAAATGACAAATCCAAGATCGTTCTTTTCCAGAGTGAACATGTGCCTGAGGACTGTAACCTTTTCAAACAGGATGATGTCCAGGCATCATGTAGCATATACATAAGCAGAATGTATGGGGAGGTTGTGTTGTGGGTTTTTTTGTTTGTTTTAAGGTCCAGAAAACGGCGGTTACTCCTAGCATTATGCTCCAAAAACTATTTATTTTTTTTATCTGAATGGTACAAAATATTTTCATTTTCTCTTGGATAACAGCGTTATCCGGAATTCCTAAGCTTCACGTAGAATTAATCAGTTTTAAATCACTTCGATTAAAATATTGTTCTACTGCCATGATGATGACAATGATGGTTACAGTTCTAATAGGGAGATGGAGTTCTCTTATTTTATACAGTTCTGGAAGAGTTGCTTTAGCAACAATAAATCAAGCAGGCTTGAATTTAGTGATTTCTACGTTTGCACTGTCATTTTACTACAGCATCTACACATTTCGTATTTCAGTTGTTTTACCAATATGCTGGATTACCATTAGTGCTTGAAATGGAAGCACTCAGGGGTGTGTCTGTGTCTCTCGCTGTGTATATAATGTGTGTGTATGTGTATAGATATCAGCTGCTGCATGACAAGGTTACTTTTATACAGCCTTTACTATGCACAATGGGGGGGGTTTCCAACATAAGGAATTATGGGGGGGTTGGGTTTGTTTCTTTTTAAATACAAAATGTGGTGTTGGTACACTTTTTCTGTGATTTGGGTACAGTTATTAAATAAAGTGAAATCACATGTTTAACTGCTTTTTGTATTCCGTTTTAATACCATGGCCTGAGCTTAACTTTGTAGCTAAATGCAATATTTCACCTTGTCTGAAAATGACTGCTGTCTAAATTTCATGTATTTTGTTCAAGATTTCTTTTTTATGCCTCCGCCACCTTAAGGTGCAGGAGGCATTATGTTTTCGGGTTGTGCGTCCGTGCGTGCCGAAACCTCATGAACACGATATCTCAAAGGCAAATGAAAGGAATTTCGCCAAACTTTCACCATTTGTGCGCTTTGGGACAAACATGAACTGATTAGATTTTGAGGTTAAAAGGTCACAGGTCAAGATTACTGTGAGGTCAAATGTCCATCCCCAAATCGCAACTTAATAAGGCATGTAGTCTACCAGGCGGAGGCATCCCAATCGACGCCGTTGGCGTAGAGCTCTATCTAGGGTTTGTGGTTTTTTTTTTTTTTTTTTTTTTTTTTTGCAATCTAGCTATTTACTACAGCTGATCTCAGACCAGTTTTGTTTGCACCCCGTCCCTTTATAATGGTTAAAGATCTCGTTTGAGTGCTCTTTGTACATGTGAAACTTGTACTGTGTTTCTGGGAGACCTTGTTTTTCTTGTCAGGTATTCAAGTCCACCGGCAGCACTTTTTAATTTTAATCATTTCAATTGAATTGTGGGAAGCCATTGCTTAATGGTTAGAGAAGCAGCTTTGGGACCCAAAGGTCATTGGTTCAATTCCCTGGGAATGCAGGAACAGCTGATTGTGCCCTTGAGCAAGACACCTAACCCCCGACTGCTCCCCAGGCTGTTCTGGAGATGTTGGACTTCAGTCTGGATAAGAGTGTCTGCTAAATGACTGTAAAGTAATTAAATTGTTCCAAGACATTCAGAGCAACATGGTATTAATTTTATTTGACAAATCAAATGCAGCTTTATGATGCCTTTTTAGGTTTAGTCCATTATTATTATTATTATTATTATTGTTTTTTGTATTAAATCACTGTATTGTACTGCTGAGAAAATGACGACTTTGCCATTATGTGGCTCAATGGCCTGACTTACAGTTTCTGGTGTTTTGATAATGTGTGCAACAATTTGGATACAGAACAAAGGAGACATTAACTTGGAGTTGCATGTTTGTTTGTTCTTTCTCCAACACCACCACAATCTCATTGGTCATTGAAAAACATCATTTCTGGGGGGGAAAAAAATGTAGCATACATGGATCACGAGATGGCATCAAGCCAGAACTTGGCTGTACTTTTCCACCCAGTCCTGTGTTCCTTGTGGAATGAGTGAGTCAAAGAATAAATAAGTGCTGTTCAGAAAACAGAATCAATCTCTCTCTCTCTCTCTCTCATATGCCACCTGTTACTGTGCTTTTCTTCCTAAACCACCCAGTTCCACTTTGAACATGGCCCCGGTTTCATTGTTCTGCAATATTATGGTTTGTGTTGTGTGATGTAATGGCCTATAACTTTGAAAATAATGTGATGCAACCCCACCACACTTGCGCTGTTTGTAAGAGCAAATTGTTAGGACCAGCTGTACCGTGAGAAATGGAAATGGTCTGTTAGAACTGCTATTGTTAATTACTTCTATATTTACACATAAAAGTAAGGACTTTGTTATTGTGGGTGGGTTTTTTTTTTAATTAAGTCATTTTGAACCTAATAAGTCTCATTATTGTCATGCACAATGTTTCAGGCAAACACTGTGAGTGTATAAGGTGTAGTGTATTCATGAAATTACGCAAATGAACATACACCTCTATTAGAATGCTTCATGTGTATTTCTTGGGGTGTTTTTTTTTTTCTTTTTCCCCCCTCTCTCGAATAAATTTGACGTTCCCAGGTAGATTTATAAGTTATAACATATTGGTCAGGTGATAATGAATTTTCTAGAATGAAAAAAATATATATAAAATTAGAGCCATGACTTTTGAATTTTTAATGTATAATCATTGATATGGTAAAGCTTTCTGTCGGGACCCTTTATTTAATATCTATTGAATGTAAGAGCTGCAAGAGATTTTGATGGGTGAATTTTTCTGTATTTCATATCTTTCATGTCCGTACACGAACACTCATTGAAATAAAGTGGGCAAAGTTCATTGTACTGTGAATGTGTTGTATGTGAATTGCTTAAGCAAATATAAATGTACTGTACATATAAATTGAGACTCTTAAGTTTTTCAAGAAAAACTGGTTTCGATTGGTAAAATCTGATAGTTTTGAATCTCTCAATTTCTACTTGAACAATGTTCTATTTATAAATCTCTGTATTCATTTTCCTGTCTTTCGATTTTATTTATAATTGCGGTACCCATTCCTTTTAAGTTAATTTGAAGTTTCGTCTCATTTTACATCAGGCCTTTCGTACAGAACCACTGTATTATTTTCAATCTCCATCATACAGATAATGAACATTGCTTCCCTAGTACAAACATACAGCTGAAACATCCTTTCCTTTAGTTACAGTGGTGCTTGAAAGTTTGTGAACCCTTTAGAATTTTCTATATTTCTGCATAAATATGACCTAAAACATCATCGGATTTTCACACAAGTCCTAGAAGTAGATAAAGAGAACCCAGTTAAACAAACAAGACAAAATATTATACTTGGTCATTTATTTATTGAGGAAAATGATCCAATATTACATATCAGAGTGGCAAAAGTATGTGAACCTTTGCTTTCAGTATCTAGTGTGCAGCAATAACTGCAACTAAACGTTTGCGGTAACTGTTGATCAGTCCTGCACACCAGCTTGGAGGAATTTTAGCCCATTCCTCCGTACAGAACAGCTTCAACTCTGGGATGTTGGTGGGTTTCCTCACATGAACTGCTCGCTTCAGGTCCTTCCACAACATTTTGATTGGATTAAGGTCAGGACTTTGACTTGGCCATTCCAAAACATTAACTTTATTCTTCTTTAACCATTCTTTGGTAGAACGACTTGTGTGCTTAGGGTCGTTGTCTTGCTGCATGACCCACCTCTTGAGATTCAGTTCATGGACAGATGGCATGACATTTTCCTTTAGAATTCGCTGGTATAATTCAGAATTCATTGTTCCATCAATGATGGCAAGCCGTCCTGGCCCAGATGCAGCAAAACGGGCCCAAACCATGATACTACCACCACCATGTTTCACAGGTGGGATAAGGTTCTTATGCTGGAATGCAGTGTTTTCCTTTCTCCAAACATAACGCTTCTCATTTTAGCCAAAAAGTTCTATTTTGGTCTCATCCATCCACAAAACATTTTGCCACTCTCAGATATGTAATATTGGATCATTTTCGTCAATAAATAAATGACCGACCAAGTGCAATATTTTTGCCTCATTTGTTTAACTGGGTTCTCTTTATCTACTTTTAGGACTTGTGTAAAAATCTGATGATGTTTTAGGTCATATTTATGCAGAAATATAGAAAATTCTAAAGGGTTCACAAACTTTCAAGTACCACTGTATTTAACATTTTATGAGACAGTAATGTGTAACGTATTTAGTTTATAAGTGTTATAGGTATCTGGTTATTGTACATCTTACATGCCTACACTTGTAAAGACAGGAAGCAGCACATGGAATCTCATAATACGTTTCACGAACATATGACAAGACTAAGTCATTTAATGGATTAATGAATTAATCACAAAAGTAATGACAAAATTCTTTATATAAATATTTTAATTATCAGCATAAAACTCTGATTCCAAAAAGGTTGATACTATGTAAAACATAAAAACAGAATGCAATGATTTGCAAGTCCTTTTTGACCTATTTTCAATTGAATACAATACAAAGACAAGATATTTAATGTTCAAACTGATCAACTTTGTTTTTTGTAAATATACAAGTGCATCTCATTTAGAATATCATGAAAAAGTTCAATATTTCCCATCAGTTATTGAAGAAAGTGAAAATTTAATATCGTCTAGACTCATTACATGCAAATGAAAATGTTTCAAGCGTTTTTCAATTTTAATTTTGATAATTGTGGCCTCCAGTGCAAAAAGTAAAAACAAATCTCGAATTATTAAAATATCTCATTTTAAGTTTGAGTAAAACAATACAAATACCATGTATCTCTCAGACTAATTCAGTACAATGTATTCGTAATCATGGGGAAGACTGCTGACTTGACAGTTGTCCAGAAAACCATCCTCGACACCCTCGACAAGGAGAGTAAGCCACAGAAGGTCATTGCTGAAAAGGCTGGCTGGAAAAGGTGCACAAGCAACTGGGATGATTGCAGCCTTGAGAGGATTGTCAACAAAAGTTGATTCAAGAACTTGGGAGAGCGTCACAGGGAGTGGACTGAGGCTGGTATCCGTGCATCAAAAACCACCACGCACTGACGTCTTCAGGAAAGCGGCTACAACTGTGACATTCCTAATATCAAGCCGCTCTTGAACCAGAGATCTCTGTGACTTTCACTGTGGCATGGGTGTTGGTGCCAGATGGACTGGTTTGAGTATTTCAGAAACTGCTGATCTCCTGGGGTTTTCACACACAACAGTCTCTAGAGTTTATACAGAATGGTGCAAAAAACAAAAAAAACACTGAGTGAGCGACAGTTCTGTGGGTGGAAATGCTTTGTTGATAAGAGAGGTCAGAGGAAAATCGCCAGATTGGTTTGAGCTGCCAAGATATACAGACCCTCTTATCCTGAGCAATGTCCAAGGAGCATACACACACCTACCCAGCACCTCGGGAGCAGAGGGGGGTTAGGTGCCTTGCTCAAGGGTACTTCAGCCATGGATTTTTTCCTGCCGGTCCAGGGAATTGAACCAGGGACCCTTTGGGCCTAAAGCTGCTTCTCCAACTTTTAGACCATGAAATAAGCAAACGTCACAATAAGAGCATGGGCTCAGCACACAGTACAGATAAAAGTTCCTTGCTCTAAGGGGGATTCCTGACAGTAGCTCTTAACTGTACCTGTCACCAGTGGATTTTTATTCACTGGACTTTAATTTACATATTTATATTTAAGTCATATTATGGATCACAAGGCATACAGTTAGGTCCATAAATATTTGGACAGAGGCAACATTTTTCTAATTTTGGTTCTGTACATTACCACAATGAATTGTGAACAAAACAATTCAGATGCAGTTGAAGTTCAGACTTTCAGCTTTAATTCAGTGGGTTGAACAAAATGATTGCATAAAAATGTGAGGAACTAAAGCATTTTTTAAACACAATCCCTTCATTTCAGGGGCTCAAAAGTAATTGGACAAATTAAATAATTGTAAATAAAATGTTCATTTCTAATACTTGGTTTAAAACCCTTTGTTGGCAATGACTGCCTGAAGTCTTGAACTCATGGACATCACCAGACGCTGTGTTTCCTCCTTTTTAATGCTCTGCCAGGCCTTTACTGCAGCGGTTTTCAGTTGCTGTCTGTTTGTGGGCCTTTCTGTCTGAAGTTTAGTCTTTAACAAGTGAAATGCATGCTCAATTGGGTTGAGATCAGGTGACTGACTTGGCCATTGAAGAATATTCCACTTCTTTGCTTTAATAAACTCCTGGGTTGCTTTGGCTTTATGTTTTGGGTCATTGTCCATCTGTATTATGAAACGCCGACCAATCAGTTTGGCTGGATTTGAGCACACAGTATGTCTCTGAATACCTCAGAATTCATCCAGCTGCTTCTGTCCTGTGTCACATCATCAATAAACACTAGTGACCCAGTGCCACTGGCAGCCATGCATGCCCAAGCCATCACGCTGCCTCCACCGTGTTTTACAGATGATGTGGTATGCTTTGGATCATGAGCTGTACAGTACCACGCCTTCGCCATACTTTTTTCTTTCCATCATTCTGGTTGAGGTTGATCTTGGTTTCATCTGTCCAAAGAATGTTCTTCCAGAACTGTGCTGGCTTTTTTAGATGTTTTTTAGCAAAGTCCAATCTAGCCTTTTTATTCTTGAGGCTTATGAGTGGCTTGCACCATGCAGTGAACCCTCTGTATTTACTTTCATGCAGTCTTCTCTTTATGGTAGATTTGGATATTGATATGCCTACCTCCTGGAGAGTGTTGTTCACTTGGTTGGCTGTTGTGAAGGGGTTTCTCTTCACCATGGAAATTATTCTGCGATCATCCACCACTGTTGTCTTCTGTGAGTGTCCAGGTCTTTTTGCATTGATGAGTTCACCAGTGCTTTCTTTCTTTCTCAGGATGTACCAAACTGTAGATTTTGCCACTCCTAATATTGTAGCAATTTCTCGGATGGGTTTTTTCTGTTTTCGCAGCTTAAGGATGGCTTGTTTCACCTGCATGGAGAGCTCCTTTGACCGCATGTTTTCTTCACAGCAAAATCTTCCAAATGCAAGCACCACACCTCAAATCAACTCCAGGCCTTTTATCTGCTTAATTGAGAATGACATAACGAAGGAATTTCCCACATCTGCCCATGAAATAGCCTTTGAGTCAGTTGTCCAATTACTTTTGGTCCCTTTAAAAACAGGGTGGCACATGTTAAGGAGCTGAAACTCCTAAACCCTTCATCCAATTTTAATGTGGATACCCTCAAATGAAAGCTGAAAGTCTGGACTTTATGTCCATGTCCATTATATAACTATAACTTGAATATGTTTCAGTAAACAGGTAAAAAAACAAAATTTGTGTCAGTGTCCAAATATATATGGACCCAACTGTATGAATGATTTTGTGTCTGTGTTAGATTAGAGCTTAGCTTCGATAGATTGATCTAAAGCCAACCCTGCTATAAACTAATTTAAAAGTAGAAAAGGGGAACATCACACTATTCAAAGTCCTCACGGACATGCTGTTTAGATGTCACTCTGTAAACAGGGAAGGAACTGTTCGTTGAGAAGACGACCCCAAGTTGATGAGTTGAAATTTCATCTTAAAGGATGTTATTCTTTGGCTTTTACAGTTTGGAGGATACATAATTCTGATGGAAAAATAAAAGCCATTTGATTAAAAGATCACAGCTAGTTCGGGAGTATGATAAGGCTGGTATTGAAGCTTTAGATTTCATATCAATGGTTGGAACTTTTTAGAGTAATTAATTAAAAGCACATTTGTCACAGCCAAATTCTATGTGGTTTCATATGTCAAGATCCTTTATTTTTTATTTTTTTTAACGTGAGGGCTTGAGCATCTTTTAAAATGTGGTTTTGAGGGAAATAACATTCCGTTTAAGTTGACAAACATTATTCTTCACAACTGGAAATTGATATTTACTTATAATTTTTCTCCTCATGGATCAACCTTATGGAACAACAGAGTGATTACAATTAATAGGAAATCAATATGTAAAGGTGATGTGGTATGAGGAAGGTATCCATCCATCCATTATCCATAACCGCTTATCCTGTGCAGGGTCGTGGGCAAGCTGGAGCTTATCCTAGCGAGAGGCGGGGTACACCCTGGACAAGTCACCAGGTCATCGCAGGGCTGACACACAATGACAAAAAAACATTCACACGCACACCTACAGTCAATTTAGCACCACCAATTAACCTAACCTGCATGTCTTTGGAGGAAACCCACACAGACACGGGGAGAACATGCAAACTCCACACAGAAAGGCCCTCGTCGGCCACTGAGCTCAAACCCGGAACCTTCTTGCTGTGAGGCGATAGTGCTACACCACTCCACCACCATGCTGTCCTGTAAGGAAGGTATTTTGTTTGTAAATGATTCACTGGATTGTAATGGTAACCTTTTGGACTTTATGGCCTTTTTAGATAAATATAGTTTAAATTGTACTCAGAGAGAGTCTCGTAAGGTCTGTAAAGCCATTCCTTTATCATTGATTCAGTTAATCCAAAACACCTCAATGTATTCAAATGTTAAATTAGTATAGTCAACTGATTAGTCATTAATGACTGTAACTTAAACAATTATTAGTGCTATTATTAGTATTAGTGCTGTTCTGAAATTCAAAGTGTTTCATGATTATAATAGAGGGTTGTATGTACAAGTTCCTGATATGGTAACATTGTCTATTATCAATAAACAACACGGAGGGGAACTGATAGGATTTTATTTATACCGATGCCATTAACAATTCTGCTTATCGGTCTGAATCTTTATCGATTCCTGATCAATTTTCTCTGTGTGTGTTGCAGTGGCGGCTGGTAGTCTTTCAAACAGGGGAGGCTGGTCGGTTACGATATTTCCAGATTTTAAAAGAAAAAAGAAAAAACACATCAATTTTGCCCATACTCTTGCCTCTGATCTGGCTGATTGTTGGCAGGGTCACAAACTGTGAAATAACAGGTTCTTTTGGCCCATTAGCCTACTGTCCAATATACATGATGGTGGTGTTTGGGGGGAGTATATTTTAACATTTTATATTTTAAAATTGTGACATGTTGTTTAAAAATTGATCATTATTGAAAGCAGCTCTTTGTCAGGAACCTCAGCAGTAACAGCAGAGTGTTCTGGAATAGGCACAAGCACTGACCTTGGGGAGCTAAACATAGAGCTGGGTGCCACACATTTCATTCAATGACACTTTCCCTATATTTTACTTATTTTGACTGAGAAATGTTTTATTGACAATTTTGATAACCCTTCACTTTTAATCCAGGTCTGTAGTGTGAAATGTTCTCGGCTGTGTTTTTGTTTAAAAATGTTTTCCAAATTGTAGCTGTGTTTAATTCATATCCAGAGAAATATATATTCCAATATAATATACTCAGCATAAACATTTTAAATAGATTCTATATTTTTGGTCCATCCATGACATATTACTAAAGTAGCCTATTTACTGTTGTTGATGTGGGTCACTTGCTGTTAGCCAATTCACTTTCTCGTACCAGGAGAGCTGAAAGGAACGAGTATTATTCCCTACCTTTTTCACCAAATCAATTTGAGGCGTTGGTCTACCCTGCTCTTTAATTTTAATTTTTTCCTCGAAAGGAAGACTGGCAAATGGCTTTGCCAAAATTAAATCAGCAATGCTTGGCATCCGTGCGCAGCTTTCTTGCTAGCTGACTAGCTCCCTCAAGTTCAAGTTCAGTCACTCAAATAAACGAAATTTCTGGAACTAAGATAGCAAACTTGACAACACTATATTTACACTTTATTTACAATGAAAATATATACAAACTAAAAAAGCTGGTAGAAACCGTATGTAATGAATGAAATCGAAATGTAAGCTGATCTCTTACAATACACCACAGCACTTGCGAATCCGCATGGGACTGAACTGAAATTCACCGCTGCCTGTCTATAGTTGAAACGAGCTGTCAATCAAAGAAAATATCTGGCCGCTTTCACCAATCACCAGTCTCTTCGCGGAAAGCTTTGCCATGTCCCTCCCACTGTGAGGCTGGGAGTCCGTGGGACGGGCGTTTTCACAGTATTTGTCCAATAACCGTCTTGCATTTTGAGATTGAAAAGCGCATAGCTCCCAAATGCCATTGAAGTCCACTGAGGCTGGGAGTCCGGTGGGCGGGCATTTTCGCAGTATTTGTCCAATAATCGTCTTGCATTTTGAGATTGAAAAGCGCATAGCTCCCAAATGCCATTGAAGTCCACTGAGGCTGGGCTGCATCGCGCTGTCACAAGGGGGAAAAACTCACGCACACATTAGGCGAACTGGGGAAAGTTATAACGGAATGATTTCGCACTGCAGTTGGGTTGAGCACATATATTTCTATGATTCTGGATCTGAAATAGCAATGTTATAAGGTCGGCTATAACATAAGCCTAGCGCAATTCATCCTACATGATGTTCGTCATTTTTAGAGGAGGCTGAGCCTCCCTCGTTGTCTTAGAGCAATTGCCCGTGGTGTGTTGGGGGGGGTTGAGTAGGCAGGCCTACACACGTTGTCAGTGTCAGTGAAGCTGTTTATGAACACAGTGCAGAATCTCTGCCTAATAACATCTGAACGTGTTAAAATTAAAGAGTTTTGCTGGCTGGAAGCTGATACATGAGTCAAGCAGCTGGCAGTAGCCTCAGATCTATCTGTAGCAACAGTCCAAGTTTACTCAAAAAATATCATGGGTTCAGACAAGTCAGCTCAAAAAGTGACAAAGCAGCATTCTGACTAAAGTTATAAATACCTTACAGAAACACTGCGTGCAATCGGCTTTGCATTATAGGATTTCCGAATTGTCTGCAGGCTTCTTCTTTCAGCTGCTCCCGTCACCACAGCGGATCTGTTCGCATATTGATTTGGCATAGGTTTTACACCAGATGCCCTTCCTGATACAACCCTCCTCAATCTATCCAGGCTTAGGACCAGTACTAAGTACTGTCTTGTATAACCCCAGTGGCTGGGTATTTTACCTAATCTGCATGTCTTTGAATTGTGGAGGAAACCCACACAGACATGGGGAGAACATGCACACTCCACACAGAAAGGCCCCTGTTGGCCATGAGGTTCGAACCCAGAGCCTTCTTACCGTGAGGTGACAGTGCCAACCACTACACTACTGTGCCGCCCTCAAAATGTCTGCAATAGGCTATGCTGTGATTATTGGCAACAAAATAAATGCATTAATTTGCAATTTTTATCGAGCATACTGACATGTGTATGTAGTATGTAGGGGAAGCCATGGCCTAAAGGTTAGAGAAGCAGCTTTGGGATTCCCTGGACCAGCAAGAATGGCTGAAGTGCCTTTGAGCAAGGCACCTAACACCCAACTGCTCCCCAGGCTGCCTGCTGCTGTAGGTATGTCAGGGGCCTGTTGTACGTCACTCTGGATAAGAGCATCCGCTAAATGTCTGTAATGTAATGTAGTTGCATCAATATGGTGATGTATGGTAGTTCTATGCAAGTTCAGTAAAACAGCTTACCTGTAGGTGGCAATCTCCTCCTTTGGATGGGTCTGGAGATATAACCTGTGAAATAAATACATTATGAAGCCCTTTAAGTTTCTTACTAGTGAATAGTTTATGGCTTATTAGTTACCTCCGCCAAGGAGGTTATGTTTTCGGTAGCATTGGTTTGTTTGTTTGTTGGTTTGTCTGTTAGCAGCATTACGGAAAAAGTTATCAACGGATTGCTCTGAAATTTTTTCCAGAGGTGTGAGTGGGCACAAGTAACAATCCATTAAATTTTGGCAGTGATCCGGATCACCTTCTGGATCCCGGATTTTTTTTAAAGGATTCTTGGCAGAGATCTGCGCTCTCCGAGTGCTTTTCTAGTTTTGTTTTGTTTTGGTTTTTTTGTACAAGTTTACATGATAACTATGCACAGTGTATCTTCTAATCATGTCCCACATAATATACAATGCTGACCTTAAAGCTATACGATTTCATAAAATCAGTGAAACTTAGTTCCCGCTGAAATTTGGTCATTGTGATATATGTTTATTTCTGTAATATGTCACAAAATATCAGGCCATTCTGTGGCTAGGAAGTGATTTAATTTGAGGGGATTCCCGAGCAAATAATGTGCATGAAATCGCTCGCTTCGTGCAGTCAAGCAGACAGAGGAAGTCCGTGTGCGCATGCACAGGTTTATCTTCTTCTTCTTCTTTTCCTTCTTCTTTTGGGTTTTACGGCAGCTGGTATCCACAGTGTTGCATTACTGCCATCTACAGGTTTACCTTGACAGTGCACTGACAGTTCCATCATTCTGTCGCTAAACGAACAGCTGATCACACCGAGGTGCTCGCTGACCGCCGAGATTTATTACTTTGGTCCTGCGTTTCCTTTCCTTCGCAACATAATGTCTTTTCTTCTCGCTTTCTGTTACTGTAGTCGCTCTTTCACATTTCATTCGCACACTCACGTCCTCCATTTTTCTCTCCTGTTTCAATTTTGTATCCCACAATGCCTTGTGCAGACGGGGAAAGCCCACCACATGATGCATGACGTAGTATCTTGAATTGGGTCATGGTGAAGCAGGAAAAAATAGCAGAGGATTTAGGGCCACGTGGCCCTAAATTCATTAATCGTTCTATTTTTTAAAAAACCTAATAAAATTGGAAGTGTCTGATTTGAATTCAGTTGCTTTTGGTCCACTAAACAAAAATAACTGGGTGTCGGGGAAAATTCTTTTCATGACCTACACTTGAAAAATCTGAAAGGCAGTCTAGCTTTAAAGCTAAATGAATTAGAAGAAACCTGCATTGCTAATCTCATACAGTCTTCACTTAAAAGAATATGGACTATGTCTATTTTTAATTCTAGACCAGTTAAACACTTGAAAATGTGATTTCATCATTGTAGCACAATTAGCAGTACTATTTACATAGAAAAACCCCAATCTGAAAAAGTACAACATCAAAACTACAACTACCAACTTGCTTTGCATAAAATGTTTTTTTTTCTTTTCTGAGACATTAGCAGAAGGTTTCTTTCATTTAAAGTAAAAATGCCTTTAATTGTTCACCTTGTGATCACAAGTTCTAACTAGTTTGTTATTTAGTTCCTTGCATACCAAGCCTTTTATGGAGTAATTATTATCTTTTATCTACAGTGCCTCCTAGTGATTAGGAATCTGACAGTAACCAGGCTGTAGTGTAGATGGTGTTTAAAGCCTAACTGTTTCCAACAATTCACAGCCTGTGAACTTCTCATTTGTATGAAAGGGCTACTGGAGTGCACAGTAATATCTAAAAAGTCTAAAGTCCTTCCCACACCATGTGGCACATAGGGCGGCGCCAATCTCCGTTTCTGTAGCCCTCGGCCTCTCGCCTATTACATTGCTAGGGTTAAAGTGGGGAGCTAGTCCTCTGGTAACCACGAGAGTTTTTAACATAGTTACTGGGAGATCAAATGGTTTCCCAGTGGCCAGATTTGGACTCCTAGTCAATGCCACACCAGCTTCACTGGGAGACCAAATTTTAAACCAAGTTATGTCTTATCATTTGGTTCAATCAGTTGCAATTAATTAACCAAGTACCATGTAGGGGCGGCACGGTGGTGTAGTGGTTGGCGCTGTCACCTCACAGCAAGAAGGTCCAGGTTCGAGCCCCGTGGCCGGCGAGGGCCTTTCTGTGTGGAGTTTGCATGTTCTCCCCGTGTCCGCGTGGGTTTCCTCTGGGTGCTCCGGTTTTCCCCACAGTCCAAAGACATGCAGGTTAGGTTAACTGGTGACTCTAAATTGACCGTAGGTGTGAATGTGAATGGTTGTCTGTGTCTATGTGTCAGCCCTGTGATGACCTGGTGACTTGTCCAGGGTGTACCCCGCCTTTCGCCCGTAGTCAGCTGGGATAGGCTCCAGCTTGCCTGCGACCCTGTAGAAGGATAAAGCGGCTACAGATAATGAGATGAGATGAGAAGTACCATGTAAGTATACATTTAACAAGGAAAACGAAGATCTATGTTATAAGATATACACACAAGATCATGTTGGTTAAGAAAAACAAAACTAAAACTTGGTTACTGAGATGGCTGATGTCAGAATCCGATGTCATTACTGTGTGACTTTGAGTGTCTTTGACATAACATTTGTGCTTGGTAATTGCTCTTGATAGCTGTGTAGTCACTGTAGTGTGTTTGTCTGTATGGTGATTGTTGAACCATTTTGCATCACAGAATATGCCGCAGCGGTGCAGCCGCATGGACTCTGGGGCCTGTGATTGTATTGCCCAAACCAGTTGGTCTCCTAGTTGAAAATCCTTAAAAAATGCTCTGGTACACAGTAATATAGTTGCTTAGCCTGGCAAGCCAGACTGAATGTGAATATTTAGTCTGGCCTCGATCCGTAGACATTTCCGAAGCAGGTAGGAGGAACAAACCGCTGTCTTTCAAACTGTCTCTGTGCGTATAGGCCAACGCTCTGACCAATCAGCGCAACAGTGACGTAGTCAGAGCGACAGAAAGCAGTGGGGGAGGCCTTGAAATTGTTAGGGTTTTGCTGGGATTCAAACCTGGTTCGTTGGTGTGATAATCCAGCAAATCCCCACTAGGCCACCAGGGGGATGACTCAAGTGCAGAGGCGTGAGGCAGAAAAGTATCAAAAAGTTTATTTACAATATTTACAGTCCAAACAAAAATATAATCCAAAAAACGCTCAGAAGATGAAGGGAAAAATAAAATATCCAAAAGGTCAAAGTTAAATACAAAAGCAAAAAACTAGAAAAGAAAAGGCAAAATACCAACACTCAGAAGATCAAAAAACAGTAAACACAAAGTCCAAAAAGAAAAGTGCAAAACCAAAGAGACAACGGCAAGGACCACAGAACAGAGGTAACTGGAGCTAAACATAACAGCACAAAGACTCCGTGACAAGAGGACTGAACTCAGGGGTATAAATACACAAACTAAAATAGGCCACAGGTGACACTAATGAGGACTAGGCGGGGCACAAGACACATGGAAAACAACAAACATAAAACACAGAAACAGTGGCGGCCTCTAGAGGCCAAAACAAACATGACAAGAAAATGAAATAACAGCGGCCTCTAGAGGCCAAAACAGTCCCAGTCCTAACAGAAATAAATAATTTTTCAAAATGTGTATTAATTAATAAACAGGTTCTAGATATTAAGAAGTTTGGAGATAATGACCACAAGTTTGGAGTCTGTACCACATACACATTTTTTTTCCAAGTGTTTTTCAAGGGTTTGCTTAAACTGTTTTTGAGAGGTTTTTTAGTGGTGTTTGGTGAAATAATTTCCCTTAAATTTAAAATAACGGGAAAATAAGAAACAATCAAAAAGTAATGTTTCAAAGCTGTTTATTAATTCTTCGTACTGCACAAACTAGCCCCATCCTTTTGGCTATGAGCGGAGCCAGCTGGTAGATCAGACTTTTGCCATAGCCGGTCGGCAAAACAGCAAAACGTCCTTCTTGAAAAGGAATGAGCAGAGAGCCTCTTCCTGCTCATGTTTCAACAAAAACTCCAAGTCTAATTCTTCTAAAACTGATTCCAAAGCGGAGTCAAATGCGCGCTGTTCACTAGCCCGTAGCCATCTTTCCTGCTGTGCTTTCTCCAGCGTCGCGCAGCTTTGTCGTCACTCCTGCAAAAGCCCGCCCAAAGAATCCAAACAAAAACCTTGCATTGTGATTGGCGGGCACGATTTGATGCCCAGGGTGTTTTTGTTTATATGGTGCGAGGCTAGACCCATTCACTAGGCAAAAAATATTTTTGGCCGCTAGGCGGGTGGGTCTAGTTTACTAGGCTAATAGTTGCTGTTAATTTTCCTGATATCATCATTTCATCATTTCCTTTTGGGTCCACGAAGGTTAAAGACCTACTGTAATATAAACAAAATGAGATTTCATGTGTATAGATTCCTAATCCTGAGACTGCGACTGAGATGGTATGGGCACATCCTGAGAAGAGATGCAGAGCATGTTGGAAGGAGAATGTTGAGGATGGAGCTGCCAGGCACACAAAAATGAGGAAGGCCAAAGAGGAGATACATGGATGTCGTGAGAGAGGACATGAAAGTGGCAGGTGTGGTAGAGAAGGATGTGGAAGACAGGGAGCAATGGAGACGAAAGATCTGCTGTGGCGACCCCTAATCAGGAGCAGCCAGAAGAAGAAGAAGATTTCATGTGTACTGTGGTCATATAACTGTTAAATTTGTATCCCCTGAATTGCATGTTGGGAGTAGATCAGGAGCAGGTGTGGATTAACTCTCAGGACCCTGTGATATACTGTGCTTATATTACTTATTTTTACCTCTCACTGATATGTAATATTGGATCATTTTCCTTAGTAAATAAGTGACTCTTTTTTTGTCTCTTTATATACTTTTATTCTCTCTATCTGGCATATCACTGCAGACACGTAACTGCTCTGATGGCTTTTCTTCCAGCCATCAAATTTTCTAGGGAAGAGTTACAGTAGCTGTTTCCTGTTGCCTTGTACTGGATTATTATAGAAATTTTCTCCTCTCAACCATTCACACCTACGGTCAGTTTAGAGCCTAACCTGCATGTCTTTGTACTGTGGGGGAAACCCACACACACATGGCGAGAACATGCAAACCCCACACAGAAAGGCCCCCATCAGCCATGAGATTTGAACCCAGGTCCTTGTTGCTGGGAGGGGACAGTGCTAACCACTACACCACCATCATCCGTAACCGCTTATCCCGTGCAGGGTCACAGGCAAGCTGGAACCTATCCCAGCTGACTATGGGCAAGAGGCAGGGTACAGCAGGTCATCACAGGACTGACACACAACCATTCACACCCACAGTCAATTTAGAGCCACCAATTAGCCTAACCTGTATGTCTGGAAGAACATGCAAACTCCACACGGAAAGGCCCCCACTGGCCATGAGGTTCGAACATGGAACCTTCTTGCTGTGAGGCAACAGTGCTAACCACTGTGCCACCATCTACTTTTATTACTTGTGTGAAAATATGATGATGTTTTAGGTCATATTTATGCAGAAAAAAAAACATTCTAAAGAGTGCACAAAATTTCAAGCACCACTGTACATCATAAAACCCATAGCGTGTCATATCAGAAGCTGACTGAGCACTGAGCTGCGGTCCTGGACTTTGCCCTGGAAGAGTGGACATACAGGTACAGGTGAAAAAGCAGTTGCTCATCTCATTCTCTCTAGCCGCTTTATCCTGTTCTACAGGGTCGCAGGCAAGCTGGAGCCTATCCCAGCTGACTACAGGCAAGAGGTGGGGTACACCCTGGACAAGTCGACAGGTCATCACAGGGCTGACATATACAACCATTCACACCTACGGTCAATTTAGAGTCACCAGTTAACCAAACCTGCATGTCTTTGGACTGTGGGGGAAACCGGAGCACCCAGAGGAAACCCACGCGGACACGGGGAGAACATGCAAACTCCACACAGAAAGGCCCTCGCCGGCCACGGGGCTCGAACCCGGACCTTCTTGCTGTGAGGCGACAGCACTAACCACTACACCACCATGCTGCTCAAAGCAGATGCTATTGTTTCAAATTATTTACATATGCTAGCTTGAATGATAATCGGAAGGTGTTTAGGCATGGCTTATTAGAGACCTGTAAAATAAAAAATTTTAAAAAAGAAAGAAAAAAGAGGAATTTAAATATTCAATGCATTCCAGCTCATTTCTCACCCTATTGAGTTATGTAAATGCATTGCAACACAAGTTGCAATCTCTGTCTTTCTGCAGCAGATGGCAGTATCATATCCCACATTTACAGTGGTGTGCAAAAGTTTGGGCACCCCGGTCAAAATTGCTGTTACTGTAATTAAGCAAGTTGAAGATGAAATGATCTCCAAAAGGCATAAAGTTAAAGATGACTCATTCCCTTTATATTTTAAGCAAAAACAATTTTTTATTTTCATCTTTTACATTTTCAAAATGACAAAAAAGGAAAAGGGCCCGAAGCAAAAGTTTGGGCACCCTGCATGGTTAGTACCTAGTAACACCCCCTTTGGCAAGTATCACAGCTTGTAAACACTTTTTGTAGCCAGCTAATAATCTTTCAGTTCTTACCTGGGGGATTTTCACACATTTGTCCTTGCAAAAGGCTGCCTTTCTACAAGTTTCTTGGGCTGTCTTGCATGTACTGCTCTTTTGAGCTCTATCCACAGATTTTCAATGATGTTTAGGTCAGGGGACTGTGAGGGCCAGGGCAAAACCTTCAGCTTGTGCCTCTTGAGGTATTCCATTGTAGATTTTGAGGTGTGTTTTGGATCATTGTCTTATTGTAGGACCCATCCTCTTTTTAACTTCAACTTTTTTACAGATGGTGTGATGTTTGCTTCCAGAATTTGCTGGTATTTATTCGAATCCATGCTTCCCTCAACCAGTGAAATGTGCCCTGTGCCACTGGCTGCAACACAACCCCAAAGCATGATCGATCCACACCCATGCTTCAGAGTTGGAGAGGTGTTCTTTTCCTGGAATTTGGCACCCTTTTTTCTCCAAACATACCTTTGCACATTGTGGCCAAAAAGTTCTCTTTTGATTTCATCAGTCCACAGGACTTGTTTCCAAAATGCATCAGGCTTATTTAGATGTTCATTTGCAAACTTCAGACGCTGAATTTTGTGGCTAGGATGCAGGAAAGGTTTTCTTCTGATGACTCTTCCATGAAGGTCATATTCGTTCAGGTGTTGCTGCATAGTAGAACAGTGCACCACCACTCCAGGGTCTGCTAAATCTTTCTGAAGGTCTTTTGCAGTCAAACAGGGTTTTTTATTTGCCTTTCTAGCAATCCAATGAGCAGTTCTTTCAGAAAGTTTTCTTCATCTTCCAGACCTCACCTTGATCTCCACTGTTTCTGTTAACTGCCATTTCTTAATAACATTACAACCTGAGGAAACAGCTACCTGAAAACACTTTGCTACGTTCTTGTAGCCTTCTCCTGCTTTGTGAGCGTCAATTATTTTATTATTCAGAATGCGAGGGAGTTGCTTAGAGGAGCCCATGGCTGTTGATTTTAGGGACAAGTTTGAGGAGTCAGAGAATTTATACAGCTTTGAAATCTGCATCATCTGATCTTTCCTAATGAAGAATTTGAACAAGCCACAGCTCAATAAGCTAATTAAGGTCTGGAACCTTGGAAAAAGTTACCTGACAACTCAAATGTATTGGGGTGCCCAAACTTTCGCATGGTGTTCCTTTTCTTTTTTTCACTCTCCAACTGTACAAAACAAAAATAATACACAAATCTTGCCGAAAACGCTGAAAAGAAATGTGACGTCTTTACCTTTATGCCTTTTGGTGATCAGTTCATCTTCTGCTCACTTAACTATTCACAGTAACAGACATTTTCAGTAAGGGTGCCCAAACTTTTGCATGCCATTGTATCTCAAAATCATCAGCTTCAAGAATGACCTGATGTTCAGTTAAACCAAAATGTCGTGTCCCCCCCAAGCCATGCTCAGGTGTAGTCCTGTAGTGCTGATGGCTTTGGACTAATGTGCTATGTTCCCACTGAAAGAGAAGAAACAATAGCATTTGGATTGAGAAGGATCATTCAGTGTAGTTCATTGAGCTTTACAGTCAAGTCAGTTTATTCGTATCTCACTTTTAACAACAGACATTGTCGCAAAGCAGCTTTACAGAAAAATAGATCTGAAACAGGCAGCACGGTGGTGTAGCGGTTAGCGCTGTCGCCTCACAGCAAGAAGGTCCGGGTTTGAGCCCCGTGGCCAGCGAGAGCCTTTCTGTGCGGAGTTTGCATGTTCTCCCCGTGTCCGCGTGGGTTTCCTCCAGGTGCTCCGGTTTCCCCCACAGTCCAAAGACATGCAGGTTAGGTTAACTGGTGACTCTAAATTGACCGTAGGTGTGAATGTGAGTGTGAATGGTTGTCTGTGTCTATGTGTCAGCCCTGTGATGACCTGGCGACTTGTCCAGGGTGTACCCCGCCTTTCACACGTAGTCAGCTGGGATAGGCTCCAGCTTGCCTGCGACCCTGTAGAAGGATAAAGCGGCTAGAGATAATGAGATGAGATGAGATAAATTTATTCATCCATGACGAGCAAGCCTGAGGCGATGGTGGTAAAAGGAAAAACTCCCTCAGACAACATGGGGAAGAAACCTTGAGAGGAACCAGGCCCAAAAGGGAACCCATCCTCATCTGGGTGATGACAGATAGTGTGATTATAAATAGCTTGCTTCTATAACTCTGTCCTATATAGTCACAAAGTACAATTGTGTAACCATGAAATTCATTGTAGTTTTAGTATGAAGTCTGTTTTGTTGAAGTTATCAACTGTTCATTGATGGAGATTTGATTGCAAAACTGTTCATGACAACTGCAATCCTAGAGTTAGCATGGCAATTGTAGTCCTAAGCCATCATAGCAAGACTTTAAGTGTCCAGATCCATCTTCTAAGAGTGTCTTTCGACTGTCCATATGGGGCCGTCCTCCACAGGAGCGATGTGATGAGAACAGAAGTAGGGCATCAGGATGGATCAGGCAGGACTAAAGAGCAGGAGAGGCCAGCATTACTGGTGTCTCAGCATCGACATATACTGTAACTTGACAGAGAGCGACAGACAGAGGGAGAGATGGGGGGGACGGAGAGAAAACACAGGCTGTTAGGTATGTCCAGTGTCACCTAATGGTTAAGAACAGTCTACATTGTGCGCTGAGCGCAAGCAGGGACTCCGGCAATGGGACAGAGGGACATAGTGGTATGTTTAAGTGATATGTTTAACAGTTGCCAACAGTTTTAATCAGAAGGTCTATGCAAACATTGCAGACAGGATTTTAAGACTAGCTAACATATATTAATTAATTAGGATTGTGTAAAGTATCGACCAACTGTCTTAAAGCCAAACTAAAATATGAATTAGCCTTGTGTTATGGATAACATTCGGTGCCAAATGAATGTATCATGGGACTGAGGAAGAACATAAGCATAAGAGCATAAGATCTTTTTTCATAATGCAATGATAAGAACAGCCACTACATTCAGCAGCGTTTTACTACTATTTTTTTATTTGCTTTGTGTATTCTTTACAAAACACCTTTTAACAGTGCTTTTGCCCTGTCGTTAGAAAGACTGTCACTTGTGAATTCCTACCTTTAAATAAATCTTAAATCAATCAGGGTCACACTTAACTGTTAATATGAGACATGTTTCCTGGGACTCCACATCACAAAGGATCTGACGTTGACCCTTAAAGTGCATATCCTGGACCAAATTCGTTTTTTTTTTTTAATATGAAAGAATGTCCCTTTACACACTCATCCAGAAGGGTAATTTTGCACAAGGCCATCTGTCTACAGCAGAAAAAAATAAAATAACAAAACGCATCTGGAAAAATCCCAAGGGAGTCTGGAGCCAGATTCGTGACGTCACCTGCGGAAGCGCCAGCAGGCTGCGAGCTTTGCACGGTTTCAGTGCACAGCCTGTGTAGACCAAGTTTAGCAGCTAGCGATTTTGCATCGAAATATGGAATTGTCACCTGAGCGCAATGTGGGAAACGATGAGTACTAATCCCATCAAGATTGGTGTTGCTACACCCTCCTACGATACATCTGTTAACCATTTTAATAATTACGCGATAACGTTGAAGAAATTTGCAGAAAACCACCAGGTCGTTTTCTCATAAACGAACCAGCGCTGACGTAGGATTCAGACGGAGGCGTCTCGCACACGACATCACGAAAATCAATGTTTGCTGGGAAATCCAAATGGCAAGTTTTTTCAGAGGCGGACCAATTCAAAAATGGCTTGATTTCAACTGAATTTTTCTGGTATTGCGCAAGGTAAAAAAAATTGCACAAAATGCAAAATGTGACAGATATTTGACCAAAGTTTAATATAAAATAGGAGAATTACATTGATCTTGCTCCTGAATTTACCCGTGATATGCACTTTAACACCTCAGAAAGCTCAGCCGAGGCTTTTCTTCTTGAGAAACCAAATTCCCCTCCTAGCTCTTAGTGAACTTCTACAGAAGCACAATAGAGAGCTTTCTCTGCTACTGTGTCACAGTTTGGTACACCAGCTGTACTGCAGAGAACCGGAGAGATTTGGACCAGGTAATTAAGACTGCACAGAGGATTACGGGAACTAAGCTACCAAATCTGGACAAAGTTTATGCTAACCGTTTATGTAAGAGGGCTAACAACATTATCAAGGACTCAACACACCCAGGTCATAAACTGTTTGTCTCCCTCCCATTGAGTAAAAGATACAGGACCACCAGACCACACACAAATAGATTGAGGAACAGCTTCTTCCCCACAGCTGTAGCCTCCATTACAAACACACACACACACAAGTTGCTGCTAACGCACCGATAACTTTACATTCAGGACTGTAAATACAGTGATTTGCAATCTATGCACTTTTTTTGTACACTGCACTTTATTTTACTCACTTGATAACTTTACACATAGGAATGTAAATACACCTATTACAATAGCACAATATCTGCCTACGCTGCATTTTTCCCCTTCTGTCTCTCCTTCCACTTGCTTTATCTTCTCATCTCATCTCATTATCTGTAGCCGCTTTATCCTGTTCTACAGGGTCACAGGCAAGCTGGAGCCTATCCCAGCTGACTACGGGCGAAAGGCGGGGTACACCCTGGACAAGTCGCCAGGTCATCACAGGGCTGACACATAGACACAGACAACCATTCACACTCACATTCACACCTACGGTCAATTTAGAGTCACCAGTTAACCTAACCTGCATGTCTTTGGACTGTGGGGGAAACCGGAGCACCCGGAGGAAACCCACGCGGACACGGGGAGAACATGCAAACTCCACACAGAAAGGCCCTCGCCGGCCACGGGGCTCGAACCCAGACCTTCTTGCTGTGAGGCGACAGCGCTAACCACTACACCACCGTGCCACCCTGCTTTAGCTTGTATTTTATTTATATTCTTTACTTATATTATTCTTTTTAGTGTTGTTTTCTGGGCGGCACGGTGGTGTAGTGGTTAGCGCTGTCGCCTCACAGCAAGAAGGTCCGGGTTCGAGCCCCGTGGCCGGCGAGGGCCTTTCTGTGCGGAGTTTGCATGTTCTCCCTGTGTCCGCGTGGGTTTCCTCTGGGTGCTCCGGTTTCTCCCACAGTCCAAAGACATGCAGGTTAGGTTAACTGGTGACTCTAAATTGACCGTAGGTGTGAGTGTGAATGGTTGTCTGTGTCTATGTGTCAGCCCTGTGATGACCTGGCGACTTGTCCAGGGTGTACCCCGCCTTTCGCCCGTAGTCAGCTGGGATAGGCTCCAGCTTGCCTGCGACCCTGTAGAACAGGATAAAGCGGCTAGAGATAATGAGATGAGAGATGAGAGAGAGTTGTTGTTTTCTGTGAGTGCTACCAAACTAAGTTTCATTGTATAACGACAATGACAATAAAATCTTATCTTACCTTATTTTAACAAACTGGTTAGAATTTATTAAAGTGTGCGAGTATTTAGATATGGAAAGGTTCTGTAAATGCATTCATCCATGCATTTTCTATAGATGACTTGCAACCATGTGATCAAAATGTGCAATGTCATGAGCGTCCGCCATGATGGCGGATATACAAAGCAACTAGGATGGCAGCCGCTGAAAGCGTGTCTGTAAACAATGCTGAATTTTCTCAGTATTACCATGATTTGAACAGTCAAGTGAAGATTCGATACAAAGAGAAGATAGATATGTGTGGTTTTGACCCATATTATTTTAAAAAGTCAGACTTTTCTGAAGATAAGATGCTTCTACCGACCATCGAGTACTCAGATATCACGTTCTATCTGGTTTGGCTGCCGAAGAATCAAGTCCGACCTTGGATGAAACATAGCCCATGTTCTGAGTGGGTGCCCAGTCTGGATTGTTTCTATCGTATAATTTTGCTGGCGCTCCTAGAAGTGAAGTGTTAATACATGTGTTAAAATTATAACGACCGAGTGAACCACAACAAGAGAACGCTCATTTTATAGCAAAATTCTAGCAACACAAAATAAAATTCTTCCATGATATTATCAAGAAAGCTTTTGAATCTCACCTGAGATAAAATGATTACTGCGAACACGAGCTGTTTTGGTTAAAGCCTCTGTTAGATCGGCCCTGCTGATGTTGCTCAGCCATGCTCATCTCCTCTCCGTACTAAGCATCAGAGTTTCTTCACCCTCTTTCCAAATCACAGATGGAATTCTAAAAAAATCAGAACGTGCCATGGTCACGAGTCCTGTTGTGACCAGAACCATATACAGCACAAAGATATGACATAGCTCAAAGAAACAGTGGAAAAACAAAGAGAGTTGCGCACGCATGACTATGTTTTGTATGGAATGTCACTTGACCCCGCATTTGTATCTCCATCAACATGGCCGACATCCGGGTTTCTATTTTGCTTTGACGTCACTTGCAAGTCAAGGATACCTTTCATACGCTAAACAGGTTGCTAGTCCATCACAGAGAGACAGACAGCCATTCACACTCACACCTATGGGCAGTTTAGAGTAACCAGCTGAGCTAATCCACGTCTTTAGATTGTGGGAGGAAATCAGAGCAGAAGGAGGAAGAAACCCACACAGGCATGGAGAGAACATACAAAATCCACACAGAAAGGCCCTAATTGATTGGCAGGTTTGAACCCAGAACCTGAGGCGACAGTACTAATCACTGCACTGTTCTAAACAAAAGTTATGACACTTCAAGTGGTATTCTAATGTAAAACCCAGAATTCCAGCTTGGGCAATAACACACCATTGTTTAATAAGGTTGTGTCATACAGTGGGGCAAAAAAGTATTTAGTCAGTCACCAATTGTGCAAGTTCTCCCACTTAAAAAGATGAGAGAGGCCTGTAATTTTCATCATAGGTACACTTCAACTATGAGAGACAAAATGAGAAAAAAAAAAAATCCAGAAAATCACATTGTCTGATTTTTAAAGAATTTATTTGCAAATTATGGTGGAAAATAAGTATTTGGTCAATAACAAAAGTTCATCTCAGTACTTTGTTATATACCCTTTGTTGGCAATGACAGAGGTCAAACGTTTTCTGTAAGTCTTAACAAGGTTTTCACACACTGTTGCTGGTATCTTGGCCCATTCCTCCATGCAGATCTCCTCTAGAGCAGTGATGTTTTGGGGCTGTCGCTGGGCAACATGGACTTTCAACTCCCTCCAAAGATTTTCTATGGGGTTGAGATCTGGAGACTGGCTAGGCCACTCCAGGACCTTGAAATGCTTCTTACGAAGCCACTCCTTCGTTGCCCGGGTGGTGTGTTTGGGATCATTGTCATGCTGAAAGACCCAGCCACGTTTCATCTTCAATGCCCTTGCTGATGGAAGGAGGTTTTCACTCAAACTCTCATGATACATGGCCCCATTCATTCTTTCCTTTACACGGATCAGTCGTCCTGGTCCCTTTGCAGAAAAACAGCCCCAAAGCATGATGTGTCCACCCCCATGCTTCACAGTAGGTATGGTGTTCTTTGGATACAACTCAGCATTCTTTCTCCTCCAAACACGACAAGTTGAGTTTTACCAAAAAGTTCTATTTTGGTTTCATCTGACCATATGACATTCTCCCAATCCTCTTCTGGATCATCCAAATGCTCTCTAGCAAACTTCAGACGGGCCTGGACATGTACTGGCTTAAGCAGGGGGACACGTCTGGCACTGCAGGATTTGAGTCCCTGGCGGCGTAGTGTGTTACTGATGGTAGCCTTTGTTACTTTGGTCCCAGCTCTCTGCAGGTCATTCACTAGGTCCCCCCGCGTGGTTCTGGGATTTTTGCTCACCGTTCTTGTGATCATTTTGACCCCACGGGGTGAGATCTTGCATGGAGCCCCAGATCGAGGGAGATTATCAGTGGTCTTGTATGTCTTCCATTTTCTAATAATTGCTCCCACAGTTGATTTCTTCACACCAAGCTGCTTACCTATTGCAGATTCAGTCTTCCCAGCCTGGTGCAGGTCTGCAATTTTGTTTCTGGTGTCCTTTGACAGCTCTTTGGTCTTGGCCATAGTGGAGTTTGGAGTGTGACTGTTTGAGGTTGTGGACAGGTGTCTTTTATACTGATAACGAGTTCAAACAGGTGCCATTAATACAGGTAACGAGTGGAGGACAGAGGAGCCTCTTAAAGAAGAAGTTACAGGTCTGTGAGAGCCAGAAATCTTGCTTGTTTGTAGGTGACCAAATACTTATTTTACCGAGGAATTTACCAATTAATTCATTAAAAATCCTACAATGTGATTTCCTGGATTCTTTCCCCCCATTCTGTCTCTCATAGTTGAAGTGTACCTATGATGAAAATTACAGGCTTCTCTCATCTTTTTAAGTGGGAGAACTTGCACAATTGGTGGCTGACTAAATACTTTTTTGCCCCACTGTAGTTTCTGAAATCAATAATTATTTATGTACATGAATGACTGAATAAATAAGTAGTGAATAAAAATAACATTTTTAGACCTCAAACACCAACAGATGAAATCCAAAGCGAAATGTCAATGAAAATGAATAGTATCCGATAAGATTTCATGGATCATGTTTATCTCATTGGCCATTACAAATTTGTTACTCAGTAAGACACTTAATCTCAAGTGCTTCAAAGTGATCATCTTATAATGGTTGCATAATGTTCATCATACAGCTACACTATCTGTGCACTCCACCCCAGCTTTACAGTCCAACAGTTATGCCTTGGTAAGTGAATATCTTGCAGAACCAACTACAGTTCTTCTGGAAACTTTGACCATCACACTCACACTTCCGTGTAAAACCCAGCAACCTGTTTTTTTCCTCCTGTTTCTCTCCCCCTTTGTTTGTAGATCTTAATGGCCTGTCACTACAGACATCCTGATTCAGGCGGTATGTGGTGAGCATTGAGAGTTGCATTTGGAGCTGCAGGCTTGCAGGGATAGTGCTCAGGCTCTCTGCTCTGCCAGAGGCGGCTATGTACTCAATGGCTCTGCTAAACAAGATGGCAGAATCAGGATTTGGAAAGTGGTTTCAAAAGCCTGTGAGGCTTTATGGTATCGTTTCAGTGACTTTGCAGTGACAATAAAAGTTGCGATGAATACCTGTGTAGCACAGGGACATTGGTGAGTCCCGGTGGAAAGCAGCAACAAATGACAGAGTAGGACAGATGTTTAGCCTTGACATCAGTAAGTTCATCCAATAGCTGGGTCTGGATTACTGATCAGAGGGTTGAGCCCTGGCATGGTGATGTAGTGGTTAGCACTGTCGCCTCACAGCAAGAAAGTCTGGGTTCGAGCCCCGTGGCCGGCGAGGGCCTTTCTGTGCGGAGTTTGCATGTTCTCCCCGTGTCCGTGTGGGTTTCCTCCAGGTGCTCCGGTTTCCCCCACAGTCCAAAGACATGCAGGTTAGGTTAACTGGTGACTCTAAATTGACCGTAGGTGTGAATGTGAGTGTGAATGGTTGTTTGTCTATGTGTCAGCCCTGCGATGACCTGGCGACTTGTCCAGGGTGTACCCCGCCTCTCGCCCATAGTCAGCTGGGATAGGCTCCAGCTTGCCTGCGACCCTGTAGGACAGGATAAACAGCTACAGATAATGGATGGATGGATGGATGGATGGGTTGAGCCCCAGGACCACCAAGCTGCCGCTGTTGGGCCCTTAACCCTTTTGGCTCAACCAACTCACATCAACCCTACATAGAAGTTGGAAAAAAAGACAGAAGAAGATTTTCTCTGCATGTTTTTGAATAAATATGATTTACAGTTAATCTGTCTTGCCATGGCAGAATTAAAAAAAAAATTAGTATATTGCCATTCAATTATAATGGCGTCTCTAAAACTGCTCATCTATGTTCCCTCTTATTACAATGTAAAACAATCAGGAGTATATTCCAGTCTGGCTCTTTCATGATAATTGGAACCTTATGACTATAAGGTCAGTGTTTTCAGAGAGAATGTGATCCTTGGCTGACACTGGAGCTCATGAAGAATTCAGGCTGCATGTCTCTCGCCCATGCAGAGAGCAGTGATTGGCCTGTTTCAGCACTGCCCGTGGGAGGCTACACCGCAACAATAAAGACCCCAGAGGAACACCACAGCATCGACATGGAAAAGGAAAGAATTTTTGTGATGTGTCTATTTAGACAGAGACAGAGAAGATATACATCATCTTTTGCCAGTGCTTGTGGGTGTGCAGCTATTATGTTAACATAGTGTAGTTTTTTTTTTTTTCTTTTGAAAGTGGGGCTTGAGTTAAGCGGTTAGGTGGAACAGTGGATCATTGAGTACTGTTATGTGCATGTGCGTGTGTGTGCTTTTTATGTGGCTCTCTGTTGAACCATTCTGTATCTCTACAACAATAGGAAATTCATGAAACACAAAGTTGAGTAGCATTTTCTGTCACCATAAGAATTTTAATAGGGCATAAATGGATAATTAACCTAAATAAGAGAAACCCAGCTTAGTCTGAACAGCTTTCAGGAAACAGTTTTTAAATTACTGATGCAAATACAGTATTGTTGTCAAGTTATTTTAAAAGAAAATAACGCAACTGCAAGGCAATTGGAAAATCTAAACCAAATATTCATTCATTTTCAGTTACTGCATTATCCTGGGAGCAGTGGATCCAGAATCTATCCCAGGAACATGGTACATGAGGTGGGGACATGCCTTGAATGAGATACCATTCCACTGCAAGGCATCATACACATACTTATTCACACCTAAGGGAAAGTTTGAGTAACACTGGGACCAGACTAGATGATATTACTGTCTTTCACAATGATCATCATCCAACCATGTCAGATTAGGTAATCATAGTGCCGTAAATTCTTGTCACACCTTGGTCAGAAGACTTGCAACACTACAAATTTGACCTTGACCAATCATTATGCACGTCTTTGTGTGTTGTCAGGGAGGCGGGTCAAGAAATCGTCAATTGTGGCCATCAAGGAGCACGCTGTCAGAGTTGTCAAACTGGAAAAGACAATACAAAACACTATGACATGATAGACTTTCGTCAGGGTGGGGCGTCCCATGCACCACATTGTTGTTCTTCAATTATGGCACACTACAAGGCCCATTCATCATTCCTGAAGTTCATATTCGGGCCTGACATTTGTCATTTGACAAAATTGTGTCAAAATCGGGTTGAATTCAGATAGTCTGAACCCAGCATAAGAAATCCACTGACCAGCATATTTTCAACAGGTAGGAGGAAACCAGACAACCCAGAGGAAACCCACATGGACAACATGAAAAAGATATAGCCCACACTCAGGATTACAGGAACTCTGGAGCTGTAGGCAGAAGAACGACCTGTTCTAACACTCTGCCGCTCAGTGGCGTCGTTAGGCCCCATCACTCAGGGTTATAGCCTTGGGTATTTTAAGCCTAGCCCTGGGTATCTTTGCCCTTAAAAAAAGTAAGAGATGAATAGAAAATAACTGACTGAAACAGATCAGAACTTGACTAGCAGTGTCTTAAGATGGGGTGGGAAGTGGGGGACATAATTAAGCGCCGCACAGTGCACATTCAAAATTTTGGTAACCGCCAACAGAACATTCAGAACTGGTTGGAAGATGACTTCAAAAAAAAGAATCCATTATTGTTGGATTTTTCAAGACGAAAACAGATGGTAGGTCATCACCCGTGGGTGCATATATAGTATGTATCAACAGTGTAACCTATCGAACTATGTTGATGCACAGAAAACGCTCCGTGTAGCTGGTTATGTTGACCTTACAGTGTAGGGTCTGTATGATTCGTGTGCCAGGTGAGCTCAAAAGTTCGAGTGGTTTCATGAATATCTACAGTGGTGGTCTATTTGCCCCTACTAAGTTTAACAGGTCAACAACAATTTGTCTTCATGTAGACACCAATAGTTATCCTGGCATAATTTAATCAGATGTTTTAATGCTACATGTTACCTACGCAGAACCAGCCAGCCCTCCATACCATAGCCAGCCTTTGGTATGGTATATTAGTCACATATAGGGATAAAATAGTGTGGTTTTTTGGGGGTTTTTTTGCCACACAATATTAATGTCAACATAAAATTGTGTTGTCCAGATACTACAAATGAGCTGCTGCAGTCAACTAAGCCTGGATGCATTGGAGAAAATGGCATTTATGTGTGTGTGTGCATGTGTGAGAGAAACTTGGAGGACATATTTATATGATCATAGTCTTGTGAGATGGGACATCTCTGGGATTTTGAATGTTGTAATATAGTAATATAGCTTAAAATTTGTCTTTGTGGTCCTAAAGGTGTTAGGACTAGGACTGTTTTGGCCTCTAGAGGCCGCTGTTATTTCCTTTTCGTGTCATGTTTGTTTTGGCCTCTAGAGGCCACCACTGTTCCTGTGTTTTGTGTTTGTGTTTATTGCCTAATTATCTTCACCTGTGTCCTTAATTAGTTTGTCTATTTATACCCCTGAGTTCAGTCCTCTTGTCACGGAGTCTTTGTGCTGTTATGTTTATCTCCAGTTTCCTTTGTACTGTGTTTTTTGATCTTCTTAGCTTTTGAATTTTTGCACTTTGCTTTTCTTTTGGATTATACTCTTTGTTTTTTTTTTGTCTTTTGTTTTGCCCTGTATATAGTGTATATAGTTTAAATAAACCTTTTGATTCTTTTTCTACTTCCGCCTCACGCCTCTGCATTTGAGTCATCCCCCTGGTGGCCTAGTGGGGGTTTGCTAGATTATCACACCAACTAACCAGGTTCGAATCCCAGCAAAACCCTAACAGAAAGACTCCGTCATGACCGACTCAGCAGAGGCTGCTTCAACTGTCTACCCAGCCAACCTTCAGGGAATTATGGCAGCTTTGACATGCTTCGGAGCGACCATGGACGCTCATGGACGTACGCTCACCAGCCAACGTGAGGCCCTCGCTCGCCACGAGGAACTGCTTCAGCAAATTGGGAAAACCCTGGCACAGCTGACATCTCTGCCTGCATCTCCTGCTCCTGATCCAGTTCCTGCTCCTGATCCAGCTCCCACTCCTGCTCCAGTGCCTTCTGCAATGCTGCCTTCTTCACCTCGCGAACCCAGCCTTCCTGCACCACAGAGGTATGACGGCAAGCACAGTGAGTGCCGAGAGTTCCTTACCCAGTGTCAACTCACCTTTGAGCTTCAGCCTACCACCTACACTACGGATCGCTGCAAGATTGCCTTTGTGATCACCTTATTAGCTGGTAAGGCGCGAGCCTGGGCTACTGCTATCTGGCAAAGACAGGGACCTGAGTGCTTTGATTTCCAGCTGTTTTCTGAAGAGATGCTTCGGGTCTTCGATCAGGCAGACATCAGTACCGACGCAGCCCGAAAGCTCATGTCCATCCGGCAAGGAGGAAGCGTCGCAGATTACGCCATCTCGTTCCGAACACTCGCAGCAGTAAGTGGATGGAACGAGACTGCCCTGGTGTCAGCCTTCCACCATGGTCTGTCTGACCCCATCAAGGACGGTCTGGCCTCTATTGGATGCCCAAGTGACCTCGAAACCCTCATCTCACATGCTATTCGTCTGGACAACAGGATGAGAGAACGCCACCAAGCCTTGAGCCCCCCCAGCCTCCCTACCTCTACCTGGAGACCGTCTACCTCCTTCAGTGACTGTCCAGAACCCATGCAAGTGGGTCGTACTCGCCTCTCCGCATCTGAGAGGGAGCGCAGAAGGAGGGACAAGTGCTGCATCTACTGTGGCAAGCCTGGTCACTTCCGAGCATCATGTCCCGAACTCTTGGGAAAAGGACCGCCCCGTCCAGCCGAGGGAGGGTTGTGACGGGGCCTACCCTCTCTCCCGGACTCCCTGGCCAAGGAATCTACATCCCGGTCTCCATCTCCTGGGGTGAGTCTGTCCACTCTTGTCAAGCTTTGATAGACTCAGGGGCGGCTGGGAACTTTATGGATATTCACTTCGCCCAAAGCATCAATATTCCGACTGCACCTCTTGAAGTCCCTCTGTCTGTGTCTGCCCTTGATGGCCAAGCGTTAGGTGATGGAAGAGTCACTCAAGTTACTTCTCCAGTCTTCCTCCAGTCTCAAGGTCACAAGGAAGAAATATCCCTGCACCTGATTCCTTCACCTGAGTTCCCAGTTATTCTAGGCCTTCCTTGGCTTACTCGCCACAACCCTCGCATAGACTGGGTAACAAGCCAGGTTGTGGAATGGGGCCCTGCATGCCATGCCTCTTGTCTGCTCTCTAGCTCTCCTGTGTCTCCTGCCGAGCCCCCTGATCTCACCGAGTTATCTCAAGTTCCCACAGAGTACTGGGATCTCAAGGAGGTATTCAGCAAGAGCAGGGCCGCCGTTCTTCCTCCGCACCGGGCCTACGACTGTGCCATCGACTTGCTCCCTGGGACTACCCCTCCTCGTGGCAGACTGTTTTCACTCTCTCAGCCAGAACGCAAGGCCATGGAGGAATACCTCAAAGATGCCCTGGTCTCTGGGTTTATTCGACCCTCCACTTCACCTGCTGGAGCCGGCTTCTTCTTTGTCGGCAAGAAGGATGGGGGGCTCCGACCATGTATTGATTACAGGGGCCTGAATAAGATCACTGTGCGCAACCGATATCCCCTTCCGCTGATGTCCACAGCTTTCGACCTGCTCCAAGGCGCCACCGTCTTCACCAAGTTGGACCTACGGAACGCATACCACCTCATCCGTATCCGACAGGGAGACGAGTGGAAGACTGCCTTTAACACCCCGTCTGGGCACTACGAATACCAGGTGATGCCCTTCGGACTCACCAACGCACCAGCTGTTTTTCAGGCCCTAATCAACGACGTCTTAAGGGACATGATTAACCTATACGTTTTTGTCTACCTCGACGACATCCTTATCTTTTCCAAGACCGTGCAGGAGCACCGCCACCATGTCCGCCAGGTTCTCCAGAGGCTGCTACAGAACAATCTGTTCGCCAAGGCCCAGAAATGCGAATTTCATGTTCCCGAGGTCTCCTTTCTGGGATTTATTGTACGGACAGGCCAACTCCAAATGGACCCTGCCAAGACCCTGGCCGTCCGGGATTGGCCTACTCCCAAGTCCGTTAAGGAGGTTCAGCGGTTCTTAGGATTCACTAACTTCTACCGCAAGTTCATCAGGAACTTCAGTTCTGTGGCAGCACCCATGTCAGACCTCACCAAAGGGACAGGTGGATCTTATGGCTGGTCTCCTCAGGCAGAAAAGGCGTTCAAAGACCTCAAGGACCGCTTCTGCACGGCACCCATTCTGGTTCTCCCGGACACCTCCCAACCATTCATCGTGGAGGTGGACGCCTCGGACAGTGGTGTCGGCGCGGTGCTCTCTCAACGTTCGGAAGGAAAGCTGCACCCCTGCGCTTACTTCTCTCACCGCCTGAGTCCTGCTGAGTCCCGGTACGATGTGGGGGATCGAGAACTGCTAGCGGTCAAACTGGCCCTTGAGGAGTGGAGGCACTGGCTGGAGGGAGCACAACATCCATTCCTGGTTTGGACTGACCACAAGAACCTGGAGTACCTCCAGCAAGCCAAGAGACTGAACCCTCGACAGGCTAGGTGGGCCCTGTTTTTCAGTCGGTTTGACTTCACCCTCTCATACCGCCCCGGCTCCAAGAACACCAAACCTGACGCACTGTCCAGACTGTTCTCTGCCACTAACAGGGAGAATGAAGTCGGGCCTATTATCCCTGTGTCCCGGATTGTGGCCCCTGTCCGCTGGGGTATTGAGGAGGCTGTCCGACGAGCCCAACGCCAGGACCCAGGTCCTGGGACAGGGCCACCAGGCCTCTTGTACGTCCCACATCAAGCCCGGGCCAAGGTTCTCCAGTGGGGTCACTCTTCCCCTCTCACCGCCCACCCGGGAGCTCGGAGGACCCTGGACTTCCTGAAAAGACGCTTCTGGTGGCCTAACATGGAGAAGGAAGTAAGGTCATTTGTCCTGTCCTGTGAGGTTTGCACCAGAACCAAGAACCCACGACAGCGTCCCCAGGGTCTCCTGCATCCTCTGACCATTCCCCGGCGTCCCTGGTCCCACGTGGCAGTCGACTTTATCACGGGTCTCCCTGAGTCACAAGGTAACACGGTCATTTTGGTCTTAGTTGACAGATTCTCCAAGGCCTGCCGCTTCATACCACTGTGCAAACTCCCCTCTGCTCTTGAAACTGCGAAACTTTTGTTTAATCATGTCTTCCGAGTCTTTGGTCTTCCACAGGACATCGTCTCAGACCGAGGGCCCCAGTTCTCCTCCCGAGTGTGGCACGGGTTCTGCAAGGTCATTGGAGCCACTGCCAGCCTCTCCTCTGGGTTTCACCCACAGTCCAATGGTCAGACGGAGAGGCTCAACCAGGACCTGGAAACCACCCTGCGAGGCCTGGCTATGGATAACCCGACATCGTGGAGCACCTGGCTGCCATGGGCGGAGTACGCCCACAACACCCTGCAGTCATCGGCCACCAAGCTGTCGCCATTCCAGTGCCAATTCGGGTTCCAGCCACCTCTGTTCCCGGACCAGGAGGAGGACGCGGGGGTGCCCTCGGTCAACCAATATGTGAGACGGTGTCGCAAGACCTGGAGCAAGGTCAGGAAGACCCTCATACAGACCTCCAGAACCAACCAGACTCAGGCCAACCGCCATAGAAGACCTGCACACGCTTTCCGCCCTGGGCAGCGTGTTTGGCTGTCCACTAAGGACCTTCCACTGCGGGTGGAGAACCGCAAGCTTGCTCCTCGCTACATTGGCCCCTTCAAGGTGGTGCGCAGGGTGAACCCTGTCTCCTACCGGCTCCAGTTGCCCCGGACTCTGAGGATCAACCCCACTTTCCATGTTTCCCTGTTACGGCCCGTACTGACGTCTACGTATGCCCCTGCCCCTAGGAACCCCCCACCCCCCCGCATCTTCCAGGGGCAGACTGTGTTCACTGTGAATCGCCTGCTTGACTCCCGCCGGGTCCGCGGCGGGTTGCAATATCTGGTGGACTGGGAGGGCTATGGTCCTGAGGAGCGCTGCTGGGTTCCTGCTCGGGATGTCCTTGATAAAGAACTATGTCGGGACTTCCATTCGGCCCATCCGGATCACCCTGGGAACGTCAGGAGACGCTCCTAGAGGGGGGGGTCCTGTTAGGACTAGGACTGTTTTGGCCTCTAGAGGCCGCTGTTATTTCCTTTTCGTGTCATGTTTGTTTTGGCCTCTAGAGGCCACCACTGTTCCTGTGTTTTGTGTTTGTGTTTATTGCCTAATTATCTTCACCTGTGTCCTTAATTAGTTTGTCTATTTATACCCCTGAGTTCAGTCCTCTTGTCACGGAGTCTTTGTGCTGTTATGTTTATCTCCAGTTTCCTTTGTACTGTGTTTTTTGATCTTCTTAGCTTTTGAATTTTTGC
Source organism: Neoarius graeffei (assembly GCF_027579695.1). Classification (NCBI taxonomy): domain Eukaryota; kingdom Metazoa; phylum Chordata; class Actinopteri; order Siluriformes; family Ariidae; genus Neoarius; species Neoarius graeffei. Next base: position 49,438,008 of record NC_083573.1, read on the forward strand.
ACTTTGCTTTTCTTTTGGATTATACTCTTTGGTTTTTTTTTTTGTCTTTTGTTTTGCCCTGTATATAGTGTATATAGTTTAAATAAACCTTTTGATTCTTTTTCTACTTCCGCCTCACGCCTCTGCATTTGAGTCATCCCCCTGGTGGCCTAGTGGGGGTTTGCTGGATTATCACACCAACTAACCAGGTTCGAATCCCAGCAAAACCCTAACAAAAGGAGAGCTATATGAGTAAGAAATGATATATTTTTATTAAACTGATGATACATTTGACTAGTATTTAAGTCAATTGACACATGCCTCAGTTTCCTGAGACATTATGGGTGTTAATAATAATAATAATAATAATGGGCGGCACGGTGGTGTAGTGGTTAGCGCTGTCGCCTCACAGCAAGAAGGTCCGGGTTCGAGCCCTGTGGCCGGCGAGGGCCTTTCTGTGCGGAGTTCGCATGTTCTCCCCGTGTCCACGTGGGTTTCCTCCGGGTGCTCCGGTTTCCCCCACAGTCCAAAGACATGCAGGTTAGGTTAACTGGTGGCTCTAAATTGACCGTAGGTGTGAATGTGAGTGTGAATGGTTGTCTGTGTCTATGTGTCAGCCCTGTGATGACCTGGCGACTTGTTCAGGGTGTACCCCGCCTTTCACCGGTAGTCAGCTGGGATAGGCTCCAGCTTGCCTGCGACCCTGTAGAAATAGGATAAGCGGCTAGAGATAATGAGATGAGATAATAATAATAATATAGAGACAGAAACTGAAGTGAAGAACATCAATTTAAAAAGAGCAGTGCAAAAATCAGTAATAAAGATGTCATAACCTTTGAATGTGTGTGGGTGATAATATTTCTTGTAACGTTAGATATAACCTCACCAACCTATCTATGTCAATCTCCCTTAAAGGTAGACGGCCTTTCAGATTTTTCAAGTGTAGGTTATAAAAATAATTTTCCCTGACACCCAATTATTTTTGTTTAGTGGACTGAAAGCTACTGAATTCGAATCACAGACTTCCAATTTTATTAGGTGTTTTTTTTAAATAGAACAATTAATGAATTTAGAGCCACGTGACCCTAAATTCTCTGATATTTCTTCCTGCTTCACCATGACCCAATTCAAGATACCATGTCATGCATCACGTGGTGGGCTTTCCCCGTTCGCACAAGGCATTGTGGGATACAAATTTGAAACAGGAGAGGAAAATGGAGGACGTGAGTGTGCGACTGAAATGTGAAAGAGCGACTACAGTAACGGAAAGCAAAAAGAAAAGACGTTATGTTGCGAAGGAAAGGAAACGCAGGACCAAACTAATAAATACTGGCGGTCAGTGAGCACCTCGGTGTGATCAGCTGTTCGTTTAGCGACAGAATGATGGAACTGTCAGTGCACCGTCAAAAGTTAACCTGGGCATGTGCACACAGACTTCTTCTGTCTGCTTGAATGTGCAAAGCAAGCGATTTCATGCACATTATTTGCCAGAGAATCCCTTCAAATTAAACAGCCACAGAATGGCCTGGTTTTTTTGAGATATTGCAGAAATAAACATATATCACAATGATCAAATTTCAGAGGGACTAAATTTCACCGATTTTATGAAATCGAAAGGCCGTCTCTGTATTTAAAAAATACAAGCCCCAGGAAAACTTGACTTCGCCTCTGGTCTTTTCAATAGCTAGAAACACCCTTGGCGTTGATCTTCGAGATCTGATTAATTTAGTTGAACGATTTAGTAAAGTGGGTGGTACGGTGGTGTAGTGGTTAGCACTGTCACCTCACAGCAAGAAGGTCCTGGGTTCGAGCCCAGCAGCTGACGAGGGCCTTTCTGTGTGGAGTTTGCATGTTGTGTCTGTGTCGGTTTGTTTAAATGTGAGTGTGAATGGTTGTCTGTGTCTATGTGTCAGCCCTGTGATGACCTGGCGACTTGTCCAGGGTGTACCCTGCCTCTTGCCCATAGTCAGCTGGGACAGGCTCCAGCTTGCCTGCGACCCTGTAGAACAGGATAAGTTTGTTTGTATAGTGCTTTTAACAATAAACATTGTCGCAAAGCAGCTTTACAGAATTTGAATGGCTTTAAACATGAGCTAATTTTATCCCTAATCTATCCCCAGTGAGCAAGCCTGTGGCGACGGTGGCGAGGAAAAACTTCCTCAGATGACATGAGGACGAAACCTCGAGAGGAACCAGACTCAAAAGGGAACCCATCCTCATCTGGGCAACAACAGATAACATGACTATAACATTAACAGTTTCAACGTGAAGTCAGTTTTGTTGATGTTATAAATTCTTCATACAGTGGTGCTTGAAAGTTTGTGAACCCTTTAGAATTTTCTATATTTCTGCATAAATATGACCTAAAACATCATCTGATTTTCACACAAGTCCTAAAAGTAGATAAAGAGAACCCAGTTAAACAAATGAGACAAAAATATTATACTTGGTCATTTATTTATTGAGGAAAATGATCCAATATTACATATCTGTGAGTGGCAAAAGTATGTGAACCTCTAGGATTAGCAGTTAATTTGAAGGTGAAATTAGAGTCAGGTGTTTGCAATCAATGAGACAAAAATCAGGTGTGAGTGGGCACCCTGTTTTTTTTAAAGAACAGGGATCTATCAAAGTCTGATCTTCACAACACATGTTTGTGGAAGTGTATCATGGCACCAACAAAGGAGATTTCTGAGGACCTCAGAAAAAGCGTTGTTGATGCTCATCAGGCTGGAAAAGTTTACAAAACCATCTCTAAAGAGTTTGGACTCCACCAATCCACATTCAGACAGACTGTGTACAAATGGAGGAAATTCAAGACCATTGTTACCCTCCTCAGGAGTGGTCGACCAACAAAGATCACTCCAAGATAAAGGCGTGTAATAGTCGGCGAGGTCACAAAGGACCTCAGGGTAACTTCTAAGCAACTGAAGGCCTCTCTCACATTGGCTAATGTTAATGTTCATGGGTCCACCATCAGGAGAACACTGAACAACAATGGTGTGCATGGCAGGGTTACAAGGAGAAAGACACTGCTCTCCAAAAAGAACATTGCTGCTCGTCTGCAGTTTGCTAAGATCATGTGGACAAGCCAGAAGGCTATTGGAAAAATGTTTTGTGGATAGATGAGACCAAAATAGAACTTTTTGGTTTAAATGAGAAGCGTTATGTTTGGAGAAAGGAAAACACTGCATTCCATCATAAGAACCTTATCCCATCTGTGAAACATGGTCGTGGTAGTATCATGGTTTGGGCCTGTTTTGCTGCATCTGGGCCAGGACGGCTTGCCATCATTGATGGAACAATGAATTCTGAATTATACCAGTGAATTCTAAAGAAAAACGTCAGGACATCTGTCCATGAACTGAATCTCAAGAGAAGGTGGGTCATGCAGGAAGACAACGACCCTAAGCACACAAGTCGTTCTACCAAAGAATGGTTAAAGAAGAATAAAGTTAATGTTTTGGAATGGCCAAGTCAAAGTCCTGACCTTAATCCAATTGAAATGTTGTGGAAGGACCTGAAGCGAGCAGTTCATGTGAGGAAACCCACCAACATCCCAGAGTTGAAGCTGTTCTGTCCGGAGGAATGGGCTAAAATTCCTCCAAGCCGGTGTGCAGGACTGATCAACAGTTACCGGAAACGTTTAGTTGCAGTTATTGCTGCACAAGGGGGTCACACCAGATACTGAAAGCAAAGGTTCACATACTTTTGCCACTCACAGATATGGAATATTGGATTATTTTCCTCAATAAATAAATGACCAAGTATAATATTTTTATCTCATTTGTTTAACTGGGTTCTCTTTATCTACTTTTAGGACTTGTGTGAAAATCTGATGATGTTTAAGGTCATATTTTTGCAGAAATATAGAAAATTCTAAAGGGTTCACAAACTTTCAAGCACCACTGTAGATGGAAACTTGAGTGCAAAACTGTTCATGACAATTGCAGTCCTAAAGTTACTGGTAGCAAGTCAACTGTAATCCTCAGCCATAAAAGCATTACTGTAAGAGTCCAGAGCGTCTTCCAAGTGCGACTTTCAACTGTCCATATGGGGCCGTCCTCCACAGGAGCGATATGATGAGACTGCGACCAGACACAGGGCACCAGGATGGATCAGGCAGGTCCGAGGAGCAGAAGAGGTCAGCATCAAGTTCAAGTAACTTTATTTATACCCGAAGGTAAACTTGTTTTGCAGTGAAGTGTCAGCTTTCTCTTCCACACACGCCAAACAACACTTAAAACATCTAACATAAAACACATAAAACACAGCGTGATAAACATATCACATAAAAAAAGATTTACAAAAACATGTGACCTAAAACACAACATTAAAACATTAAAAACATAAAAACATAAACACATAAAACCCCACATGAAGCTAAGACTTATTAAAAAGGTTTATGGCAGCAGGAACAAAACTGTTTTGATAACGCTTGGCTTTACATTGTGGTACTTTATATCTACGTCCTGACGGAAGAGGCTGGAACTCACAATGTAGTGAGTGAGAGGTAGCCTGGCTAACGCGACTGCAAAGCTCTCCGAGCTATTGGTCTGGCCAAGATATTAAGCCCAACCATTTCCCAGAGCCCGTGGTTGACCCGCCTCCCTGAAATGCCTCAGTTTGCTACTGGTCGAAGCCAGAAAAGGCTGTGACGAAGCTTAAACCAATCACATCACTCTTTCCTCTGACGTATGCGACGCGATGGGGCTAACTGGTAGATTAAACTCTTACCGAAGCCGGTCGGGAGCAAGGCGAAAACGTCCTTCCTTTCAATAAATACCTCCAGGGCTGCTCTTTGCTCCGTTTTCAATGAGAACTTCCCGTTGAATGCTTTCAATACAGCATCTATGCGTAATAGATGCGGAAGCGTGAATGAAGCGCTTCCGGCATAGATTCTGTAAACAATCTATGGCTTCCGGTCGCAGTTCTACTACATCAGTGCCTTGAACACGCCTCTACCCAGGGCCGTTGGAGATGCTCAAAGTTGATTGGTTCCCGATTTTTCGGGAGCTTGGAAGAGCTGTAGATAGCTTGCCTGGCCAGACTAAGCTCGCAACAGGCCCTCGTGTTGCGTCACACTTAGGATGGGCGGGCCCAGGCTAAGTGAGAGGTGTCCTTTAAAATTGATCCAGATATCCTCTGTACCTGTCTGGAGTACAGTGATTCTAGATTTAACTGCATCTCTCTGGTCAGCTTACTGGACCACTTCACTATTTGGTTTAGGGACCTCTTATTTTTAGATGACAGATTACCAAACCAAGACACCAAGCAGAAAGATAAAACCGATTCAATAAAAGCACGATAAAACAGAATTTATTATCTCCATCTCCATCTGGGCGCCATCTCAATCTCAGGATTGACGTAAATCAGAGGGACAGATTGGGGGAAGAGAGAGAGAGAGAGAGAGAGAGAGAGAGAGCGAGAGAGAGAGAGAGAGAGAGAGAGAGAGAGAGAAACACAGGTTGTTAGGTATGCCCAATGTCACCTGGCGTGCCCAATGATGAGCGGCTACAGATAATGGATGGATGGATGGATGGATGGATGGATGGATGGATTTAGTAAAGTAACAATGAAGCTGGAAAATAGCTTGGCAGCTGGTAAAGATAGTCTACCAGTTTAAGCAGCTTGGTTTGTGTTTTGGTTGCTGTTAGCTCTAAGCTGAATTTTTAGACTGGGTTATAAGTTTTTTTTTTCATGTAGCTGGCAGGGGCGTAGCTAGGATTTTTCAAAGGGGGCGTCACACACTGACTGGCAGCCTGAGTACATTATGTAACAAAAAATAGTTAACATTGCTAGTTTTAGGTACCGTAGCTTAGAGACCGGCTCTTTCATTATCGCTGTTTCTTCCACGTTTTCTTGATGTTGTGTTGTAGAAACGGCACTAAAACTTAGCTTCGAAACCACAAAATGCAACTTTGATGGAAAAAAAATATGTATAATAAATTGCTTACCTCTCTTCACATCAAACGGAGGAGGAAAGTTTCGCTTGTTTTGACATGGCGAATTATTAACACGAGGAAATACTCGTAATTCGCAACTAAAGAGACTGCAGCTACACTGGCAGCTTGACCGTGCTTTCTAGTGCGATCGTGTTGCGCTTGCACAGAACTGTGTCAGTCCTGCACGCCTTGGCTCGTGCACCTGAAGGCGCGCCTCGGGCTGCGCGCGCGCGCGCCTGACGAGCTCTGGCACACACGCCGTTAACAAAGAACACCTGTCTTTAATCAATGAACTATGTTTGGGCTATTTAAGGACTGCGCCCATGTAAGGACGATGTGAAGTATTACACCACGTCTAGTGTGCCTTACTGAGCCTTGTTTCCTGTCCCTGTTGACCTCCTGGTTTTTCGACTCCTGTTTCTCGTCCCTTGATTTTGTATAGTTTTGCCTCTGATATTCTGTCCGTGCCTCGATTGACCTCCTGCCCATTTCCTCAGTTACGACTTTGCCTGCTGTTTCGGACTGTTTGCCTGTTGTGTGCATTTCACGCACTTTATGCTCATATCGCACTGTGTATTATTTAACGTATCTGCACTTACATCCACCTCTCCCACACACACTCTGACAAACTGGGTTTTTGCACCCGAAAGACAGGAAGTCCATACGAGGTTATAAAAACCCTAATGAGCCTGAGTTGACAATCTAGTTTAAAAAAAATGTTAGAAAAATTACAGTGGGCGTTTTTCTAATATTCTTATGCGGCTATTGGAAAAATGTATGGTCTGACCGGGGGGGGTCACGGGCACCCAAGGACCCCCCAGTTACGCCCCTGGCGATAATACACTTACTTCACATGTATCAAGGGATATGCGTGTCAGGGCTTGAGATCTTGGGACCTGTCAAACACATTAAATGTAGCTACAACCCTGCTTAGCTGATTCCATGTGTGTAGCTTATGAAATCTTTCTCCTACAGTAGCCAGTACTCTTCTAAATGAAGAAATATATAAATACATAATGATAATTAGAAAAAACATGATTTATGTAACAATAGACAGATGAGCATTGATGCATGAATCCATGGGTTTAGAAGCTCAGGCAACAATTCCATATTTCAATGCAAAATTGCTAGCTGCTAAACTTGGTCTACACAGGCTGTGCACTGAAACCGTGCAAAGCTCGCGCAGCCTGCTGGCGCTTCCGCAGGTGACGTCACGAATCTGGCTCCAGACTCCCTTGGGATTTTTCCACACGCGTTTTGTTTATTATTTTTTTCTGCTGTAGACAGATGGCCTTGTGCAGAATTACCCTTCTGGATGAGTGTGTAAAGGGACATACTTTACATAAAAAACCCCACTACATTGGTCCAGGATATACACTTTAAAAAAATGTTAAAAAATTACAGTGGGTGCTTTTCTAATATTCTTATGCGGTAATTGAAAAAATGTATGCCCCCCCCCCCCCCCCCCGCCCCCCCCCAGCTATGCCCCTGAGGGCACTTAAAGGGCATATTCTGGACCAATTTCGGTTTTTTTATATGAAAGAATGTCCCTTTACACACTCATCCAGAAGGGTAATTTTGCACAAGGCCATCTGTCTACAGCAGAAAAAAATAAAATAACAAAACGCGTCTGGAAAAATCCCAAGGGAGTCTGGAGCCAGATTCGTGACGTCACCTGCGGAAGCGCCAGCAGGCTGCGAGAGCTTTGCACGGTTTCAGTGCACAGCCTGTGTAGACCAAGTTTAGCAGCTAGCGCTTTTGCATTGAAATATGGAATTGTCACCTGAGCGCAATGTGGGAAATGATGAGTACTAATCATCTGTTAACCATTTTAATAATTACGCGATAATGTTGAAGAAATTTGCAGAAAACCACCAGGTCGTTTTCTCAAACAAACCAGCGCTGATGTAGGATTCAGAAGTCAAGTCAAGGCAAGTCAAGTTTATTTGTATAACGCTTTTAACAATAAACATTGTCGCAAAACAGCTTTACAGAATTTGAATGACTTAAAACATGAGCTAATTTTATCCCTAATCTATCCCCAGTGAGCAAGCCTGTGCTGATGGTGGCAAAGAAAAACTCCCTCAGACGACATGAGGAAGAAACCTCGAGAGGAACCAGACTCAAAAGGGAACCCATCCTCATTTGGGCAACAACAGACAACATGACTATAACATTAACAGTCCTAACATAAAGTCAGCTTCGTTGATGCTATAAACCCCCCACCGACGGAAACCAGAGCGCAAAACTGTTCACGACAACTGCAGTCCCCAGCCACAAAAGCACCACTGCAAGTGTCCAGAGCGTCCTCCAGCTGTGACCCCCAACTGTTCACATGGGGCCGCCTTCCACAAGAGCGATGCGATGAGACTCCAACCAGACACAAGGCACCAGGATGGATCAGGCAGGTCCGAGGAGCAGAAGAGGTCAGCATCTCGATCCCAGGACCGACATGTACAGAAGGAGGCATCCCGCACGTGACGTCACGAAAATCAATGTTTCCCAGGAAATCCAAATGCCAAGTTTTTTCAGAGGCGGACCAATTCGCCTCAAATGTCTTGATTTCAACTGAATTTTTCTGGTATTGCGCAAAGTAAAAAATTGCAGAGAATGCAGAATGTGACAGATATTTGACCAAAGTTTAATATAAAATAGGAGAATTATATTGATCTTGCTCCTGAATTTACCCGTGATATGCACTTTAAAGGAATCGAACCAGCAACCTTTTGGTCCCAAAGCTGTTCCTCTAACCATTAGGGTTTGAACATTGTTTGTGTTAAACAAACAAAAAAACAGACAATAAAGTGAGTGAAATGTGTGGCTTGGTTGTTGTTGTTGTTTTTCCTCCCCAGGCTCTAGGCAAGGGTGGCACGGTGGTATAGTGGTTAGCGCTGTCGCCTCACAGCAAGAAGGTCCGGGTTCGAGCCCCGTGGCCGACGAGGGCCTTTCTGTGCGGAGTTTGCATGTTCTCCCTGTGTCCGCGTGGGTTTCCTCCGGGTGCTCCGGTTTCCCCCACAGTCCAAAGACATGCAGGTTAGGTTAACTGGTGACTCTAAATTGACCGTAGGTGTGAATGTGAGTGTGAATGGTTGTCTGTGTCTATTGCCGCTTTTCCACTACAAACGCGGCTGAGTCGGGCTGAGCCGTGCCGTGCTGAGTCGAGCTGAGCGGGGCTGTTGGAGTTGCATTTCGACTACAACCGTGCTGAACCGTGCTGGCTGGAAGTGGGTGGACACTTTGGGTGGAGTTAGCGAAAGTGGGTGGACGTCATGTGATATCGTTAAGCAGCGCAAACAGTGACATCAGTGAGCTTTTAAGCGGTAGTCTCACGACCCGGATAGTAAACAATAAACATGGAGGACATGGAGTCGTTAGTGTTGCTGGTCTTGGTGCTGTGGCTTATTGTCACCGACAACGCCAACAGATACTGGCAAGAGCGTATAGATGAGGCGAGGCGCATAAGGCTTCAGAAATTCTCATAATTCTCCTTCTTCCGAGTTTACGGTGTTTACAGATCCCAGCGTGCTCGCGGGGCGTGTGTGGGCATGTGAGGACACTCCTCCTCACCAATCAGTGCACAGGGGAGTGTCTGCTCACGCCCCCAGCCTCACTCGGCTCGCTTTGGCTCGCTTCAGCCCCACTCCAAAACCGTGCGAGTTTTAGGGGCTAAGCAGGGCTGAAGCGAGCTGAGTCGTGCTGTTTTGAGGTAGTCGAAACGCGAGCCGTGTCGGGCTGAAGTGAGCTGAAGCGAGCTGAAAAAGGGTAGTGGAAAAGGGCCATAAGTGTCAGCCCTGTGATGACCTGTTGACTTGTCCAGGGTGTACCCCGCCTTTCGCCCGTAGTCAGCTGGGATAGGCTCCAGCTTGCCTGCGACCCTGTAGAACAGGATAAAGCGGCTAGAGATAATGAGATGAGATGAGATATGCACTTCAAGGGAATCGAACCAGCAACCTTTTGGTCCCAAAGCTGTTTCGCTAAACATTAGGGTTTGACCATTGTTTGTGCTAAAAAAACAAACAAACAAACAGACAAAAAAGAGAGTGAAATGTGTGGCTTGGTGGTTGTTTTTCCTCCCCAGGTGAGTTTTCTTGGTTGTGCCCTCAACCTTTCTTCAACTTTACTCTTACCCTGATGTTCCTAGCTCCAAAACTGTTCGGTTTACTAGTCAGGGTTTACTCTTGCTGTATGTATTTCTGAACAGTTGGACAGTAAATATCGGGGAAACTCTGCGTTTTGTTTGCACACTGTGCCGCGTCCCGCCAGCCGGCTGTGGGCTCCGAGGTCACTCAGCCTCGGTCAGTCAGCCATATTGGCTCCATCAGCAGCTCCGGATGCAGCGGGGCTCAGAGCCGCTGCCAGCAGGAGAGGCAGCTTTCTGCTTCCCTTTCTGCCCAGACCCCCGAGATTTCCAGGCAGAACGCACCGGGAGCGGACGGACATCCCAGGAACGGAACAAACACGCGTTTTCAAGCAGCGTTTCAGGAATAACGGGTGGAAATGAGACGGTAAGAGCGGAGCAGCTCCCTTGCGCTCCCAGCAGCAGCAGCAGCAGCGGGGCTGTTAGCCTGTTAGCATCGTGTGTGAGCCAAACAAGTGAACTAGCTCAGGAAAATAATTGTCTGACAGGCACTGCGAACTGATTTTAGAGGTTAAAACAGGATTATTTGTGTTTATATTTGCTCAGCAGTTTGATTCAGGTGCCGTTGTTGTGTTATTAAACTGGAGTGGTGATGGGAAGGAAGCAATCTCAGTTATTCACCTAATATTAGTGTAATTACACACACACACACACACACACACCCCATTCCCACTGCTGCATTGTTAGGAACTCACACAATCCGAGTTTGTTGGCCCTGTGAGTAGCGTGTTGGTGTCATACAGAGGTCATATTACTGAAAGAAAGCACAACTTTATTCATCACACACTTGTGAAGTTCCTCTCTGCATTTAACCCATCTGAAGCAGTGAACACACACACACACACACACACACACACACACAGCAGTGGGCAGCCATACTAACAGCACAAGGGGAAGCAGTTGGGAGGTCCAGGTGCCGTCCCATATTCACCTAAAGCCCAGCGCACACCTTCCCCATTTCATCAGTAGAGATGGGATTTATGGCTCTTTGATGGGATCCGGGGGCGGCACGGTGGTGTAGTGGTTAGCGCTGTCGCCTCACAGCAAGAAGGTCCTGGGTTCGAGCCCCGGGACCGGCGAGGGCGTTTCTGTGCAGAGTTTGCATGTTCTCCCTGTGTCCGCGTGGGTTTCCTCCGGGTGCTCCGGTTTCCCCCACAGTCCAAAGACATGCAGGTTAGGTTAACTGGTGACTCTAAATTGACCGTAGGTGTGAATGTGAGTGTGAATGGTTGTCTCTGTGTCAGCCCTGTGATGACCTGGTGACTTGTCCAGGGTGTACCCCGCCTTTCGCCCGTAGTCAGCTGGGATAGGCTCCAGCTTGCCTGAAGGATAAAGCGGCTAGAGATAATGAGATGAGATGAGATATATATATATATATGAGTGATTCCACGCTTATGGGTACTGAAATGGGGACATGAACTTATTTTTAAAAATTCAGCTAAAACCATTTCTTTTTTTACCATCAGGTCACAAAACATGTAATCTTTAATGAATGATGTGTTAAAAGATAACTTTAACTTTCTGAGATGTAATAAAAACATATTTATATGCCAAAGTCAGAACGTAACAGAAGTGTTGTGGACATATATATTCTCAATTTTAACAATGTAGAATTACTTTTTGAAACATAGGAAGGTGATGTTTTAGCAAATATAATTAATAAACGTGTGTAGTAGAATAAACGTACACATTCTTTCAATAAGATTAACATGGTATAGAGCTAGATTGTAATTAATTTGTAACAGACGCGAGATGGACAATCGTAACAGAAGTAATGTAACAGACATCATTTTGGAACTCATAGGCTTGACTTTGGCATATAAATATGTTTTTATTACATCTCAGAAAATTAAAGTCATCTTTTAACATATCATTCATTAAAGATTACATGTTTTGTGACCTGATGGTAAAAAAAGAAATGGTTTTAGGTGAATTATTAAAAATAAGTTCATGTCCCCATTTCAGTACCCATAAGCGTGGAATCACTCATATATATATATATATATATATATATATATATATATATATATATATATATATATATATTATGCCTTCACGTTGTGTTGCCGGCTTTTGCTCCAAAACCTACAAGGATGGGGTAAGTTTATCCAAGTTTCCCAGAGATCCCGAGCTGCATGCGAAGTGGGTGAAGCAAGTCAGGCGCACTCGTGACAAGTGGGAGCCCTCACCAACATCCGTCCTGTGCTCTGAACACTTCGATTTGGATTGTTTTGACACCCTTCCCAGCTTAAAAGAATCTCTTGGGTGTTCAGTTCAGCACAAACGTGTGTTACTACCATCAGCAGTGCCTACAGTATTCTGGAGGGGGTCTACTAGTAGCTATGCCGGATCCAGCAGTCGCCTGGGACAAGGCGACTCCTCCAAAGACAGTCCTCCTGTCAGAACATGTGTTGAGAAACGACATAAGATAAAGGTGCGTAGAGCTATAGAGTGCTCCGACATGATGCTAAAAATAGTAACCATGCGGTCTGCGCGGCCATCTTGGAAGTGACTCGCTCCAGAGCGCTCACAGAGTACATATCATAGAGTACACATTCATGATAATCATAAATGTAATCATAAAGTCAGCGTGATATCAGTCATGTATTTGCTTGTGAAAGCTTGCGGCTTTCATGCAACTGCCGCCTAGCAACGAGAGGCAAAGGGTAAACAGGGTAGGCTATCATAGATTCTATTCGGAAGAGATCAACACATGATTGCTTAAAAATTAGGTATTTTAACAATTTGCATCTGTTTTGTGATTATCGTGACACTTGTGTGTTATATAGAACTGTATGTCTTATCAGCACATCGAGGATCTTCCACCGGCGGCTTTAGCAAGTACTCGTAGCAACACTACACTTTACCCTTTGCCATGCGTTGTTAGGGAACGGTAGCAAGTACCCCGATGACCGACTTCAAGAATATGTAGAAAAAATTTAGAAATTATACTTTCCAAAAGTCATTTGAGCTTAGTGTATTGCATTTCCATTTATATTGTAGGTTCTTGCTGATGTTTTTGCGGAGTATGACGCAGCTGCTGAATCAGAAGCTGCAGAGTTTGTATGTACTAGTTGTGAACATTCACATTATTATCAACCTCATTTATTTAAAATCAGATAAAATCATGCCATCATGATCACTGCTTAAAGTACCAGTATTTGGTTGTTGAAGAGCTAGCACTAGAGAGTTCACCGGCGTTTTCATGCGCCATTTCCATTGAGTAGAACCAGAGTAGAACAGCCAGTGAACCGCAGCGTGTTCTTCCGCTGACGTCACAGCATGGCCGCGAGCCACGGACCCAGTTTTCTTGCGCTGTGCAATTAAAAGTTGGATATTCGCGTAACAACAGCTTCTTTTCACGTAATTATAACAGAAATCTAACGTTTGCCATGTTGTATAGTTTATTTAAGAAATTGCATAGAGTCATGTTCGTGTCATCAGCACTTTAAAATATAATATAAATGCCTCAGCTTTCATGTAAGAAAAAAAACTATTAATACTAGTACTGTGTGCAGGCAGTCTCTCCTGAAGACTAAATTAAACAATAATTATAAACTAATAAAATAAATGGCTCAGGCTTCATAGAAGGAAAAAAAAAACAATTTGAACAGAATCTCGCAGTATGATGCTGAAGCTGCCTAAACAATGGAAAATAAAATACCATTTTGGCAAAAATGTTGGCATCCATTAATTTTTAAGTAAAAAAAAAATAAAGTGCACACAGTGCTTCACTGTAAACATAACACACTTTCAGTAACAGAATTTAAGCCTATTCATGCAATGTTGCCAGATACTGCTGACGTTTTCCAGCCTAAATATGTTCAAAACCCGCCAAAACGCACTTAAAACCTCCCAATCTGGCAACACTGCGCACATGCTGCTTCTCTTGAACGTATACATGGAAGTAAGGTGGAAGGTAGTTTGTCAACATCACCGCAAGACGACGCCAACGATTGGTCAAATTTGTGGGAAAGTTGCGGTGATTGGGTAGAATTGCAACACCGCCCTGAATTCACGGGGATTGGTTGAATTTGCGTTGATGTTGCAAATCGCAACATCCTGGAGGCTCTGAATGTTATGTTTGGATGAGACAGAATGATATGCCATGTGCTTTTGGGGATTTTTAAAACACTTCACACGATTGGTTGAGATACACTGTCTTCCGGTTCAGTGACCAATGATATAATAGTTCACAAAACTGTTTTACCCGCTAAATAAACCATTCGGAATACTTCGGTCCTTTCCGATTGGTGTGTAAACAACGCTGTATTTACCGCAGTGCTTGCTAGCGGGTGCTGACAAATTGATGTGCACAAGATTCAGTAAAACGCGACTACACGCTCTCTACTTATAAAGCACGACAAAATGAATAGATACACGATATCACTCTCGCGCCCAAAAAGTGGATGTGCGACAGACAGATAAAAAACGCGTATTATCGCGTATTACGCGCCCTAGATTAGGCTCTGCATCATACACGTTCAGCCCGAATACATGTTCACGTGTTCAAGATATCACGTGATAGTACAAAAAATATATAAATATATATATTTTTTTCGCAGTCCAAATCCTGCGCTCTGATTGGCTGGCGAGCGGGTCCGTATCCGACGGTACGGACCCCGGTTACAGACCGCTGGCGACTCGCTTGTTCACAACAACAACAAACATAGTAGCATTTTTTGTCAACATTTATCTTTTTTTTTTAAATAAGATTTATTTATAAGATTATCAAACATCTTATAAATTTTTGCCAGCATTTCTCAGGAGAATAGCATTAATTTTACAGCATGGATAGCGATAACGACAGTGTTCACAGTGAAAGCGAATTTTACTACCCTGAGGAAGAAGAAATAAAAGAAAACATTTCAGGAGAAAGATAAAAACCTCTAACTTGCTAACGCCGAGCGAAAACATGGCTGAATCCTGAATGACTCCTATTTGTATAAATAGGGGACTACATAGGCGGCAAAATGTAGTTTTTTTCCTGCCATGGAAGTGCACTTGTATACCGAGGAGGAAGCAATTTGCATTACAGCCATGAATGAGGATTCAAAATGGCGGCTCGGCTCGGTTTTCCCTTTCGGGCGCTCTCGTTTTCTGTTAGAATTTGGTAAAGAAAAAAATAAATATATTACTTACCAGCTTAAGGTCGGTCCGTATGGTGAAATACCGTGACCTCGGCCTTGAATACTGACCTCAGCCCAGAGGACCTCGCTCAGTACTTTCAAGACCTCGGTCACGGTATTTCACCATACGGACCTCCCAGCTGGTAAATAACATATATATAAATTAGGGTGGTGCAAAAATGAGTACACCCCACAACAAAAACTACTCCATCTAGTACTTTGTATGGCCTCCATGATTTTTAATGACAGCACCAAGTCTTCTAGGCATGGAATGAACAAGTTGGCGACATTTTGCAACATCAATCTTTTTCCATTCTTCAACAATGGCCTCTTTTAGTGACTGGATGCTGGATGGAGAGTGATGCTCAACTTGTCTCTTCAGAATTCCCCATAGGTGTTCGATTGGGTTCAGATCAGGAGACATACTTGGCCACTGAATCACTTTCACCCTGTTCTTCTTCAGAAATCCAACAGTGGCCTTAGATGTGTGTTTATTCATGTTGGAAAAGTGCACGACGACCAAGGGCATAGAGTGATGGTAGCATCTTCTCTTTCAGTACAGAGCAATACGTCTGTGAATTCATGATGCCATCACTGAAATGCAGCTCCCCGACACCAGCAGCACTCATGCAGCCCCACATAAGGACACTGCCACCACCATGTTTCACTGTAGGCACCATGCATTTTTCTTTGGATTCCTCACCTTTGCGACGCCATACAGTTTGAAGCCATCAGTTCCAAAAACATTTATCTTGGTCTCATCACTCCAGAGTATAGAGCGTAGGTCGCGTTAACCGACAATTGTCCGTCATTGACGGATTTTTTTTAGCTATGACGGAAAAATCTGAAGGCCGTCGGTCATTTTGACGGATGTTTACCGTTACCATTACCAATAACAATAATAGCCTAATAATAACAATAATAAAACATAATGAAACACACAATTGAAATGATTGGCAAGTTGTGGCAGAGTTTTCTTACATACAGTATACATAGTCTTCACTGCCGTCACTTTCAATCTGAGCCGACGTTGCGGCGAGTCTTGATGTTCAGTGCGCAGGCTACTCATGTATACACTGTAGCCACTGCGCAAGGCTGTTCCCCCCATCGCGCTCCTGACCGCGCTAGGACTTTTCTAACCACTAGCACAGTGAGATGGATTAATGTTTCCCTTCTCTGCAGAAGACACGTCATTTTTGCTATTAAAAAAAGAGATGCATTGGGTTGTTTGTGTCGTTTCCCTGCCTGTACGTCTTAATGCAATAGCGCTCATTTAGGCTAGTTGTTTTCTTGTTTTTAAAATGAAACAAATGTCGATTTATTGTATTCTTCCCCAGCAAGCTTAGGAAGCTTAGGAACATCACTGCTCGAATATCTGCTAAACTATCATTTTAATGAGAGCACGGGTAGACAAACTAACATTTAAACATAACTTCGTTTTATTTAAGACCTTCCGTGTCAGGTTCCAGGCTCCGCCGAGCCGAGCCGACCCCCACTATGACAAATTTAAGTAGCCTACGGAAGAATCTGAAGGCCGTGCGTGATTTTGACAGATGATGATCAATTTAAGTAGCCGGTAGTTCACGCGCCTAACCTGTTGGTGGCGAGCGCGTGCATATCGATTAGCTATTGATTAGCTGTCATCTCTTTCACCTCACGTACATTCGTTGTCTGTCTGGCTCGAACGTTACGATAAGTGGTGTATACATTCGATGTAGCAAGACAGGGTTTTTTCTAGAAAAATTTAGTATGAGGGCGCTCACCATGGCGAGGGAGCGAAGCGGGGGGGGAGATGGTGCCGGTTGTCCCCCCACCCCCACCCCACCCCGCCGTGCAAAGCCTTTGAAAAATGCTCCAATGGGACATTCTGAGTATCTGAGAGGGAAATTGTAACACATTGTCTGTCAACATTGAAAAAGAAAGAAGTAATCTTCTTCTGCCCCGGACAGTCTTTGTCTGTCTTCCGCTTCGTGCCGCGGGATGACATCTTTAAATGCCCAAGTGTCAACAAAAACAACTCGCGAACTACTTCTGTCAAAAGCTCCCGTGCCGGTGGGTGAAAGGTCATTCAGTCTCGAGAAATCTCGCTCTACAAGTCAGCTGACCTTGTATGTAACCCATGTCAAATCTCGCGAAAGCAGCCACGACAAGTAAACAATTAAACAACATGGCGCCTCAGTCTGGAAAACGCCAATTCGGATTGTTTTCGCACCGTCTGTCGGTGTATCTACTATGATTGGAATATTTTTGGAGCAATTATAACGTATTTGATGATCAGACACATTGTCACGTAGTGTTGCTGGGATGTTTTCACGGAGTCGGTAAGGGGGCGCACGCCGAGAGTAAGAGGGCGCAGCGCCCCTGTTCCCCCGTTTAGACGAAAGCCTGGCAAGATGTCACGGCAGCTTAGTGTGAAAGGATTTTTTAAAAAACCCAACTGTGATGGCCTTCAGAGAGGAGAGAAGAGAGGGAATGATGCACTGGAGGAGGATGAAGATGGGCAGGCATTAATGGCTGTTCAGCCAGCGGCACCGGCAGCTACGGGGAAAGCAGCAACAAGTGGCAAGGAGGTCAGGCGGGAATACAGGGTTCAGTGGGAGCGGGAGTTTACTTGGCTGCGGGCGGAAGGGGTCAAAATGTTTTGTGACATCTGTAGGAGAGCAAAAGTCGCCAATGGATTTGTCAGAGGCTGCACGACTATGCAGAAATCGGCCCTCAATGACCACAAAAATAGCCAGAGCCACATCGAAGCCTGCACGGTACTCAGAGTGTGCAGATGGAGAAGCACGTCGAGAAATCACAGGCTGCCTGTAACGAGGCACTAAAAACACAACTTAAGGTTGTGTTGCACATGGCAAATACAAACACGCCGAGCCATCAATATCCCAAACTGATACACCTCTTACAGTCTGCCGGGTGTCCAAACCTGAACAGTGCACACACATACACTCACCATGACACAGTCAGTCAGATGGAGGAAGCGATTGCAGCGACTGTAGCCAACGCCATCGATGACCGCATCGCAAACAGTAGATATGTCGGGGTGATAGTAGATGAAACAACTAATATCACATACGTAGTGGATGTTCATTATGTCTAACTATTACAAATATTTTAAGTTCGTTTCTTAGACAAGGATATTTTTTAAGCTTGTTACCTCGTTAACAGTTTCGGCGAGAATCTCCCGCCTTCTTCAGAAACAGTCACCAGATGTCGAGTGGTGACGTGCCTTATCAGCTGATGTTGCATTACGGAGGCGTGAACGTCCCGCCCAACTTGACAGGTAGTTCACGCCTCCTGCTGTCAGGTCGCTCCTCCAGGACGGCACTCCAGGTGTGCGACAGTGCATACGCTCCCTCGTCCCGGTTCATCGTCCTCTGCGCCCGCTTATGTATCTCCACTGCCTCTAAAATCCAACGCTGGTATCTATTTTCTTCAGCGCGAATGACTCTGGCCTCTTCCCAATTCATTATGTGATTTTGCCGTTTGCAGTGGTCTGAAATGGCTGATTTCATTCAGAGTCATTCACGCTGAAGAAAATAGATACCAGCGTTGGATTTTAGAGGCAGTGGAGATACGTAAGCGGGCGCAGAGGACGATGAACCGGGACGAGGGAGCGTATGCACTGTCGCACACCTGGAGTGCCGTCCTGGAGGAGCGACCTGACAGCAGGAGGCGTGAACTACCTGTCAAATTGGGCGGGACGTTCACGCCTCCGTAACGCAACATCAGCTGATA
Organism: Neoarius graeffei; assembly: GCF_027579695.1. Taxonomy (NCBI): domain Eukaryota; kingdom Metazoa; phylum Chordata; class Actinopteri; order Siluriformes; family Ariidae; genus Neoarius; species Neoarius graeffei. Next base: position 49,456,937 of record NC_083573.1, read on the forward strand.
AGGCACGTCACCACTCGACATCTGGTGACTGTTTCTGAAGAAGGCGGGAGATTCTCGCCGAGGTAACAAGCTTAAAAGATATCCTTGTCTAAGAAACGAACTTAAAATATAACTAATATCACAGTTGAGAAAATGCTGATCACATATCTAACACTTCAGCAGAAAGGAGAGCCTGAAACAGTGTTCACTGGCAATTATGCAATACCCTCTGGCACTGCCGAATGCATCACAGCAAAAATAAAAGATATGCTATCGGGCCGTGGTGTAGCGATGTCTCGGGGCGTTGGGTTGGGAAGTGATGGAGCGAATGTGATGGTGGGTCGAAAGACCGGAGTCGCACAACAGTTGCGCCAGAATGACTGTCCCTACCTCATAAACATTCACTGTGGTGCGCACAGAACGGCACTGGCAGCCCGAGATGCATCAAAGGCTGTGCGTGAAATAGATGCTTATATCACCACCATTAATAACATCTACACATACTACAAGAATTCCCCCATTCAAACACACAGACTAAATGAACTGCAAAATGAAATGGATGCACACGACCTGCTGAGTCTCAAACAACCATCCGCTACACGCTGGCTGTCCCTGGAGAGGGCAGTTAAGGGCATACGTGCCAACTGGGTTGCTCTGGTGTTGGAGCTGGAGGAGGAGGAAGCCGCAAGAGACTGTCCGGTAGCTAAGGGTCTAAGAAAGCAGCTCCAGAAGTACACATTCCCTGCCCTGACTCACCTCCTGACTGACGCCTTAGCTGTGGTGAACCGCATGAACCTCACTTTCCAAAAAGAGGACGTGAACATCTCCTCCATCCAGCCAGTCGTGAACATGACCCTCGCTAGCCTAGATGACTTGATGAATGAGCCAGGTGAGGCGGAGAAGAAATTCAAAGAGGCTTTACAAGACCACAGATTCTGTGGAATCACACTCACGCAGCCAGACCCGCAGGCCTTTTCCAACTTGCGCACCAAGTACCTCGCGGAGATCACAAAATCAATCAAAAAAAGATTCCCGGCAGAGCATCTGGGAATCATCGCTGACCTCGACACTGTACTCAACGCTTCTCGCTATCCGGGTGCTGACAGCACGTTGAAGAGGCATGGACTGGATGCGTTGGAACGCGTCTGTGACCACTATGGGTCACCGCGGGGTGCAGCTGCACCACTGGTGCAGAAAGACCGCATGCTGCAGGATTTCCTCCCTATGAAGAGAGTACTAGCAGGGTCGGGAAATCCAACTTTCAGAGGCTCTTGCCGGCTTCTGATCACTTCCCTGGGAGAAATGTTTCCCGACTTCAGAACTTTGGCTGAAGTGGCGCTGGTTATTCCAGTGTCGCAGCAGAGCGCGGGTTCAGCCTTCAGAATAAAATTAAAACGTCAATGAGAAGTCGTCTGTCCGAGGCAAAGACGCAAAATTTAATGACAATTGCCTCGGCAGCAGTCTCCATTGACGACTTTGATTATGCACAAGCGAGCTCCCAATTTAAATCCATGCGGGCCAGAAGGAAGGTTTGAGCTCACGCAAACAGGTCAAATTAGATTGTCACTTAAATCGTTGTAGTGGACTGTTCATATTTTAACTGCAATTGCCTTGCTACGTTGTAAAATAACATTGTCCGTATGCCCGTTAAGGCACAACAGCCGCAATGTTTTTAGCGGAGGGAAAATGGGTTCACAAGTGACCGAACGTCAGAATCTCTGTTCATCTTTTTGCATCATAAATACATAAATAAATGATTAAATAATACAAGCTTGTTCTGTGAATTAATTTTTAAATGAACATGAGTCCATGAAAACACAAGTTATTAAATATATAGCATTTATAGCCTATATACATTGTCATTTAAAAGTTAAAATAAAATGACAGATAATAATGGACAGGGCGGCACGGTGGTGTAGTGGTTAGCGCTGTCGCCTCACAGCAAGAAGGTCCAGGTTCGAGCCCCGGGGCTGGCGAGGGCCTTTCTGTGCGGAGTTTGCATGTTCTCCCCGTGTCCGCGTGGGTTTCCTCCGGGTGCTCTGGTTTCCCCCACAGTCCAAAGACATGCAGGTTAGGTTAACTGGTGACTCTAAATTGACCGTAGGTGTGAATGTGAGTGTGAATGGTTGTCTGTGTCTATGTGTCAGCCCTGTGATGACCTGGCGACTTGTCCAGGGTGTACCCCGCCTTTCGCCCGTAGTCAGCTGGGATAGGCTCCAGCTTGCCTGCGACCCTGTAGAACAGGATAAAGCGGCTACAGATAATGAGATGAGATGAGATGATAATAATGGACAATGACGGAATTTTTACGACCCTGTCCGTCAAAATGACGGACAATGAAAAAGTCTAACGCAACCACTGGTATAGAGTCCCAGTAGTCTTCATCTTTGTCAGCATGGGCCCTGGCAAACTCTAGGCGAGCTTTTTTGTGCCTGGGCTTTAGGAGAGGCTTCTTTCGTGGACGGCATCCATGCATGCCATTCCTCTGCAGTGTACGCCGTATTGCGTCACGGGAAATAGTCACCCCAGTTTGGCTTTCTCCTTCTTTAGATAACTGCAGTGAACTCGCATGCCGATTTTCTTCAACCCTTCTCATCAGAAGACGCTCCTGTCGAGGTGTTAACTTCTGTGGACGACCTGGACGTCTCTGTGAGATGGTTGCAGTTCCATCTTTCTTAAATTTTTGTGCCACTTTTGCTACAGTATTCTGACTGATAAGTAAAGCTTTGCTGATCTTCTCGTAGCCTTCACCTTTGTGGTGGAAAGAAATTATTTTCTTTGGGGAATTCTGAAGAGACAAGTTGAGCATCACTCTCCATCCAGCATCCACTCACTAAAAGAGGTCATTGTTGAAGAATGGAAAAAGATTGATGTTGCAAAATGTCGCCAACTTGTTCATTCCAAGCCTAGAAGACTTGGTGCTGTCATTAAAAATCATGGAGGCCATACAAAGTACTAGATGGAGTAGTTTTTGTTGTGGGGTGTACTCATTTTTGCACCACCCTAATTTGAGTAAAACTGAAAAATGTGTAATCTAAGTTTATATTATTAACCTTACTTTCACGTTATAAGTTAAACAGATGTTATATTAAACTTTGTCTTGTCAACATTTTGAAAACTGTTTGTGTTCATTGGGATATTGTTTAAAATGTTAGTTTTCAAAGGGGGTGTACTCATTTACGCTCAGCACTGTATATACATAGAGAAGTATTAAATTTTGAATATTAGAATCCATCCATCCATTATCTCTAGCCGCTTTATCCTGTTCTACAGGGTCGCAGGCAAGCTGGAGCCTATCCCAGCTGACTACGGGCGAAAGGCGGGGTTCACCCTGGACAAGTCGCCAGGTCATCACAGGGCTGACACATAGACACAGACAACCATTCACACTCACATTCACACCTACGGTCAATTTAGAGTCACCAGTTAACCTAACCTGCATGTCTTTGGACTGTGGGGGAAACCGGAGCACCCGGAGGAAACCCACGCAGACACGGGGAGAACATGCAAACTCCGCACAGAAAGGCCCTCTCCGGCTGCTGGGCTCAAACCCAGGACCTTCTTGCTGTGAGGCGACAGTGCGACCCACTACACCACTGTGCCGCCCCTAAGCAAGTTGGGAAGGTGTGCGGTGGGCTTAACCGCATGTCTTTGGACTGTAGGGGAAACCCACGCAGACAACATGCAAACTACGCACTGAAAGGCCCTTGTCAGCCACTGGGCTCGAACCCAGAACCTTCTTGCTGTGAGGTGACCGTGCTAACCACTACACCACCATGCCGCCCAATATTAGAATCAAAAAGGGATTATAATCTCAACTGGATAAGTAAGAATTGATTCTAATTTGTTCAGTTGTTCTTAAAATTCAACTTGTTCCGGGATTCCGGACAAGCGATTTCTGTACCACTGACAATGCTATAATACTTTACCAGGCATTTTCAAAGCTGACACGATTACAGCCATAGCCTCGTTCCTCGTTTCCCGTTTGCTGTAATCAGGTGAACTAATGTCATAAAGACAGGTGGACGCTTCCCAAAGTGACACAAGTTGTGCTTCCCGGTCGGCAGTCTACATGTGATCAATCCTGGCACTCCAGTTGGCTGTTTAAAATTATCATAACCGATGAGATCGTAGTAACAACGCACACACTACCGATTGCGTTGCGTACGAGGAGATCGCGTCTGAAAATATCAAGACCAGTTTGATCTGAACCGAGAACCGATGAAATCAGCTACGAGCTGCCCCGGCACACATTTACAATTTGCAAGTGATTTAATTGGCCCGACAAAATCGTAAGCGAATTGGGAAGGTGTGCAGCGGGTTTAACTGCATGTCTTTGGATTGTAGGGGAAACCCACACAGACAACATGCAAACTCCGCACAGAAAGGCCCCTGCCAGTAGCTGGGCTCGAACCCAGAACCTTCTTGCTGTGAGGCGACCATGCTAACCACTTACACCACCGTGCCGCCCAATCTGTAGCTCAGATTGAAGGAAACACAACACTGAGCAAAAGTTACCAGACTCTTGTACCTTCTCACTCACTCACTCACTCACTCACTCACTCACTCACTCACTTTATCCTGGTCAGGGTCATGATCAATCCTGAGCCTATCCCAGGAACACTGGGCGTGATATCGGAATACACCCCGAATGAAACCCCAGTCCGTCTTATGCCGCAGTCAGACTTCACAAATTCAGTCTGGTTCTGACACCATTATATCATAGCTGGGCAGCACGGTGGTGTAGTGGTTAGCGCTGTCGCCTCACAGCAAGAAGGTCCGGGTTCGAGCCCCGGGGCCGGCGAGGGCCTTTCTGTGTGGAGTTTGCATGTTCTCCCCGTGTCCGCGTGGGTTTCCTCCGGGTGCTCCGGTTTCCCCCACAGTCCAAAGACATGCAGGTTAGGTTAACTGGTGACTCTAAATTGACCGTAGGTGTGAATGTGAGTGTGAATGGTTGTGTGTCTATGTGCAGCCCTGTGATGACCTGGCGACTTGTCCAGGGTGTACCCCGCCTTTCGCACGTAGTCAGCTGGGATAGGCTCCAGCTTGCCTGCAACCCTGTAGAACAGGATAAAGTGGCTAGAGATAACAGGGGTGTTCACACGGCACATATTTGCATCGATGCTGCACCGATGTATTTTGTTGCGATATATCTTACACCGGTGTAAATTTTGTGGAGCGTTCACACGTCACAAACCTGCTTACTAGAGAGAAGCGTGTTAGCACCGGTGCAGCCCCACTTGCGGTCACACGGCAGTTTTTGCGACCGTGCTATACCATAGTAATAATGTGGAAATGAAATATGCGCATGCGTGAAAATGTACTTCCTTTTCCCGGTTGTCATGGCATCACCAAGCGCCGGGAAAACAACGTGGATGAAGACACCAGTGTTGCCAGATACTGCTGACGTTTTCCAGCCCAAAATATGTTCAAATCTGCCAAAATGCACTTAAAACCACCCAATCTGGCAACACTGGAAGACACGCAGTTCTGTTGTTGTTGATATTCACCATTTTGGAAGCGCAAAATACCAGGATGCAAATTATGCAATGCTCGTATGTAATCAACTCTCCTCACGCGTAGCGAGTCTACCCCTGTAGCGTTCAGACGGCCCATTTTATATCGGTGCTGCCCCGCAAACTAGCATTTACTCCGGAGTAAATTTCTTAAACCACCTCCCGAGCAGGGTTAGATTTGCACCGGTTTAAGCAGCTTTCAGGGGCTATACCGGTATAACTTTGTACCGTGTGAACGCTCTACCGGGGCAGCCCCGGTGCTACACCGGAGTAAAAGTTGCCATGTGAACACCCCTATTGAGATGAGATGAGATGAGATGAGATGAGATATCATAGCTGACAAATTTCCAGTGTCGGGAATGACAAATGGGCCTTATAGTGTGCTGTAATCGAAGAACGGAGATGTGGCATCTGGGACGCCCCACGACACCCTAACAGAAGTCTGTCATGTCAGAATGTTTTATGTTACATAGACACAAGTGTTTTACTGGGAGATACGCCACGAACTACATCCGGGACATGGAGAACTACAACAGTGACGTTAATCAGTACCTTCACTCGTGACGAAATTGTTGAATTGATGAATTGTTTTGCACTTTTTTGTTTGTGAATGTGTCTCTATAATAAAAAGAAAATCACACGTTGGCTTGAAGATGTAAAGTTTATCTTCTCGTGTTGAAAAACTTGCATTTTTCACACAAAATGCATCATGGATCTGAGTGACATATATATGTACATTATATAATATATACACTGAAAAAAATGGCCTGTTAAAGCAAGGCAAGGCAAGTTTATTTATATAGCACATTTCATACACAATGGCAGTTCAATGTGCTTTACAGAAGTAAAAACAAAAACAGTAAACAATAGAGAAATAAAATTACATAAAATAATTTTATTTTTATTCTAAAACAATTAATTAAAAGAATTAAAAGAAAATAATAAGAATTAAACAATAGTAGAAATAAAATAATAAAATGAAGTAGAAATAGGAGGAGAAAAAAAAGAAACCAGCAGAATAGAATAAAGAATAAAATAGAATAAAGTTAAAATTAAAGTAAATTTAAAACATGCAGAGAAAGTAAAAATTATAAAAAAAAGAAGACAATATTAATTATTTAACAGAAAGCATCTGAAAACACAAAAAAATCTTGTACATCGGTTATACTTATTAAAATCATATCCACTAAGACCAATTAAGTCATGTTCGTCAAACAGAACATGACTTAATTGGGCTTAGTGGATATGATTTTAGTAAGTGCAACCGATGTACAAGATTTTTTTGTGTTAATTTAACAGGCCATTTTTCTCAGTGTAGAATTTACCAGCTGAGAGGTCCGTATCGTGAAATACCGTGACCAATGTCTTGAAAATACTGACCGAGGCCTCTGGGCCTCGGTCAGTATTTTCAAGACCTACACTCAAAAAAACCCCCATTGGATTTACTTAACCGAGTTATGGCAACCGGTCCCACGAAACTGTGTTAATTTAGATGTATTGAATACAGTTATGTTGAGTTATTCAAAACATAACTGTATTCAATACATCTAAATTAACACAGTTTCGTGGGACCGGTTGCCATAACTCGGTTAAGTAAATCCAATGTTTTATTTTTTTGAGTGTAGGTCACGGTATTTCATGGTACGGACCGACCTTAAGCTGGTAGATAATATATTTATTTTTTTCTTTACCAAATTCTAACAGAAAATGAGAGCGCCCAAAAGGGAAACCATATTTAGAACAAACCTGATTCAGATAGTGCTGGATACTTCTCTGGAAAGACGTGAGCGAGGACGGCTCGTACACATCACCATTTTTCTTTGTTGCGGACATGAAAAAGTTGCACAGCAACATGTTTAGTTCTTCGCCAGGTATGTCTTCCATCTTTCGACCTTCATTTAGGTTTCTACAGAACTTCCCAAAGACATTGAAGTCGTAGGTCGTCTTTTTTGTTGTATTTTCTGCCCTTTGCTCCTCAATAAACTGCTGGATTTGCTCGGCGTTAGCAACAGTTACAGGTTTTCGGCTTTCTCCTGAAATGTTTTCTTTTATTTCGTCTTCATCAGGGTAGTAAAACTTGCTTTCGCTGTGAACACTCGTTCTCGCTATCCATGCTGTAAAATTAATGCTATTATACTGAGAAATGCGAAAATAAATGTTGACAAAAAATTGTGACTATGTTTCTTGTTGTTGTGAACGAGCAAGTTGCCAAAGGTTCATAACTGGGGTCCGGATTGTAGGATTCTGGACCGCTCACGAGCCAATCAGAGCGCACGATTTGATGGAAACCGGACCGCGAAAAAAAATGGAATAGTTATTCCACAAAATCGAGTCGTACATGAGCTGATAGCTAATGAGGCACATAGCAACAAGTTGGCTATAAGCCATGTATGATAAGATTGAGTAGAATAACTGTTTTATTCTATCCACATTCACTGGATTTTGAGAAACAGAGCATTTTGATTTTTTGCGAATTCATCTCATCTCATTATCTGTAGCCGCTTTATCCTGTCCTACAGGGTCGCAGGCAAGCTGGAGCCTATCCCAGCTGACTACGGGCGAAAGGCGGGGTACACCCTGGACAAGTCGCCAGGTCATCACAGGGCTGACACATAGACACAGACAACCATTCACACTCACATTCACACCTACGGTCAATTTAGAGTCACCAGTTAACCTAACCTGCATGTCTTTGGACTGTGGGGGAAACCGGAGCACCCGGAGGAAACCCACGCGGACACGGGGAGAACATGCAGACTCCACACAGAAAGGCCCTCGCCGGCCACGGGGCTCGAACCTAGGACCTTCTTGCTGTGAGGCGACAGCACTAACCACTACACCACCGTGCCGCCGTTTTTTGTGAATTTGATAAATAAAAATTTTATACGAAACGTCTGACAAGATCATTTCCGCTTAGGTGGATTTCTTAAAAGCTTATTGATGGCTGCACAGATTGACTTTAGTGTTTTTTTGTTTTGTTTTTCCAGAAAGTGCCGTATTGCCGAGGTATAGAATAGCTCTAGACATTTATTTAATTCTTCCTTGGACATGAATTTTCAAACTTCTTTGAGCTTTTGAACCAACAAATTTTAATGTTTAAAGATGAAGAATGTCAACAAACCGGCAAAATGACCGTAGGAATTTGTGAAAAATGCTATAATAATAATAATAATAATAATAATAATAATAATAATAATAATTCTTGAAAAATAAAAAAACCGATACGTTCTTACCATCAAATACTTTCATTCCAGATTTAGTTGCATTTTTTTGTATTTGTTTGGGTTTTGTTTTCGAGCAGAATTTTTATTTTGTCCTCGGATGGTTCAGCAAGACGCGCTGCCATTTTAATTTTCTCTACTCACAGTATATGAGCTGATAGCCTAGTAGTAGAGTAGCCAATCAGAGTGCGCGATTGGTCATATCCAGTGAATGTGGATAGAATAATTCCTGATATTTCACTCTGATGATGTCAGTGTTTCACTCCCAGCGTTTTCCCGCTGACGAGTCGCGCGTTGTCAAGAACGGCGAACCGGTTCAAAATAAAAATTCTTTTAATTAACTTGCATTTTTTTTGGCTGTGTCTATGTAGTATAAAAGCATTACACTGTGGCGCAGAGATATGAAGTTTATCTTCTTGTGTTGAAAAATGTGTCACTTTGCTCACTTGCGAACAGCGCTGGAAACTAACGGTGTCCCGACGTCCCAGGGACCATAAAAAACGTCATCGGGGCACAAAATTATCATATCTGGGACAATCCCGGGACAATGAAAAAAATAGATCTAGAAAAAAAGTTCTACATTAATATTATTTACAAAGCCGTAACACATACGTAGACGTTCACCTAATTTGTCAATTTTAATTTTAAAACGTTAACAGCGAAAAATACATAGTAGCTACACTTTCGATGCACCTGCATCCGTAGGCTACAGAGCAGCGCATTCTGTTCTAGAATCTTCGGCCGGAGTCCGCATTATATGGACTTGGAATGGAATTGCTACCGCACACGCTGCGCCGACTCTTGCCAGAACAAAAATGCTGAAGTGGTTGAAGCGGACCGACCGCGGGGAAGAAACTGAAAGCCCAGACATAACGTCTCTCTGCTTTGTTTGCACTTGTATGATATGACACTTCTATCCAAAGTGACTTTACAGTTTTTTACAGTGTTACAGTCCCTGTAGCAATGTTGGGGTCGGTGCCTTGCTCAAGGGCATTTCATCCATTGATGGTATGGCTGATGGCTTTCAAAACATCTCTGAATGGGGCAACAGGTATATTACATAAAAATGGATAACGGTAATGGTGAAAATGATAAGTTGGCCTTATATATGAGTGATTCCACGCTTATGGGTACTGAAATGGGGACATGAACTTATTTTTAAAAATTCACCTAAAACCATTTCTTTTTTTTTACCATCAGGTCACAAAACATGTAATCTTTAATGAATGATATGTTAAAAGATAACTTTAATTTTCTGAGATGTAATAAAAACATATTTATATGCCAAAGTCAGAACGTAACAGAAGTGTTGTGGACATATATATTCTCAATTTTAACAATGTAGAATTACTTTTTGAAACATAGGAAGGTGATGTTTTAGCAAATATAATTAATAAACATGTGTAGTAGAATAAACATGCACATTCTTTCAATAAGATTAACATGGTGTATAGCTAGATTGTAATTAATTTGTAACAGACGCGAGATGGACAATCGTAACAGAAGTAATGTAACAGACATCATTTTGGAACTCATAGGCTTGACTTTGGCATATAAATATGTTTTTATTACATCTCAGAAAATTAAAGTTATCTTTTAACATATCATTCATTAAAGATTACATGTTTTGTGACCTGATGGTAAAAAAAGAAATGGCTTTAGGTGAATAAGTTCATGCCCCCATTTCAGTACCCATAAGCGTGGAATCACTCATATGCCAACAGATATTCAAGGTATAAGTAGATGAAATGAACATAAAAGGGGTCTTATTTTCAACTAAAGTGTACTGCAGATGTAGGGAGTTGAAACATTTTCTGAATGAGCTAGTTGGCCCCTTTAAATAAACGGGTATCTATTCATACAGTGAGATCGCCAAAGTTTAATAAACTGAAAATGCAATAACTGTCATTTTGAAGTAGATGATGTATAGGACATGTGTCGCTTGTGTCTTGTGACTTATTGTAAAAATGATATAAGGGGTTCAAAATCGCATAGTTACAAATATAATAGTAACTTCATATGATAATATTAACCACTGGTTATTTCAGAGAGGAAAAAAATGGGGACACTATTGCTTCCATTCGGGACAATACAACACAGAATTCGGGACCACTGGGGGACACAAAGAAAAAAAGTTAATTTCGAGCCCTGCTTGCGAATATATTCACCACTCGAAGATAAACTTAATATCTTTGCACAACTGTGTTGTATCCTATATACAGTATATTTTATCGTCTAGTTTAATGCTCATGTTTGACATGTTCCTTGATAGGCATGATCAACAGTTTCCTGATCCTCCTCCTTGATGACATGCGAAGACATGAATGATATCAGATTAGTGAATCGTAAATAAACAGTGCCATAAATTCCTGCTGTGTCTTGGTCAGGAGACTGGCAACACTACACGTTTGATGCCGACCAAGACACCGCAGGAATTTATGGCACCATGTACGGTATGACTCCCTAATCTGACACGGTGACCATTGTGAAAGACGGTGTCGTCTGATCCCAGGATTAGGGCACCATACATACACAATTACACATTCATTAACATCCAGGAGAAATTTAACATAGCCAGTGCACCTACTGGCATGTTTTAGGATTTGGATGGAAGTCAGAGAACCTGAAAGAAGCCCACACAGACACAAGGGGAACATGAGAAACTCCACTCCCGAGCTTAGGCTCGAGCCACGGCTCCTGGATCTGTTTTAAAGAAGGCTGCCAGCTCATGTGGCATGTCGCAACCTCAACATATTTCAACATTATGACTGTCGTCAATGGCTTTATTTGTTTACCTGGTGTTTTTAGCGTTTACCTGTGAGAAGTTTAAAGTGTGTTCCTTCAAAATAACGGTTTATTCCAAATGCTTCTTGTAGGCATCAGAGGAAACACACTTGGATAAGTAAGTAGATATACAGGGTGCTCGTTGCAGCAAGTCATAGCGGGTGTGTGTGAGTGTGTGTCAGAGAGAAGGAGGGAGTGGGAGGCGCTGGCACAAAGCGCTCCATAGGTGTGTGTGTGTGTGTGTGTAGCAGGAAGCCTCAGGTATGCTGTTATGCCACGAACAGGCCACAGATAATGCAAACAACAAATCACGCTCTAGAGAAAGAGTCCTTCGTTTGGCCGGATACACGGGAACACATCATGCAGTTCTGGAGTTTACTGAGCTGTAGCACTGGAGGTATGTCACTTCAGCTGATTTTGTAAAACCCATAGCTGGTGAGGATTATGTGTTTGTTCAGACCTGGCTGAACAGAGTCCCCGTGGCCGCGGGGGCAGGATTTGGAGTGAACAGCGTTGTAGTGTCCTTATCTCTGAAGATGAAGGATGGGACAGGAGGGGTATTTTTCCCACATGGTTTGGCTAGGGAAGGTTTTAAACTCTATTCTACACCAAATATGTCAGAGTTCTAAGGAATACTAAGATAAGACCAGGCGTAGCTTATATCACGATTCCAGCTGAAATGTCATGCGATGAGCTCCAGGAGACGTACCTTATACCCGTGATCTGCTTCAGCCTAGAGGTCCGGATAGTCAAAGTCCAAATTAACGTTCAACATCCAGCATACAAGTACAGACGTATAGATTAAATACAAGTTATAAATACAAGTATCTTCTATTACAGTTTTTATTACTTATTATATTTTTATATAGTATTTTATATAGTGTGTCAGCCCTGTGATGACCTGGCGACTTGTCCAGGGTGTACCCCGCCTTTCGCCCGTAGTCAGCTGGGATAGGCTCCAGCTTGCCTGCGACCCTGTAGAAGGATAAAGCGGCTAGAGATAATGAGATGAGATGAGATGAGATTTTATATAGTGGCGGCATGGTGGTGTAGTGGTTAGCGCTGTCGCCTCACAGCAAGAAGGTCCGGGTTCGAGCCCCGTGGCCGGCGAGGGCCTTTCTGTGTGGAGTTTGCATGTTCTCCCCGTGTCCGCGTGGGTTTCCTCCGGGTGCTCCGGTTTCCCCCACAGTCCAAAGACATGCAGGTTAGGTTAACTGGTGACTCTAAATTGACCGTAGGTGTGAATGTGAGTGTGAATGGTTGTCTGTGTCTATGTGTCAGCCCTGTGATGACCTGGCGACTTGCCCAGGGTGTACCCCGCCTTTCGCCCGTAGTCAGCTGGGATAGGCTCCAGCTTGCCTGCGACCCTGTAGAACAGGATAAAGCGGCTACAGATAATGAGATGAGATGAGATTTTATATAGTATTCATATATATATATATATATATATATATATATATATATGGGTCTGTCTCAGAAACTGGGTACTGTGGGGGTAGCCCACTAAATATACTCACGGTCAATAAACTATACGGTTTTGAATGGTGATGTCGGTTTTAATTTGAAATAAAATGATGAAAGAAACAATACAGATAAAACTAAATCTTTGATGTGAATACTCTATTCAGAATTCGGCAAAAACTCTGCAAATTTGTGGAAAAATGGCGGCTTGATCTGGGACATGATAAATGGTTGACTACATCGCATTCCCTTAAAAAGGTTGTAGTCCACTGAAAAGTCTACAGTTATCACTAATTCTATTTTAAGTTGTAACTTTATACACCTAAGGATCGGTGCGCTCACAGAATAATCATAACCGTAATAAAACATCATGCAAAATATTTGATCACCGTTGTAACTCCATTTTCCGCAAACCCAAAACCAATACGATCGTGTGTTTCGATCTAAACGGAAAGCCTCAGGGTCGAGGTCACGACCTCACCAAAAGTAGTAACTTAAAATCACTACGCCACATAAACATTTAGTTATAAATCTGCGATTTTGTTTTTTAAAACGAAAGCTGAAAGTTAGGTATAGAATATGTTTCTTACAGAATATGTTACGATGTTAGCTGGTCTTGTATGAATTTCTGAGCTATAAAATGAGTTGTGGTCTATTTTTTTTACCGTAGCGTGTTATTTACGTGCGGGGAAGGACACGCATTAACAATTTGCATGTGTAGAATGGAATTTTCCACTCCAACAGTTAGAAGTTGATCGTGCTTCCATTTACGGTCTTTCTGTTACGCGGGTGATCTGTTCGGACGTTATCACTGAAAAGGTGAGTTTTGACGGTTTTATTTTGTTTTAGTCTTGCAGTATAAAGCAATAGAATGTTTCTTTTTCATCTTACTTTCATATTTCATAGTGTTTGCGTATTTTTGGCCAATATTTTGCGACCATGGTCAATTTAGAGCGAGCTTTTGATAGAATCTACGGCCAGTCATTTTGCCCCGCCTCCGCCTCGCGCTCCGTCCGGTGCGGTAGTGATGTCCCGTTGCTCGCGCGCCGCAGCAGAGACCCGCGCGACCTTCAGCCGGTACAGTCGCTGTTCTTTTACCACCGCCGTTATTCTCATCTTTCCGGTGTGTTCTTGATTTTTCCATTGTGTCCTATTTCGCCATATCAAATACCCAAACTGCATCATATTGTTCATATTTAAGTGAATAATCAATTCAGTCATCATAACTTGGCATTTTTAACCCAAGCAATTAAAAAGAGGAAATTTATTCAATATTTTCACTCCTCTGTGAAGGAGGGGCTTTAATTCTTCATGATGGAGTTATTTTATATGGAAATCAATTTTACAAAAGCATTTGAATTGTAATTAAAAAAAAATTCCACAGTGGAGGCCAGATAAAGCAAGATGCTATCTTTATTCTGATTAAACATGACAAAAGAAACATTGAGTGTTAGGTAAATGCAAAAAAAATAGTAAAATTAGAAAATGTATTTTTTGACCATAATGTTCCAAATGAGAGACCAGTTTCTGAGATGGACCCATATATATATATATATATATATATATATATATATATATATATATATATATATATATATATATATATATAATTTTTACATAGTTATATAGATTTGATTGGATTTTCTGGATGAAGAGCCAAAATTGTATTTGGAAAGCTTGAAATAAACCATTAAAAAGCAAACAAACAAATAAACAAAAGAGTTGAACAGAGATAATGGTTCACTACAGTAAGGATGGAAGTCTTGAGGGATTTGATTATATTTTGATTCAAGGTGCAACAATTTGACTTTAAATTTATTCTTTAGGCATCTTGAGTCTGGATTTCTGTAGCCTCTGATAATTCGAGAATAATGCTTGTTTTAAATTGTTGTTTTTGTCGATTATAAAAATACACGAGGCTTGAAGCGTTTTATTAAGGTATTCAGAATGATAGTCACTATTCGAATATTAGTCAAATTCCCCCAATTTTTGCAAATTGAAAAGGAAAAGAAAATCGAAATCGGGGTGTTTAAGATCACATGTTGTGCTTCGGTTGCCCGTGACAGTTTTCCGGGCCTGACTCAATCCACTTTTATTCAGAAATGGTTTATTCAGCCACTGTTCTGTTCTACTCAACTTGAGGGCTGTTCACACGGCAACTTTTACTCCGGTGTAGCACCGGGGCTGCCCCGGTAGAGCGTTCACACGGTACAAAGTTATACCGGTGTCGCCCCTGAAAGCTGCTTAAACCGGTGCAAATCTAACCCTGCTCGGGAGGTGGTTTAAGAAATTTACTCCGGAGTAAATGCTAGTTTGCGGGGCAGCACCGATATAAAATGGGCCGTCTGAACGCTACAGGGGTAGACTCGCTACGCGTGAGGAGAGTTGATTACATACGGGCATTGCATAATTTGCATCCTGGTATTTTGCGCTTCCAAAATGGCGAATATCAACAACAACAGAACTGCGTGTCTTCCAGTGTTGCCAGATTGGGCGGTTTTAAGTGCATTTTGGCGGATTTGAACATATTTTGGGCTGGAAAACGTCAGCAGTATCTGGCAACACTGGTGTCTTCATCCACGTTGTTTTCCCGGCGTTTGGTGATGTCATGACAACCGGGAAAAGGAAGTACATTTTCACGCATGCGCATATTTCATTTCCGCATTATTACTATGGCATAGCACTGTCGCAAAAACTGCCGTGTGACCGCAAGTGGGGCTGCACCGGTGCTAACACGCTTCTCTCTAGTAAGCAGGTTTGTGACGTGTGAACGCTCCACAAAATTTACACCGGTGTAAGATATATCGCAACAAAATACATCGGTGCAGCATCGATGCAAATATGTGCCGTGTGAACACCCCTTTACAGTACTGTACAACAGTCTTATTCACAATGTCAAGAAACGTTGTAGACCAAAAATGGTTTAAAAATAATGAAATGAAAAGTTTCAACGTTAAAAAGACACTATAAACAGCAGTAAGCCATAATAAATGAAACAAAGTCAGTATTTGGTGTGAGACGACCCTTTGCTTTAAAAAACAAACAAACAAGCAGTAGTCTCAGGTACAGTGAGTGCAGTTTGATAAGGAAAGGAAATGAGCTGTAGGTTTTACTGAGCATCTTACAGAACCAGCCACAGTTCTTCTGGACACTTTGTCACACTCGCTTCTTCATTTTGCACCAAAACCCAGCAGCCGTCATTATGTTTTCTTTTTTAATCTGAAAAGTGCTCTCTTATGTAATATGCTGCTCAGATACAAACTTTTTTTTCTGTAACATTTAATTTTGTGCTGGAAAACGAATGTTTGGGACTCTAAAATGTTTTTGTACCGACTCGATAATGTAGAAGTCATAAAATAGAAATCTATAACAAAGTCTGTATGAAAAAATGTAAAACCTGTTTAATTGTTCAGCTGTGCCAAAGCTCATGAAAATTAAATTCAGCATCTCCATGATGTTGAAATTTCATAGTGAAAATCTTTCAAGGATCCGTCAAGTTCTTTGTGAGGGTCTTTGAGGATCCTGTTGAGGATCTCAACAAAGATCCTTAAAAGATCTTCAAGGATCTTTAAAATTCTTGGCAAGATCTTCAAGGATCTACAAAGTTCTTTTCAAGATCTTCAAGGATCTTTCGAATTCTTGTCAAGATCTTTAAAGTTCTTGACAAGATCTTCAAGGATCCTTAATATTCTTGTCAAGATCTTCAAGAATCTACAGAGATCTTTTAACGTCTTGCCAAGATCTTCAAGGATCTACAAGGCTCTTCAAAGTTTTTTTTTTTTCCAAGACCTTCAAGGAAGTTTAGAATGCTTGTCAAGCTCTTTAAAGTTCTTGACAAGATATTCAAGGATCTTTCATATTCTTGGCAAAATCTTCAAGGATCTACAAAGATCTTTCAACGTCTTGCCAAGATCTTCAAGGATCTTCAAAGTTCTTTTCAAGCTCTTCAAGGATCCACAAGGCTCTTCAAAGTTTTTTTTCCCCCCAAGACCTTCAAGGATCTTTAGAATTCTTGTCAAGATCTTTAAAGTTCTTGCCAAGATCTTCAAGGATCTTCAATTTTCTTGCCAAGATCTTCAAGCTCTTCCCCATCCATTCAGCAGTGCAAATCAACACTGAATGTTGAACTTGTTAGCAACATGTGGAGATAATCTAGCAATTAATAAGCTCGTTACTCAGCTAGTAATTTGCAGCTCTTGTGCTAGCAGTCTTTTCTTCTTCAGTAGGTTCAATGCTTCAGGAATTGGAGTGCACTATTTTTTGTTGGTCTGGTTGTGATTGAATTCTTCATGTTCACTCATCACAGTTTTCCTCCATTTAGGAGCTTCACGACTGACACTGACATGTTTTCTCTGCTCTCGTTGGTGGTTAACATGATACCAGGGCAGACTGGCACAGAGCTGGCTCTATAATCGTAAAGGTATAAATCCTGTAGTGCGACCGTAACATTAAGAGAATATGATATGATTTTGTGAACGTGCGAAAAAATCGTTGATGAATTCAACACAACATTAATATTCACATTAAACATGACGTGATTATGTGAGCATTCCACAAAAACAATCGTATGACAATTGACTTGACAAGTGATGATGAGCTGGTGCTTATTCTTTGACAAAAAAAGGGGAGGGGGGGATTTTGTGTACATCCGATCCTGAGAAGTAGGTGAGAACGTGAGGAGTTTCACTGCTTGGTTCAGGAGACACTGAGACTGATAGCAAGAATCACCACATCACAAAGTAGGCCACAGACCACAGACTGCACACCCGCTGCTTTCATTTCTGAGCTCCTCTTTTATTTTTTTCCAGACGTTGTCTTGAAAGTTGTTATCTTTATCTTTTTTTGTTGCCGTTGTCAAACAACACCGGGTTCTGAGACATAAACTAAATGAGAGACTGCAGCAGTGTGATGACGTGTCCACAGCCTGAGCCCTGATTGGTTGAACGCGTTCCTTTCCCAGATGAAATATTAGAAAAATCGAACTTGCTGTGAAAAAAAAAAGAGGAAATGTTGCTTTTTTGCACACGAACATTCACCTTTGATGTGAAATTGTTCGTTTATGGTATGGTCGTTTAAAAAATATTTAATTTCTGATGAAAAAAATCATAACAAGTTGCACTGTGCAGTGCCTTGGAAAAATATTCGTCCCCCTTGGTGTTTGTCCTGTTTTGTTGCATTACAAGCTGGAATTAAAATGGGTTTTTGGAGGGTTAGCACCGTTTGATTTACACAACATGCCGACCACTTTAAAAGTGAAAATTGTTTTATTGTGACACAAACAAAATTAAGATGAAAAAAAAAACAGAAATCTGGAGTGTGCATAGGTATTCACCCCCTTTCATATGAAACCCCTAAATAAGAGCTGCTCCAACCAATTCACTTCATAAGTCACATAATTAGTTGATTAAGATCCACCTGTGTGCAATCAAAGTGTCACATGATCTCTCACATGATGTCTGTATAAATCAACCTGTTCTGGAAGGACCCTGACTCTGCTACACTACTAAGCAAGCAACATGAAAACCAAGGAGCCTCCAAACAGGTCAGAGACAAAGTTGTGGAGAAGTATAGATCAGGGTTGGGTTATAAAAAACATCCCAAACTTTGAATATCCCAGGGAGCACCATTAAATCCATTATAGCAACATGGAAAGAATATGGCACCACTACAAACCTGACACGAGAAGGCTGCCCACCAAAACTCACAGACCGGGCAAGGAGGGCATTAATCAGAGATGCAACAAAGACACCAAAGAGAACACTGAAGGAGCTGCAAAGATCCACAGTGGAGATGGGAGCAGCGCTCGAAACTAACGGTGTCCCGACGTCCCGGGGACCATAAAAAATGTCATCGGGACACAAAATTATCATATCTGGGACAATCCCGGGACAATGGAAAAAAATAGATCTAGAAAAAAAGTTCTACATTAATATTATTTACAAAGCCGTAACACATACGTAGACGTTCACCTAATTTGTCAATTTTAATTTTAAAACGTTAACAGCGAAAAATACATAGTAGCTACACTTTCGATGCACCTGCATCCGTAGGCTACAGAGCAGCGCATTCTGTTCTAGAATCTTCGGCCGGAGTCCGCATTATATGGACTTGGAATGGAATTGCTACCGCACACGCTGCGCCGACTCTTGTCAGAACAAAAATGCTGAAGTGGTTGAAGCGGACCGACCGCGGGGAAGAAACTGAAAGCCCAGACATAACGTCTCCGGGACCTTCAGGATCCAAAGTGTCATCACCTGGTCTGCAGGCAACGCTAGCAACTGAATGAACTTAATGAACACTGTTAGACACGTTATAAAATACAACAGGAATGATGTGGATGATATTGACGGAAGATACCGTTCAACAGAATAAGTGAGTTTTCTTGGTGTCTTTCTAGTTCAGAAAGTTTAGTCAGTCAGCAGCACAACTAGGCTCGGACCTGGCACTATGTTGATGTTGCTAACATTTGCACCCACGTTTCGGCAGCGAAAGTTCATAAAATGGATAACGGAAAGTTAATAAAAATGGATAACGGTAATGGATAACGGAAAGTTCATAAAAATGGATAACGGTAATGGTGAAAATGATAAGTTGGCCTAATAAGTGCCAACAGATATTCAAGGTATAATATATACCTTATACGTAGCCCATGGCCAATCATGGCAGTTGTACCCAGTGACGTAGTTAAGGCCAATTTATGCTGACAACCCAGTCCTCGCAGACGGTGTCGCAGACAGTGTCTGCGTAGCCCCCCCACCTTCGCAGACGCTCTGCGCGCACCTCCCAAAAATTGTGACCACCGCAGAAGCCTCGCAGACAGCGCCGCAGACAAGAGGGCTCTGATTGGTCCACTCTACATCTGCTGTACACGCACTTCCGATTCTCTACTTTCCCGGTTTGGTTTGTTTTCACGACCGGCATTTTTAAAAACACGAGCGAAGATGGAGCAGCATGAAGAGCGGTTGATTGAGGAAGTGAGGAAGTACGTACATCTATACGACTCCAGTTCTAGTCATTATAAAAAAAAAAAGTTCTAGTCATTATAAGTAACCGGAGGATAAACACTCCACTAACCACACCCACCAACTACTCCTAGCGACTTGGCCCCCCCTTGCGTTGTGCCGGTGAATAACATCGCGCACGCCTATTCCCCCGCTCAACAATAAATTACAACTGTCTGCGAAAAGCTATCTGCGAAAGCCTTGTCGCAAGAGCATGCAGAGGCCTTTAGAGCGACGAAGAAGACGAAGAGGCAACTCTTGATAGCATTTTCCTGCTCTGGACCAAGCTGTGCCGCAGAAATCCCGAGATCGCCTGCCTCCTTTACCTGGTCTTCCACCAAGGCAGTCAGTGGCGAGACTACCGCAACGACCGGGGTTTGGCTAAACCCCATCTGCTGAGCCACTAAGGGGGCTAGTTGGTAAATGAGACTTTTATCAAACCCTGTCGGGAGCAAGGCAAAGGCATCTGTCTTCGTGTCAACGAAAGACTGTAACGCCAAACGCTGTTCTTTTTTTTAAAACAAACTTTCGCTCTAAACTATTCAGAACAGCGTCTAAAGCTTGATCGAAAGTTTGGTTCATATCGCTCGCCGCCATGTTAAATGTGATACGTAAACAGTCCCAAATAAACTACAAGCTTCCGTTTGTCGAGTAGTACGCGTCACCGTCTTTCCACCCCTCCCCACTCTCTGATTGGCTCCCTAACTCAGGCGAGCCTTTAGACCATAGTTTCCATGCTGTCTTTTCAGATCAGAACGATTGTGCAAAGCAGCATGGGATTTCCCAGGCTAGAGAAATTGTGTTCTGGCCTCGCATCGCACAAACAATACATTATTCACGTCTGGCTAGTACGTTTATTTTCTGTTGACATAATGAAAAATGAAGTAGCTGGGTATTGAAAATCACTTGATCTTGTTGTGTGTTCCGATCTGCTTTTCTGCTCACCATGGTTTGTACAGATTTGTTATTTCAGTTATTGTAGCCCTCCTGTGTAACCATTCTGTCTAAACCCTATCGATTGTTCCGCTTGAATATCCCAGGCAGGTTCTGAATTACTCACCCCAGATTTTCTGCCATGCTCCAAGTCTCTGAGCTCACATCCCCTGTTTCCCCCGTTCTGATGTTTGATGTGAACGTCGACTGAAGCTCTTGAAACACACCTGCATCATTTTATGCGTTGGACTGCTGCCACAGGATCGGATTTTACCTGCATAAAAGAGCAGGAGTCCATGTGTTCCTCAGTGGTCAGCGAGTGTAGATATATGTGTCAGCAGGGCTTCGTTTGTCACAATTAGAGCAAAGTTATCATGAATAAATATTGTTTTGTTATCAGCAGCGAATCCATGGTATTGAAAGTGGATACTCAGCCCTAGTCCTAGGCCAAACCTCAATGCCAGGCATTGCCCGAACACCCGATTTGCCCAACCAAGACGCTTGGGCAGAAATATTTTAGCGAGTTAGGCCCGTTTGGGCACACCTTTAAGCGATTTGGGCTTAATGACGGTTTTGGTTGGCTTCTTTAAGCACAAAAATGATTTGAGTGAGTACATTACAAAAAACAAGACATATTAACCAGCATCCTTGCCTCTCCTGTGATCGCTGTTTTGTTTTTTAATTCCTGATTCGTAACGGCGATTCTGACTGGCTTGCTTCAGGCGCACGTGCTTTTCATCACTACAAGTGGTCGCTGGTGCCCTCTACGTTTTCCCAGGTTGACTTCAGGACGTCCACATATCCATCCATCCATCCGTTATCTGTAGCCGCTTTATCCTGTTCTACAGGGTCGCAGGCAAGCTGGAGCCTATCCCAGCTGACTACGGGCGAAAGGTGGGGTACACCCTGGACAAGTTGCCAAGTCATCACAGGGCTGACACATACCCTTTTTCCACCAAATCAGTTCCAGGGCTGGTTCGGAGCCAGTGCTGGTTCACAACTCGTTCAACTTGCGAGCCAGCTGAGAACCAGTTTGCTTTTTCATAGCTCGCGGTGCTAAGGGAAGCCACATCATTACGTCGCTGTATACGTCAGTTACGTCGTTGTATACGTCATTACGTCGCTGTATACGTCAGTTACGTCGCTACGTTTGCATAAACCTTGGTGCGAATATCGAAGCAAAAACAACATGGAAGAAGCAGCAGCAGCAACAATAATAATAATAATAATAATAATGGCTGACTTCGCGTTTGTACAGCTGCTGCTTCTCGTCGCTTAAAAATGGCGATCTTTCGTGGTCTTGTTATTGTTGTTGGTCTTAACAACTCCGCCCCCCCCGCTGACGTAAGCGGTTCTTTCCTCTGGCCCAGCAGAGAGCTGGTGCTAGCCTGGAACCGTTTTTTCTGGCCCCAGAGCCAGTTCTTTGTCAGTGGAAACAGAAAACCCGGTTCCAAACTAAGCACTGGCCCCGAACCAGCCCTGGAACTGCTTTGGTGGAAAAGGGGCAACATAGACACAGACAACCATTCACACTCACACCTACGGTCAATTTAGAGTCACCAGTTAACCTAACCTGCATGTCTTTGGACTGTGGGGGAAACCGGAGCACCCGGAGGAAACCCACGCGGAGAACATGCAAACTCCACACAGAAAGGCTCTCACCAGCCACGGGGCTCGAACCCGGACCTTCTTGCTGTGAGGCAACAGCGCTAACCACTACACCATCGTGCCGCCCAGTAAAGCACACTCTCTACAGTAAATATATATCATTTACATAGTGAATTATCCCATCGATAAATATATCTTACCCCATTTATCATTTGACATTGGCCATCATGCATGTGAAGCAAAGATGATTGGGCGGGGGGAATGGACGGAGGGACGATGGAATGATGGAGGTATAATGTTTTTAGTTTTATAATTCACCTTTGCAATATTTCTAGTCATTGTTATAGTCAAAACAAAGTGTGTTTTGCGTCCTAAACTCTATGTAAGAAGACGTATTACGTACTAGTACCATATGTAAATCTTACATATATGATATTGAATTATGTTTCATGTTTTCAGGGCTTGTCTTATTCTTCTGTTGCAGAAATAAATGTTGTTTTTTTAAAAAACATGTCCTTTTGTTTAAATAACTCAATTAGAAACCCTAGAAAACATATTAGTGTTGCCTTGAACCGTGTACTTGAAAACTTGCTGAAATACCGCAAAATTTTAGGGCAAAAGGAAATTCAAGGGGGGCAAAAAAATTTTGAGGCCATTTGCCCTGCAGGCCAAAAGGTGTCAAAAGTTAACGTTGAGGTTTGTAGGCTACTGATTTGTTCACCCCTGTGTATTAAAGCTTTTTTATTTTTAGACAGAGCCTTAAAATGGCTGACATTTTAAGCTTTTTTTAAATTAATTTATGATAAACATAGGGGGTAACACAGTGCAAGGTTATAAGTACATAAGAGAAGGGGACAGATTAGTATTTGATTCGTATCTGTATCATACAGTTGGACAAAACAATGCGTCCAACAAGCCAGTTCAAAATAGCGGCGCTCCATACTTAAGAGAATATGGTAGCGCGTCGACCTGATTTGCGATGGCTTTGGCGACCGTACGACATCTGTGTGCCACCACAGAACCCGATCGTAAGTCCAAGGCAATGTATCTCATAAACACTGGACCACCAGACAACGATATTTATATCTTTGTTTACAGAAGATAGATGGGTTTTTATGCAGTGCCTATTTTAATTTACTTTCTAAAAAATAACGTGGGATTATTTACTAACACACTTTCCGGTGAATATTCACGACGTTTTTATATAAAACTAGTTAAAACAGTTTTATTAGTCCACTAGTGCCGCTTTTCCACTACAAACGCGGCTGAGCCGTGCCGTGCTGAGTTGGGCTGAGCCGTGCTGAGCGGGGCTGTTGGAGTTGCATTTCGACTACCACCGCGCTGAACCGTGCTGGCTGGAAGTGGGTGGACACATTGGGTGGAGTTAGCGAAAGTGGGTGGACGTCAGGTGATGTCGTTAAGCGGCGCAAACAGTGACATCAGTGACTTTTAAGCGGTAGTCTCACGACCCGGATAGTAAACAATAAACATGGAGGACATGGAGTCATTAGTGTTGCTGGTCTTGGTGCTGTGGCTTGTTGTCACCGACAACGCCAACAGATACTGGCAAGAGCGTATAGATGAGGCGAGGCGCATAAGGCTTCAGAAATTCTCGTAATTCGTAATTCTCCTTCTTCCGGGTTTACAGATCTCAGCGTGCTCGCGGGGCGTGTGAGGACACTCCTCCTCACCAATCAGTGCACAGGGGAGTGTCTGCTCACGCCCCCAGCCTCACTCAGCTCGGTTTGGCTCGCTTCAGCCCCACTCCAAAACCGTGCGAGTTTTGGGGGCTAAGCAGGGCTGAAGCGAGCTGAGTCGTGCTGTTTTGAGGTAGTCGAAACGCGAGCCGTGTCGGGCTGAAGCGAGCTGAAGCGAGCTGAAAAAGGGTAGTGGAAAAGGGCCATAGCTTGTTGGACAATTGCCGGTTGTAACCAGACAACTGTTTGAAACATCATGTTTGCAGCTCTGGCCATCGGAGCTCATACACTGCATTCGGTCGAGGAGGATGTTTTCCAGTAGGCTTTTATCCTACTGTTTTTTTCCTAGTAGGCAACGTACCTTTGTATTGTATGCTTTTATGTACCTGAACAATTTTTTACTCTGCACACTCGTGTAAACATCATGACTGTATAGTTCAATAGCAATTATGAGCATCCTGCTTTAGTTTTAGATCATTTAAAACTACCACGGATCGATATCGATTAGTTCTCACGTCCGATAATATTCAATCGTAACTACAGTGGGGCAAAAAAGTATTTAGTCAGTCACCAATTGTGCAAGTTCTCCCACTTAAAAAGATGAGAGAGGCCTGTAATTTATCATAGGTACACTTCAACTATGAGAGACAGAATGAGAAAAAAAATCCAGAAAATCACATTGTCTGATTTTTAAAGAATTTATTTGCAATTTATGGTGGAAAATAAGTATTTGGTCAATAACAAAAGTTCATCTCAATACTTTGTTATATACCCTTTGTTGGCAATGACAGAGGTCAAACGTTTTCTGTAAGTCTTCACAAGGTTTTCACACACTGTTGCTGGTATTTTGGCCCATTCCTCCATGCAGATCTCCTCTAGAGCAGTGATGTTTTGGGGCTGTCGCTGGGCAACACGGACTTTCAACTCCCTCCAAAGATTTTCTGTGGGGTTGAGATCTGGAGACTGGCTAGGCCACTCCAGGACCTTGAAATGCTTCTTATGAAGCCACTCCTTTGTTGCCCGGGCGGTATGTTTGGGATCATTGTCAGGCTGAAAGACCCAGCCACATTTCATCTTCAATGCCCTTGCTGATGGAAGGAGGTTTTCACTCAAAATCTCACGATACATGGCCCCATTCATTCTTTCCTTTACACGGATCAGTCGTCCTGGTCCCTTTGCAGAAAAACAGCCCCAAAGCATGATGTTTCCACCCCCATGCTTCACAGTAGGTATGGTGTTCTTTGGATGCAACTCGGCATTCTTTCTCCTCCAAACACGACAAGTTGAGTTTTTACCAAAAAGTTCTATTTTGGTTTCATCTGACCATATGACATTCTCCCAATCCTCTTCTGGATCATCCAAATGCTCTCTAGCAAACTTCAGACGGGCCTGGACATGTACTGGCTTAAGCAGGGGGACACGTCTGGCACTGCAGGATTTGAGTCCCTGGCGGCGTAGTGTGTTACTGATGGTAGCCTTTGTTACTTTGGTCCCAGCTCTCTGCAGGTCATTCACTAGGTCCCCCCGTGTGGTTCTGGGATTTTTGCGCACCGTTCTTGTGATCATTTTGACCCCACGGGGTGAGATCTTGCGTGGAGCCCCAGATCGAGGGAGATTATCAGTGGTCTTGTATGTCTTCCATTTTCTAATAATTGCTCCCACAGTTGATTTCTTCACACCAAGCTGCTTACCTATTGCAGATTCAGTCTTCCCAGCCTGGTGCAGGTCTACAATTTTGTTTCTGGTGTCCTTTGACAGCTCTTTGGTCTTGGCCATAGTGGAGTTTGGAGTGTGACTGTTTGAGGTTGTGGACAGGTGTCTTTTATACTGATAACGAGTTCAAACAGGTGCCATTAATACAGGTAACGAGTGGAGGACAGAGGAGCCTCTTAAAGAAGAAGTTACAGGTCTGTGAGAGCCAGAAATCTTGCTTGTTTGTAGGTGACCAAATACTTATTTTACCGAGGAATTTACCAATTAATTCATTAAAAATCCTACAGTGTGATTTCCTGGATTCTTTCCCCCCATTCTGTCTCTCATAGTTGAAGTGTACCTATGATGAAAATTACAGGCCTCTCTCATCTTTTTAAGTGGGAGAACTTGCACAATTGGTGGCTGACTAAATACTTTTTTGGCCCACTGTATGTAGTATTGATGTAAAGTGAAAGCCATAATAAATGTCATGGTGTTGTTTCTGGCGCACGGCACGTGGTGACAAAGAAAGGAATAAATATGTATCGTAACTGCAATGTGTATCCAGCGTTCAAGATAACATGTTTATTTTGTGTAGCAAAAAATGCTACACAACGGTAATTTTGTGTAGCAATTAATGCTAAACGATTTTGGAAAATAATCTAATTGCGATTTTTGTCCTATATACAGTATTGCGATTGCAATTTAATATGCGATTATTTTTTCAAGGTCCTCTTCTCATGTCTTTTTCAATGAACACAAGCAATAAATCAATCTGTTCCATCATAAACAATATCAGATTTATTTAAAGCGCAGATTACAACACTAAAACAAACCAATCTGTGGCTTTACATCTTTAACATGTCTAACTTTTCACGTTTCATGAAACATGATATGAAACACTTGGACTGCACTTCTTAAACACTGTCTGAAGTTAACAGGACAGTCTGTAAATAACATATACAGATTTTTTTAAAAAAGCTTACTGATCTCCAGTCAGTAACATCACACATACTAAAGTGCCGGAAAAGTAAGAAGAACAAATATCTGCTTTAACCAGTTGGACATTTTTTGAGGTAAATCAAACTTCCAATGAGGTGGCATGGTGGTGTAGTGGTTAGCGCTGTCGTCTCACAGCAAGAAGGTCCGGGTTCAAGCCCCGGGGCCGGCGAGGGCCTTTCTGTGTGGAGTTTGCATGTTCTCCCCGTGTCCGTGTGGGTTTCCTCCGGGTGCTCCGGTTTCCCCCACAGTCCAAAGACATGCAGGTTAGGTTAACTGGTGACTCTAAATTGACCGTAGGTGTGAATATGAATGGTTGTCTGTGTCTATGTGTCAGCCCTGTGATGACCTGGCGACTTGTCCAGGGTGTACCCCGCCTTTTGCCTGTAGTCAGCTGGGATAGGCTCCAGCTTGCCTGCGACCCTGTAGAACAGGATAAAGCGGCTAGAGATAATGAGATGAGATGAGAAACTTCCAGTGAACACAAAATAAACTAGTGTATGTTCTGTGTATTAAATCTTAATAAGGGGAAAAAACCTTTTTGAACACCAATGGAAATATTATATTCACTCAGTAACAGCAGCACACAACATACTAAAGTGCAAAATGAGTATGGCACGGTCAGCCAGAAAGATTCTTCTGTATAGTTCAGGAGCTCACGGATTTTTTGCAAGGAGAACCAGCATGTCAACTTTTGCTGGTTTTAAAGATGAGCGAGTGCAAGTCACTAAGGCCAAGTTTACATTAGACCGTATCTGTCTCGTTTTCTTCGCGGATGCACTGTCCGTTTACATTAAACCGCCTGGAAACGCGGGGAAACGGGAATCCGCCAGGGTCCACGTATTCAATCCAGATCGTGTCTGGTCCGGTGCTGTGTAAACATTGAGAATACGCGGATACGCTGTGCTGAGCTCTAGCTGGCGTCGTCATTGGACAACGTCACTGTGACATCCACCTTCCTGATTCGCTGGCGTTGGTCATGTGACGCGACTGCTGAAAAACGGCGCGGACTTCCGCCTTGTATCACCTTTCATTAAAGAGTATAAAAGTATGAAAATACTGCAAATACTGATGCAAATACTGCCCATTGTGTAGTTATGATTGTCTTTAGGCTTGCCATCCTTCCACTTGCAAGTGGTAAGTGATATGCACTGGGATCACACACACAGCGGCTCAGTCCCGAATCACAGCTTGTGCACTTCACTCGCGCGCTCTGTGAGCTGCGCGGGGCCGGAGTGCGCACCCTCCAGAGGGCACTCGCTGTTCAGGGCGGAGTGATTTGGAGCACAGGATGCCTGCGGAGCCGAGCGTATCCGTGTATTGGTGTTGCTGTGTGCACACTAATCGTTTTAAAAACGTTAATCTGACGATCCGCTGATACGGTCTAATGTAAACATGGGCTATATTCGCTCCTGCACTGAAAAGACACTCTGAAGGAGCACTTGTGGCAGGGACACAGAGATACTTGCGGGCCATATTGCACAGTCGTGGAAAGTTGATCTTGTGCACCTTCCACCAGGTCAAGGGGTCATCTTCTCCATCAATGGCAGGGGTCATGAGGTAACTGTTTAACTCTGCCTCAACAACATCTTCAAGTTGCATGGGAGAAGCAGAAGAGGCCACAGCAGTCTTGAAGAAGCTGCCAAGAGACTTCCTCACCTTTTCGCCAGAGGGCTGTGCACTTTTGCCCCTTTTCCACCAAAGCCGTTCCAGGGCTGGTTCGGGGCCAGTGCTTAGTTTGGAACCGGGTTTTCTGTTTCCACTGACAAAGAACTGGCTCTGGGGCCAGAAAAAACGGTTCCAGGCTAGCACCAACTCTCTGCTTGGCCAGAGGAAAGAACTGCTTACGTCAGCGGGGGGCGGAGTTGTTAAGACCAATAACAATAACAAGACCGCGAAAGATCGCCATTTTTAAGCGACAAGAAGCAGCAGCTGTACAAACGCAAAGTCATCCATTATTACTGTTGTTGCTGCTGCTGCTTCTTCCGTGTTGTTTTTGCTTCAATATTCGCACCAAGGTTTATGCAAACATAGCGATGTAACTGACGTATACAGCGACGTAATGATGTGGCTTCCCTTAGCACCGCGAGCTATGAAAAAGCAAACTGGTTCTCAGCTGGCTCGCAAGTTGAACGAGTTGTGAACCAGCACCAGCACTGGCCCCGAACCAGCCCTGGAACTGATTTGGTGGAAAAGGGGTATCTGAGGCCTCGGAGCGGTTTCAGTACGAGACCTCTTCTCCTACCAGATGAAACAAAACAGCAAATAGTACTGAAGTTAGATCACAAATAAATAAATAAAGTGTGTTTGTGATATCATACGGTAGATACATAATTATTACTAACCTGGTTATATGCACACCTTGCTGATTCTAGCATTTCAGTCTTGAGTCGGGTCTTAATGGTAGGAATTTTGTCTGCGGTGATGTACTGGGTTTTGAACCTGGGGTCCAGGAAGGATGCAACATCCAAAAGCTCCTAGACACTGGGGTCATTGTACTCATCATTGAGGTATGCCAAGACCTTGGTTTTGATTGACCTAGTCAGGTCAGTGTCCTCTTGGTCTTCAGCCAGGACTGATGTGGCCAGAAGGTGAAGAACTGGTTTGAGGTAGGAGATGCTCACATACTCCTCTCCAGAGAGAGCCTCTGTAAAGTCCAGGAGAGGATGCAGTGCCTTGTGAACAGACTCCAACACCTCAATATCCTGCCAGGCTGGGATGAGGGAGCGTGCATATCGGTCACCTGACAATACCTGGGAAATGGCTTTGAGCTGCTCTAGCACCCTGGCAATCATCATTTCTTTGGATCCCCATCTTGTTGGGCATTCAGTGATGAGGCTGTGCTCAGGACGTTTGAGCTCCCTCTGTGCTTCAGTCATCGCTGCCTTCTTCTTCCAACTGTGGGAGAAGTGCTCCACCACCTTCTTGCACAGCCCTGTTGCTCTTGACACTCTGTCATCTTTGAGTGCATGTCCTGTAATACAAAATAATAAAGAACAGTGTAATTTATACAATTTGAAGTGTGATACAAGGTTATCAACTTTGGAATAAATACACACATTCACATTCTGTCCCTCCATCTCTTGCATTCTTTCTGTCTCTCTCTCTATTTCACTCACACACAAACTCACACATACACAGTCTCTCTCTGCTCACACACACATGCCAACGTATACGTCATGATAGTAATTTACGTACCGATGGCAAGATGTAATCGGTGCCCAAAACACTGCAGTCTGGTCCATTCATTTAGCCGTGCGGCCATCACCATATTCGATGTGTTGTCCGTCATTATGCAGATGTGGTTTTCTTCCTGTAGATCCCAGCTGGCAAGCCCCTCTCTTAGGCCGGCTGCAGTGTTTTCCCCTGTGTGATCGTCCGGGAAGTAGGATGCTTGAAGGCAGCGAGCTTTGAGATTTAAAGGAACAGTCCACCGTACTTCCATAATGAAATATGCTCTTATCTGAATTGAGACGAGCTGCTCCGTACCTCTCCGAGCTTTGCGCGACCTCCCAGTCAGTCAGACGCGCTGTCACTCCTGTTAGCAATGTAGCTAGGCTCAGCATGGCCAATGGTATTTTTTGGGGCTGTAGTTAGATGCGACCAAACTCTTCCGCGTTTTTCCTGTTTGCGTAGGTTTATATGACCAGTGACATGAAACAAGTTCAGTTACACAAATTGAAACGTAGCGATTTTCTATGCTATGGAAAGTGCGCACTATAATGACAGGCGTACTAACACCTTCTGTGCGCTTCGGCAGCGCATTGATATCTGAGCTCCGTATCAATGCGCTGCCAAAGCGCGCAGAAGGTGTTAGTACGCCTGTCATTATAGTGCGGACTTTCCATAGCATAGAAAATCGCTACGTTTCAATTTGTGTAACTGAACTTGTTTCATGTCACTGGTCATATAAACCTACGCAAACAGGAAAAACGCGGAAGAGTTTGGTCGCATCTAACTACAGCCCCAAAAAATACCATTGGCCATGCTGAGCCTAGCTACATTGCTAACAGGAGTGACAGCGCGTCTGACTGCGTCTGACTGACTGGGAGGTCGCGCAAAGCTCGGAGAGGTACGGAGCAGCTCGTCTCAATTCAGATCAGAGCATATTTCATTATGGAAGTACGGTGGACTGTTCCTTTAAGTCTTCGTCAATGTAATGCACCGGTAGACTCTGGTATGGCTCCGTTGTACGCCTTGACCACAGATCAGTTGCTGTTGCAAAAAAACTCCACCGTTTTCAGCTCCGCTGCAACTCTCTGTCTGCATTTTTTGTCTAGCTCAGGTATGGCAACCTGGCTAAAATGTGCGCGTGAGGGCATTCCGTACCGCTTATCCATTGTGCTTACCAAAGCCGTAAACCCAGCCTTGGTCACTATATTAATTGGCATCATGTCTTTCGCTATGAACTCAGTAATTGCCTGAGTTATTTCCGCGTGCCTTTTCGAATTATGTTTGTAAGGAGTAATACTTTCAAAAAGTTCGTTCAGTGATCCCTGTCGGCTGGTACTTTGCTTACTTGAAGTTGAAGCACTGGTCGTTGGCATTCCAGCCATGCAATGCCTGGAATGCCAACGTGGCTTTGTGGTGTTTTTTTAAGTGTTGAAAAAGGTTCGTTGTGTTACCTCGTGTGGTAGCAACAGTAGCAAGACAGGTTCTGCACAAAACCTGACATTGCGCAGCATCTTCTTTTTTATAGCCAAAATATTTCCACACAACTGACGTGCTGCCCCTCTTTGGTACCAAACTTTCAGCTGTGTCAGCTTCTGTCGAGCCTGAGGCCATAGTGCAACAGGTTAGGGCGCAGCGTTGACTTCTCTCTCTGCCTGCTCTGCTTTGCTCTGTTCGGCTCACTCGCAAGTCACGGGACCAGTCAAATCGCAGCCTTTGCGGTTAGAAAATAGAGTTTTATCATATCGCGATATTATCGCAAATAAAATTAATCGTTCAGCTCTAGTAGCAATTCCAAAATTTTGTGTCAATATATGTCAATTTTGTTTCAATATATATTAAGTAATAAATGTGCAAGTGACAGAAAATAAAGACACGAGTCTTATGACAAGTTTACAAGAATGATTTATTGCAGCGAGCCTTTATATCATTGTGCTAATATGCAAATTTAATGGTACAACTACTGCAGCAAGCATTAAGACCAGGGCTTTGAACCAGAATTTTTTTCCTATTGGTTCGTTCCGAACAGAAACGGAATTTTAACGTTTCTGGTTTTGGGTTCCACCATTAAATAGACGTTCCCGAACCGGTTAGAACAAAAAAATTTCGTTCCCGGAACGGTTAATTACGTTCCCTGTCAGCTGTTTAACAAATGGCTATAAAATTATGTCTCTGTCTCATCCAGCTTAAGCCAAATGTAGGCTAATTCTATTACAGCCTTCATTAAATAAGACAAGAAATAATTCAAAACAATTATTATTTCAAATGTTGGCGATTTGGATTCTCAGTATGTCTTCCCATCTACACAAACAGAAAAAGTGCCAAAAATGAAAGATAATTCGTTTAGTGTGTTACCAAAGGCTAGTCAGGCCCTATAGAGGGCTACCGCATGACGTCACCGCGCCGCGAGATTTTGTTAGGCGCCATATTGGAAGACCAAGTACACATCTATGCAAGTACATACATACATAAAACAAACTACACCTGAAATGTAGCCAGGGCCGGTTCTGCCCTAATCTGGACCCGGGTGCAACATCGCGCAACACTTTAAGTCTCGCACAAGTCTCGTGAAGATCACGCGGATAAGCGACGCCTGCCGTGGACCAAACGAACTAAATTCAACATGGCGAAAAACCAAATAGGCCGATAAGTATAATATTTAATTGCAATTAGTTGCCAATACAAGTCACAATATAAGGTTACTAAAATTGAAAACGTGATTGAATAACACGCTAATTAAGAAATAAAGCAAGTTTAAAAATGACTTCAGTTCCCCTTTAAGTTTCCATATGATTCACTGATCCAGCCGGTCTTTAAAAATTCATAACGTGGCCACCGGAAGTCCCAGCAATGGCAAATTTTGCGAGCACCTCCCTCTACACGATTCCCTACGAACCAGCACGGGCACGGCCTGCTAGGACCGCGCCTCGGGACGTTATTCGCCACCGCACAAGCTCCGCTCCTCGCCGTGCGCTTTAATGCGAGCCACGGCTCCAGGTGGACTTTAAAAATTCATAACTCGCCCAGGGAAGCTCACAGTTGGCCAGCTTTTTGCATCGCATTTCTGTGCGATACGCTGGGGAAATTGATTAGCAGTTCTTCAAAGTTGGGTTGCGTTTTGCGATACGATACCGGTTCTTTTGAATGCTGTGTGTGTATCTCATTATTGGTCTCACTGTCACAAGACAGTGCAGCAATTTATTGACGTGAAATACACTATACTACACAACTCAATGGTTCATATGCTATATTATTATTATTATTATTATTATTATTTTCAGGTTGATTTTGTGCCCTTGCAAATATTTTGCTCATACACTCATTAGGAGCGCCGCTTTTAGGCAGTATTATGACGGACGGCTGTATACTAATATCTTGTGTATATTAGAGACTATTTTGTCCTGGTTATACATTGTTTTGGTGTAAGTGAAGTGAGCTGCTCAGTATGTCAGGAACGGGTTTAGACGTCTCCGTAGGATTTGTTCTTGTTTTAGAAGCTGCTGTGGGTTCTTCTAATACTGAATATTCTTGAACGGAGAATATTTGTATTATCATCTGTTTGCCTTTTGCTTTGTCGAGGGCTCATTGATTCGCACGGGGCACGAAGGCTAACCCATATGGTCCAATCCCACAGAAGCGCTACCTTAGCACAAACTGCTGAAAAAAGTTAATGCTGACACCTTTCTGTTTTAGCCAGCATTAACTTTTTTCAGCAGTTTGTGCTACAGTAGCTCGTCTGTGGGATTGGCCCACATGGGCTAGCCTTCATGCCCCATGCGAATCAGTGAGCCCTCGACACCCATGACCCTGTCGCAGGTTCACCTGTTGTCCTTCCTTGGACCACTTTTGGTAAGTACTAGCCACTGCGTACTGGGAACACCACACAAGATGTGCCATTTTGGAGATGCTCAGACCCAGTCATCTAGCCATCACAATTTGGCCCTTGTCAAAGTCGCTTAGATCCGTACACTTGACCATTTTTCCTGCTTCCAACACATCAACAGGCTTTCGTCTAAACCGGGGAACAGGGGCGCTGCGCCCTCTTACTCTCGGCGTGCGCCCCCTTACCGAAATGCCGATTGAACCCCAAGTCACACTTAGGCCATGCACTTATATGCTACTGCACAACATGCACTCTTTCTCAAAACGATCTTTTCTCTGTGAAAACATCCCAGCAACACCACGTGACAATGCGTCTGATCATCAAATATGTTATAATTACTCCAAAAATATTCCAATCATAGTAGATACACCGCCAGACGGTGCAAAAACAATCTGAATTGGCGTTTTCCAGACTGAGGCGCCATGTTGTTTAGTTGTTTACTTGTCGCGGCTGCTCTCGCGAGATTTGACATGGGTTACATACAAGGCCAGCTGACTTGTAGAGCGAGATTTCTCGAGACTGAATGACCTTTCACCCACCGGCGCGGGAGCTTTTGACAGAAGTCGTTCGCGAGTTGTTTTTGTTGACACTTGGGCATTTAAAGATGTCATCCCGTGGCACGAAACGGAAGAAAGACAAAGACTGTCCGGGGCAGAAGAAGATTACTTCTTTCTTTTTCAATGTTGACAGACAATTTGTTACAATTTCCCTCTCAGATAGCCTCAGAATGTCCCATTGTAGCCTCAGTTTTTCAAAGGCTTCGCACGGTGGAGGGGGGGGACGGACAACTGGCACCATCCCCCCCCCCGCTTCGCTCCCTCGCCATGGTGAGCGCCCTCATACTAAATTTTTCTAGAAAAAACCCTGCATCAACTTCAAGAACTGACTGTTCTCTTGCTGCCTATTGTACCTCACCCCTTGACAGGCGCCGTTGTAATGAGATGATCAATGTTATTCACTTCACCTGTCAGTGGTTTAAAAAACGCAGCCTGAATGACTCATGTATTGATCTTTATAAGTATAAATGGTGTGTTCAAGATTCATTTTGTAGTATAGTTCTTTTTTTTTTTTTTACTTTAAACATCTTCAGATGGGGGCGGCACGGTGGTGTAGTGGTTAGCGCTGTCGCCTCACAGCAAGAAGGTCCGGGTTCGAGCCCCGTGGCCGGCGAGGGCCTTTCTGTGTGGAGTTTGCATGTTCTCCCCGTGTCCGCATGGGTTTCCTCCGGGTGCTCCGGTTTCCCCCACAGTCCAAAGACATGCAGGTTAGGTTAACTGGTGACTCTAAATTGACCGTAGGTGTGAATGTGAGTGTGAATGGTTGTCTGTGTCTATGTGTCAGCCCTGTGATGACCTGGCGACTTGTCCAGGGTGTACCCCGCCTTTCGCCCGTAGTCAGCTGGGATAGGCTCCAGCTTGCCTGTGACCCTGTAGGACAGAATAAAGCGGCTAGAGATAATGAGATGAGATCTTCAGATGGGTTAGTCTATTTTCAATTTGGTTAACGGTTTCTAATGCCGCTTTTCCACTACCAACGCGGCTGAGTTGGGCTGAGTCGAGCTGAGCGGGGCTGTTGGAGTTGCATTTCGACTACAACCGCGCTGAACTGTGCTGGCTGGAAGTGGGTGGACAACATTGGGTGGAGTTAGCGAAAGTGGGTGGACGTCACGTGATGTCGTTAGGTGGCGCAAACAGTGACATCAGTGAGCTTTTAAGCGGTAGTCTCACGACCCGGAGAGTAAACAATAAACATGGAGGACATGGAGTCGTTAGTGTTGCTGGTCTTGGTGCTGTGGCTTGTTGTCACCGACAACGCCAACAGATACTGGCAAGAGCGTATAGATGAGGCGAGGCGCATAAGGCTTCAGAAATTCTCGTAATTCGTAATTCTTCTTCTTCCGGGTTTACGGTGTTTACAGATCCCAGCGTGCTCGCGGGGCGTGTGTGGGCATGTGAGGACACTCCTCCTCACCAATCAGTGCACAGGGGAGTGTCTGCTCACGCCCCCAGCCTCACTCAACTCGGTTTGGCTCGCTTCAGCCCCACTCCAAAACAGTGCGAGTTTTGGGTGCTAAGTAGGGCTGAAGCGAGCTGAGTCGTGCTGCTCTGAGGTAGTCGAAACGTGAGCCGTGTCGGGCTGAAGTGAGCTGAAAAAGGGTAGTGGAAAAGGGCCATTAGATTACCCACAATAGCATTTGACAAGCTGCTGATAGCGATGCAGCGGTGCTTTAGTCTTTTAGGCTCTGTCTACACGGCAACGGATTCAGGTGAATCTGATAAAATTGTTTATCGTTTCGGCCTGGCGTCCACACGGCACCGGCGTTTTGGGTGCCCCAAAACGAAATCTGTCGAGAACGGGTTCCAGAGTGAAAAAATCTGGCAACGGCGCCGTTGCGAAGTCGTCTGGATGAGTAGAACGGATTTGTTTACGATGACGTCACAACCACATGACTAGAACAAGCAGCACTCTCGCGCTCATCATTCGTAACAACAGAAATTGAAATTGTGTACACATTAACCTGACTGACCTGCCAGACAGACAATTTACACTTGCTTTGTTGAACAGAACTGTTTTGTATGAACCACTGCATTGCATTCACTTTTCTATACAGCTTTTCTTTTAAATAAACAAGTAACTGAACCATTTCTTGAATTTCTTTTTTTTTATTGGATAAGACTGCTTTTCAAAATGTTCACACACAATATAAAAAGTTATATAAATTATATAAAAATGCTTTTCAAAATGTTCACACACAATAAGAAAATTAAGTTATATAAAACTATGCACACTAATAAAACTAATTTGTACACACAGAAGGCACGATTTCCTCGCGTAGTCGCAGCCATCTTCTTCTTCTTGTTGTTGTGTGTTTGTTCCTGTGAGTGCTTCACGTTGGATAGAAGAAGGGGTTTATGCGTGTAACAGACGTTGCGTTGTGTTGTTCACCAGTCTTTTTATTCTGAAGAAATGAGACACAAATACACTGCTGAGGACGGGCTGCAAACGTCCAGTGGCATTGGTGCTTACATTTCCAAAACGAACTGAAAGAGGCCAGCGCCTCGTTCCCATAACTACCTGCGCTCTTAAAGGGCCAGCGCAGAATTTCCCCACCACTACACACAATGGCAAGTGGAAAAAAATAAACCCGTTACATGCGCATGCGTCCTACTTCTTCTTCTGTTGTTCTGGTGTCTCCGATGGGACCGTCTTACAGCGCACGTAGAGGTGTGGCATGTGTATTGCATCGTTTTCAGCAAGCATTGCGTTGCCATATGGACCTGATATTTTACTGATCCGTTGCCCATGTGGACGCGATATTTTTTTTTTACCCGCTAAAAAAAAAATCTCGTTGCCGTTGTCGTGTGGATGTAGCCTTAATCTGTTCAGCTCATTCGCCTGCTGAAATGGATCATTTTCCAGAATTTATCCCTGATGTTTGAGGTTTTTTTGACTACGTTCAGACTGCACCCTGAAACGACCCATATCCGATTTTTTTGCCCATATGCGACCTGTATCCGATTTGTTATTGACAGTCTGAACGACACGGATCCGATTTTTTTCACATGCGACCCAGGCCGCTTGGATATGTGGTCCTAATTCCGATGCATATCCGTTATTTTCACATGCGACTGCAGTCTGACCGGACAGGTCGCATTCATGCGACCTACACGTCATCAACAAGAGACAAACGTCACTATTCTGCGTTGGCTAATCCCGCCTCTTTGGTGGAAAACAACAACATTTGTACAGTTTTCAGAATTTAAATAGACTTTTATAGAATTGATGAAGCTAATGGTGGATTTGGTAGGGACCTGGATGTTGATCTGTTAGCCTGATTAAATAAAACAGTTTCTATAACTGATTTCTAACTTAAACCATCCTGTATTACAAGATTATAAGATTGTTCTGGAAATTTCCAGTAATTTGACATCTTCGGTCTCATTAGTCTGCTGCCCACATTAATCAGATTATTGTGTGAGTTC
Source organism: Neoarius graeffei (assembly GCF_027579695.1). Lineage (NCBI taxonomy): Eukaryota > Metazoa > Chordata > Actinopteri > Siluriformes > Ariidae > Neoarius > Neoarius graeffei. Next base: position 49,494,865 of record NC_083573.1, read on the forward strand.
CGCCGCCGCCACAAAAACCACATCGCCAGGTCTCGCCTCATCTCCATGCTTTACTTGCAAACTTGAAGAGTGCGCTTTTTTTTTGTTTACGTATTACGTAGATGTACTTATTATGTGTCAATTTGCGCATGCGGGACACTTTTGGGTCGTTTTCCGTTCATATTGGAGATCGCATACAAGTCTCATATAATTGGTAATGTGAACGGCCTAACAAAAAAATCGGATTTCACAACAAATCAGATATGGGTCGTTTCAGGTTGCAGTCTGAACGTAGTGGTATAGACACTTTAATATAAGATTAACCCCTCTCATTCAGAGGAAAGTTGCTGAGGTAAACGGTGAGGTAAATTGAATGTAGAAGCCTGTATTAGGGGTCTCCGATGTGTGGAAGAATTTTGGACTGAAAACCTGCATCCAGAGCTTTGTGGGCTCTTTGTAGCTTTTGTTTTTTTGTCGATATCGATGATTCTGTCTTGTGATCTCGCAAAGCTTAATAAAATGTTATCCGGACGTGTAATATTAGTACAAGCCCAGTAGCAGTAAAACTCCTCGAGTGATGAGGCAGGATACAGTCATCTCACCGTTAAACATGCATTACACCGTTCCAGACCTAATCCTTGAGCTGATTAGTACAGTCTCCTATCTGATTCTCATATTTCAGTCAAACACCAATACACTGAATATTTAATACAGATTTAATCATTCTGAGATTTGTGAAGCATTGGCTTATGAAATATGCAGGCCTTGATAAATGAGTCATGTCTGATGGGTGTATTCTCAGTGTGCGTTCCAGCTTTTGTATCTTTTTCATTTTATCTTGGAAGAAAAAGTCTATCCGACGTGCCCAAACATAACCATGTTCTGCTGTATGTATCACTGGAATATAACAAACGTTTCGTCATCCAAAACGTACAGTGAGTATTTGTGGCTGAAACAGATCACCTTTGACGCCGGATGTACTCCTTTTTACGCCTGCACGGGCCCTCGTTTTGCGATTTGGGAATATTACTCTGACATCATCGTAGAGGAATTTGCTCCCATGCCATAGTGTTCTCACTGACTGAGTCGGCTGCTGGCTATTGAGCCATACGCTGACTTGCTTTCACTTGTTACATTTCTCAAGTGTTCATTTATATCCCGTTCACGACACTTCCTTTGGTGAAGTCGAAGAACCAGGGCAAATGTAACGAATTTGTTTGTTAGCCTACTCTTGAGTCAGGGGAGAAAGACGTGGCATTTCTGAGCTGTCGTGAGTCACCCTGGCGGTCCTAATTAGTAATTCACACTCCGGGCTATCAGACTGGAATTGGCAGGAGTTTGAAAACTCATGCGTCTTTGTGCCAGAAAAGAAATATGGCCAAAGACCTGCTCCCAGAATTTTGGTCGAGCTTTACACAGAGCAGCAGGCATCCTAGCACATAAGCCTTTTCCATTTGGCCTTGTCTTTGAGCTAGCGAAATAACATTAGTCTTATAGAAACCCAAACTAGAGCGGCGGCTACAATTATCGACAGTCCATAATTATCGACACCTTTTCAGATTTATCAATAAGAAACAATTGAACAAACGTGAGTTTCAGTTACAACAGTTATTATCGGTTAATTAACAGGTTTTTTTCTAGAAAAATTTGGTATGAGGGCGCTCACCATGGTGCTGGTTGTCCGTCCCCCCCTCCGCCGTGCGAAGCCTTTGAAAAATTGAGGCTACAATGGGACATTCTGAGCCTATCTGACAGAGAAATTTTAACAAATTGTCAACATTGAAAAAGAAAGAAGTAATCTTCTTCTGCCCCGGACAGTCTTTGTCTTTCTTCCGTTTCGTGCCGCGGGATGACATCTTTAAATGCCCAAGTGTCAACAAAAACAACTCGCGAACTACTTCTGTCAAAAGCTCCCGCCCCGGTGGGTGAAAGGTCATTCAGTCTTGAGAAATCTCGCTCTACAAGTCAGCTGACCTTGTATGTAACCCATGTCAAATCTCGTGAGAGCAGCCGCAGCAAGTAAACAACTAAACAACATGGCGCCTCAGTCTGGAAAACGCCAATTCGGATTGTTTTTGCACCGTCTGGCGGTGTATCTACTATGATTGGAATATTTTTGGAGTAATTATAACGTATTTGATGATCAGATGCATTGTCACGTGGTGTTGCTGGGATGTTTTCACAGAGAAAAGATCGTTTTGAGAAAGAGTGCATGTTGTGCAGTAGCATATAAGTGCATGGCCTAAGTGTGACTTGGGGTTCAGTCGGCATTTCAGTAAGGGGGCGCACGCCGAGAGTAAGAGGGCGCAGCGCCCCTGTTCCCCGGTTTAGACGAAAGCCTGATTAATCAACCGGAAGACCCGCCCTCGCCCTTTTATCTTGTCGTCTGATGACACAACTTGTTACCGGAGATGGAATTTTTTTTCTGCACGATCAGCAATTTGAGGAAAACCTAGACGTTATCATCGCAGGTAAGCATGGTGGAAAGATCATGGACATGTTTTTACTTCTCAAATTCACCCATATTTCATGCGCTACGTTCACACTGCAAGGCTTAATGCTCAATTCCGATTTTTTTGTGAAATCCGATTTTTTTGTGAGGTCGTTCACATTAACAAATATATGCGACTTGTATGTGATCCTCAGTATGAACGAAAAGCGACCTAAAAGTGTTCCGCATGCGCATTGCAGGATACGACAACGTCACACGCAGTGAGCATGGCCAGTGTTTACGGAAGTAAAACCGCCCGGTTGCGGTATGACCCATCCAGTCTAGCTTGAATAGCTGCATCCCCCCAAATGGAAATCAGCTCCCTAACCTCTGCGTCCTTCCATTGAGAAGATTCAGAACCTTCACAGCCCGAAGCGTCCCTCGCATTGATGTCATGCGCAGGGGCGCAGATACGTTTTTTGAACTGGGGGGGACAAAAAACTGGGGGGGGGACAAAGCTGCCAGCAAACCAACCCCAACCCCGATATGCCTGTCAAACTCGTTGTGGGTTACCATAGCAACCAAGCTCGAGCTCGCAACCTGTGCAGTCTGCGCAGCTCAACCAACCGAATATCAGTCTTTGTTTTGTTTTATGTGAGTTGTTGCAACTATGTATACACTGCCGTGCACCTCAATAAACCGAATGGTAATTAGTCTTTTGATTTTTCTGTGAGGTTTGCCTTATGCAAAGAAAGACAGCATAGACGTTTTTTCCTCCCTATAAGTGGGGGGGACCGAGCGAGGTGAATTTAAATCTGGGTGGGACGAGTCCCACCCTCTATCTGCGCCCGTGATTATGCGCCATGTTGTTGTAACTTTTTTTGAGAGACCCGCCGCCTACTTCAGCGCAGAATAGTGACGTTTGTGGCTTGTTGATGACGTGTAAGTCGGATGAATGCGACCTGGCGGTTCAGACTGAAGTCGCATATGAAAAGAGCGGATAGGAATCGGAATTAGGACCACATATCCAAACGGCCTGGGTCGGATTTGAAAAAATCGGATCTGTGTCGTTCATATTGTCAATAAAAGATCGGATACAGGTCACATATGGGCGAAAAGATCGGATTTGAGTCACTTCAGCCTGCAGTGTGAACGTAGCCTTGATCTCCTTGTCGAAACCTACTTTGTTTCTTATTCTTTCGTTTGACAGTCACCATTTTGTATCTAAACGCACGTTTGAGAAGTCACGTGAGGTGTTGATAATAGTGATCACTTTCACCGGTGTCCACCATTATCGACACCCTGTGGAATTAAGTGACATTTACAACTGTTATGGATCGAGCTTCGTGTAACTTTGTTGAAGTAGATGAAGTACTTTCAAAAAAAAAGTGCTGTGATTTAGAGCCCTGCACTCCCGCGGGAGTCCCGCGGGACCCAACACAAAGCAGTGCGGCGCGGGACAAATTTTGAAAGCTCATTGCGGGTGCGGGCGAGAGGGGGAGTGCACAATGCGGGCGGGAGAGGTGATAAGCTGCAGTCCCGCTAACTAAAAACGTGTTTAAAATAAAATTTATAAATTATTAATTTATGTCTATCATATATAATTTGTGCTGGATATTTTATTTGGCATTAATAAAAACATTTTAAGATGCCTAAATTTGCGGATGTGGTCTAATCTCGCGTACGTTTCCGATTCCTTTCCGCTCTTCCGTGTTTGAGATCTCCAGTCATGGCAGAAGAGCAGAGCTCCTCTAGTGAAGCTCACAGTGCTTCAGAAGTAAGTGCTGCTTTAAAAAGAGGTACATTTACCGTTAAAAAGTCGAGTATTAGTCCTAAGTATTAAAAAGTATTTAAAAAAGTATTAACTAGTATTAAAAAGGACTGTGTATCGCACAGATTGTTCAATTTAAAGCTAGAAATAGACAGTGTATAATCTGAGGAGCTGGTTGTGGTTGCGCAGCACTTCATATGAGAGGAGAAAGAAATCGCGGTTGGAATCATAACGCCACAGACTCGGAAGTGGGAGTGGGAGTGCGCAAAGCGAGAGCTGTCAATCAAAGCGATAGCTGTCAATCATGAGTGCATGCAGCGCTCAACTTGGAATGTGTCAGCAGAATGTCAGAGTCTAAACAATAAACTTGCAATAAATGAAGGATCGGTCAGTGGAGAGCTCAGCTAAGCTCAGCATGTTTAATTCCCCAAGCCAATGACAAGAACTTTCGTGAGAAATAACGCGAACGTCTGCATCATGCGGGATTTGCGGGCGAGAGCGGGACAAAATATGGCAGGCGCGGGTGGGAGCGGGACTGAAAATCATAATTCTTTGCGGGAGCGGGCGGGAGCGGGACTGCACAATGCGGGAGCGGGCGGGAGCGGGACTGAAAATTCTGTCCCGCGCAGACCTCTACTGTGATTTTATAATAATTTTTTTTCTCTGATTCCTAACAGAATTGAATGTTTATAGAATATTTGGAATCTGATTGCAATAAATAGAATTAAACCAGAATTAAATTCCTAGCATATAAAACATTACATGCTTGAAATATTAAGATTTTTCTATTCCATTCAGAAAACTTTTTTTCCAGTTTGTTGTAAATATCTGCCACATATTACAATATCAGTAGACATTTTATATTTTGGTTTGAGGAATGACGTGACCTTTGACCTGGATGTTCATGTGGTTACAATGTCAATTGCCTTTTGACATTTATTGGAAAACTACAAAACTAGAAATCAATACAAACAACAACAACGAATGATTAACCAAATGTGATCTACGCAAATGCTTAGAAAGTGGAACAAAAAGATTTTCTGACACAGGTTAAACATTATCACTTCATTTGTTGACAAACATTAGAATTACTTCCTCATTTACGTAAGCACCGACATCCATATATTTATATAAAAGATCTCATCTCATTATCTGTAGCCGCTTTATCCTGTCCTACAGGGTCGCAGGCAAGCTGGAGCCTATCCCAGCTGACTACGGGCGAAAGGCGGGGTACACCCTGGACAAGTCGCCAGGTCATCACAGGGCTGACACATAGACACAGACAACCATTCACACTCACATTCACACCTACGGTCAATTTAGAGTCACCAGTTAACCTAACCTGCATGTCTTTGGACTGTGGGGGAAACCGGAGCACCCGGAGGAAACCCACACAGACACGGGGAGAACATGCAAACTCCACACAGAAAGGCCTTCGCCGGCCACGGGGCTCGAACCCAGGACCTTCTTGCTGTGAGGCGACAGCGCTAACCACTACACCACCGTGCCGCCCATATATAAAAGATATTTTGTACTAAATATAGTGTCTGTGTAAAACAAATTTTCAATAAAAGCTATGTTTAATACCACATACTGATTATTTTTTTAATAAATAATCATCTGGGTGTCGATAATTGTGGAACGATGTCAATAACTGTGGACAAAGGTGTCAATACTTGTAGAATGGTGTCACGTGATCTGATACGCTAAGTAATCAGGAATCAACTCATTTTTTTCCACTGAAAGTTTGAGTAACAGTTCATGCACAATTTACGTATTGAAAGTCTTTTCTACTTTTGCAACGGCCAAAAGATTGTTAAGATGTCGATAATTGTAGCCGCCACTATATTAAAAAAGTAATGTTTATGCCTTCAAATTCGTTATTGTGGCCCAGTATGGGTTCGCAGCCCGTTAGTTGGTAACCTCTGTTATAACTGCCGAATGACACAAGCCGATCTAATCATTTTTCTACACCCTTTCAACACAAACAGGAAATTAATTCTGAGTATATATAGTGTACTAGATTCAGTGCTGCACTAAACAGATGCAGATGTTTTTTGCCTCCGTTTGTTTGGGTGTTCCCAGCGTAACTCAAAAAGGAGTGAACAGATGATTTTGATGAAACTTTGAGGAAAGGTGGGCCATGGGCCCAGGAACAGTTGATTAGATTTTGATGCAAATCCGAATATTTCAAATTCAAATTTTATTTGCCACATACACAATCATACTTGGTATGACATGCAGTGAAATGCTTATTGCAATGCTCTGTAAGTAGTAAAGATAGTTGATAAAAAGGAAAAGTAGTAAAAAGAAATGGAGTAAAATAGGATGTAATAAATAGAAAAAAAGAGATTGCACAGTTATGAATGAAATTGTACAAATAGGTACAATTACAATAGAAATGTATTGTATATATTGCACTTTAGTGTGATGGAATTACATGAAGAGGTGTAAGAGATGGGAGGAATCAGGGTGAAATGGTGACGAGATCTAGTTATTGTCCTGGTTAAGGACCCGAATGGCCTGAGGGAAGAAGCGCCTCCTCATTCTCTCCGTATTGGCCTTAAGGAAGCAAAAGCACTTCCCTGACCTCAACAAAGAGAAGAGTCCATAGTTAGGATGGCTGAGGTCCTTCGTTATCATCCTGGCTTTGGTCCGGCTCCGCTTGGTGTAGACAGATTGCAGGTCAGGGAGCTCAGTGTTGCATGATGCACTTGGCTGATCGCACCACTCTCTGGAGAGCCCATCTGTCCTGCTTGGTGCTGTTCCCAAACCAGGTGAAGATATTTACTGTCAGGATGTTCTCAGTGGTGCAGGAGTAAAAGTTCCTCAGCACCCTCGGTGGAAGATGGAAGTCTCTGAGATGTCTTAGATGGAACAGATGCTGGTGGGCCTTCTTAACCAGGACGTTGATGTGGCAAGACCATGACAGGTCTTGCACGATATGAATGCCCAGGTACCGAAAACTATCCACTCTCTCCACTGGGGTCCCGTTGATATTGAGTTCCTCCCCTGCTTTATGCAGAAGTTCATGATTAGCTCCTTTGTTTCCTGATGTTTAGGAGGAGGTTGTTGTCCTGGCACCAGATCTCCAGGTTTCTGACCTCCTCCAGGTAGGCCTTTTCATTGTTATCTGAGGTCAGGCCTACCACAACAGTGTCAATGGTGGTGGAGTCTGATGAGGCCACACAGTCATACGTGTACAGAGAGTACAGCAGGGGGCTCAGAACACAGCCCTGGGGGGGGCTCCAGTGCTGAGGGTGATGAGGGGGAGACGTGTTTCCCCACCCTTACTGCCTGTGGTCTATATGAAAGGAAGTTGAGGATCCACTGACACAGTAATGGGCTGAGTCCCAGATCCTTGAACTTTGTGAAGAATGCAGAACTATAATCCACAAACAGCATCTTAACATAATTCCCTTTCCTGGAGTCGAGGTGGCTGAGAGTTGTGTGTTGGCATCATCGGTAGAACGATTAGACTGGTAAGCAAACTGTAGTGGGTCCAAGTTGGCAGGAAGCGAAGAGGTGATAAAATCTCTGACCAGTCTTTCAAAGCACTTCATCACAACTGAGGTCAGTGCTACTGGACGATAATCATTAGAACAAGCGGGCTGTTGTTTCTTCAGGACAGGAAAAATAACGGACTGCTTGAAGCACCTGAGAATCACTGCCTGAGCCAGGGCCATATGTATGTGAATGATATGAATATGTACGTAAACATCTGGATATTCTGTGACAAAATAAAGGTTGGCCTCTGCAACCAACTTAGCATCTGTACGCTGGACCACCTCGTTCGTCGAAGCTACGCCAAGATAGCCATTGAGGACTTCCTATTTGAAGAAGCCGCAGAACTTTTCATGCAACCTCATCTGAGGCATGTGTGAAATCTCTAATCAGAGATGCCCACAAGCGCCGGTGACCGGCGGTTTTCTCAGCCTACACGGATGATCTGCACCGACTACTCGAGCCCAGAAAACAAAACAAAACACTTGCCTTTCAATGTTCAAGTGATTTATATTGTCTACACTGCCCATAATTTGCTGCAAATCCAATTTTTCACTATGAAATTATCTTCGATTTAGGTCATGACCGGAAGCAACACCATATTTGTTGATCGATTCTCACGCTCTGATTGGCTGAGCTGGACCACGTGACCACGCTGTAGCATATGTAGTTATGTTACAGAGCCAGGCAGCATACTACAGAGACTGACAACTGCAACTGAGAAAGCTGAGCACATACACGTCTGGAGGGAAATTTCATACTGTACATATTTTGCAAGTATTTTACAGGGAAATGGTTAGTAATTTATTAGCTGAAAGTGCACCAGAAGCCACCAGAAGGTATGAAAGTTTCAAAATTTTGGGGGAGGGCATGCCCCCAGACCCCCTTAGCATTAGCACATTTATTTCTATAGCACTTTTAACAGTAGACATTGTCCCAAAGCAGCTTTACAGAATTTGAACGACTTAAAACATGAGCTAATTTTATCCCTAATCTATCCCCAATGAGCAAGCCTGTGGCAACGGTGGCAAGGAAAAACTCCCTCAGACGACATGAGGAAGAAACCTCGAGAGGAACCAGACTCAAAAGGGAACCCATCCTCATTTGGGCAACAACAGACAACATGACTATAACATTAACAGTTTTAACATGAAGTCAGTTTTGTTGATGTTATAACTCTTCATTGATGGAAACTTGAGTGCAAAACTGTTCATGACAACTGCAGTCCTAAAGTTAGCAAGTCAACTGTAGTCCTCAGCCATAAAAGCATTGCTGTAAGTGTCCAGAGCGTCTTCCAAGTGCGACTTTCAACTGTCCATATGGGGCCGTCCTCCACAGGAGCGATGCGATGAGACTCCGACCAGACACAGGGCACCAGGATGGATCAGGCAGGTCCGAAGACATTAGCATTAGCCGCCTACCCCAACCCCCCCCCCAAGCCGGCTACTTCAGATTTTCTGGAGAACCCTGTCTAATGCTTACACATCCTCAATATGTGCATGTAAAGGTTAGCTTCTCTGGTTGGGACAGCCATTACCAATTTACCACACCATGCTAATCAGGACTGAGCATTGAAAAATTAGGCACAAAGGCTACATGTGCTATAAAATGGTATAAAATAAAGAATTTCCTTGAAATGATTTGAGTTGACGGGCGGCACGGTGGTGTAGTGGTTAGCGCTGTCGCCTCACAGCAAGAAGGTCCTGGGTTCGAGCCCCGTGGCCAGCGAGGGCCTTTCTGTGTGGAGTTTGCATGTTCTCCCCGTGTCCGCGTGGGTTTCCTCCGGGTGCTCCGGTTTCCCCCACAGTCCAAAGACATGCAGGTTAGGTTAACTGGTGGCTCTAAATTGACCGTAGGTGTGAATGTGAGTGTGAATGGTTGTCTGTGTCTATGTGTCAGCCCTGTGATGACCTGGCGACTTGTCCAGGGTGTACCCCGCCTTTCGCCCGTAGTCAGCTGGGATAGGCTCCAGCTTGCCTGCGACCCTGTAGAACAGGATAAAGCGGCTACAGATAATGAGATGAGATGAGATTTGAGTTGACTTTCTTTTTCAGAAATTCACTCCCAAAACCACCTTATTTTAAGAGCTTCTCCCAACTGCGTTTTCATGCCAAGATTGCACCAGAGGGCCTCAAATTTGCTTCAATATTTCAACTTTCCCCAGAGGAGCATGTCTCCAGACCCTCCTAGCAGTTCTTCACTCAGCCATCAGACACCCTTCTCTCAATTTCTCGATAATACTGCAGCAGATGCACCTGATAATGAATATTGTGTAACTAATAAGGAAAGGGATCACTACCCTCAGAAGAGCGTCGGTTATTTTTAGATTGCTGCCACAGACGTTCTGAACTGTATTGCGATGCTGAAGTATTATTTGAGTATAGAGTCTCTCTCTCTCTCTCTCTCTCTCTCTCTCTCTCTCTCTCTGTCTCTGTCTCTTTGAGAGATCAATAAGAATGAAATCTGCTTCGTATTGTGCTTGCCATAAAGGTCCATAGATATTTAGCTTTGGAAAGTGTTGGTCCTCGTCCTGATGTTAAGGAAATCACATGGCAATTTGTAGAGCAGTGTTTATGGTGTCGGGTTCATTCTCTGAGCATATATAGAACACCATTACAGTAACAGTTGCACAGGATCATAACCATTTGTGTGTTATTTTCTGATGTAGACATTACTACAAAGCTAGTGTTATCTGAGATCCAGAACTGCCAGTCTCATTTACATGTGATCGAGGTGTGGGATGACCACTTATTTGCTTTTTACACGGGCAGGCGAAACAAGTTGTGCCCAGAACAAGTTGCGCCCACTTTCCTTCGTGTTTACACGCTCACTCTCTATCGGTGGCAAACCGGAGGTTAGGTAAACACAAAAGTGCACATACGTAAATCAGTGATCAGAAGCTTGTTTTTAATGTGCTTTATTGTCCTCTCGCTGCTCGTTTCTGTTTAAGTGCTTGGTGATTTGGTGGTAAATACAACTTTCAATTCCTGAAAGCCGATTCATTCTGAGTGACGTGTCGTTCAGGGAACAAATCGACTCTTTGAGATGAATTTTAACTTGAAAAAGCAAACAATGATTGCATCTCCCCACAACCGGATGAGGATAAGAACTTCTTTAGTCCAGTTATCGCTGTGATTGGCTTGGGAATCGCTTGACTCCGTAGTTTGAAGGCGGAGAAATTTGACAAGCAAAAGCACTCCTGAAGAACTGACCATTGAGTTTGCCGCGATGCGGTCTTGTCCGGATGATAAATGACTCAGATGAACGCTACCGCACACGTGTAAGCCCTCCTATTTGCCATCGGTTGTGTTTAGACGGTAAGCAGTTGCACCCGGAGCAAGGTGTTCCAGAACAGGTTGCACCACCTTGAAAAGGTGAGCAAGTTGTATCCGCTGGTGTTAAATTGTTCCGGAACAAATCGTGTTTGGATGGGCAGCTTGTTCCAGGAACAAATTGTTCCAGCACAAGAAACATCATTCATATATATATATGGATTATAGAAAGTGTACACACCCCGTTAAAATGATAGGTTTTTCTGATGTAAAAAAAATGAGACCACGATAAATAATTTGAAAACTTTTCCCACCTTTAGTGTGACCTATAACCTGTACAATTCAATTGAAAAACAAATCTGTTAGGGGGAAAACCATAAAATATAAAAAATGCACAATAATCTGGTTGCATAAGTGTGCACACCCTTAAACTAATACTTTGTTGAAGCACATTTTGATTTAATTACAGCGTTCAGTCTTTTTGGGTTCACACCTGCCATCAATTAAACTGACTCTGATTAACCCCAAATAAAGTTCAGACATTTACTCAGTTGCATCCTCCAGCAAAAGCCAGGGTTCACAGAGAGCTTACAAAGCGTCAAAGGGATCTCATTGTTGAAAGGGATCAGTCAGGAGAAGGGGACAAAAACATTTCCACAGCATTAGATATACCACGGAGCACAGTGAAGACGGTCATCAAGAAGTGGAGAAAATACGGGACAACAGTGACATTTCTGAGAACTGGACGTCCCTCCAAAACTGATGAAAAGACAAGACGAAAACTGGTCCGGGAGGCTACCGAGAGGCCGACAGCAACACTGAAGGAGCTGCAGGAATTTCTGGCATGTACTGGTTGTGGACTACATGTGACAACAATCTCCCGTATTCTCCATATGTCTGGACTATGATGTAGGGTCAAAGAAAAACATCCAGGCCCGGCTAAATTTTGAAAAAAAAAAAAAAGTCAACTCTCCCAAAGGCATGTGGGAAAATGTGTTCTGGTCTGATGAAACCAAGGTTGAACTTTTTGGCCACAATTCCAAAAGGCATGTTTGGCGCAAAAACGACACTGCGCATCACCGAAAGAACACCATAGCATGGTGAAGCATGATGGTGGCAGCATCATGTTTTGGGGTTGTTTTTCTTCAGCTGGAACAGGGGCTTTAGTCAAGGCGGAGCGAATTATGAACAGTTCTAAATACCAGTCAGTTTTGGCCCAAAACCTTCAGGTGTCCACTAGAAAGCTGAAGATGAAGAGGAATTTCATCTTTCAGCATGACAATGACCCCCAAAAAAGTCTTGGAACGGTCCAGCCAGAGCCCAGACCTAAATCCAATTGAAAATCTGTGGGGTGACCTGAAGAGGGCTGTGCACAAGAGATGCCCTTGTAATCTGACAGATTTGGAGCACTTTTGCAAGGAAGAGTGGGCAAATATCGCCAAGTCTAGATGTGGCAGGCTGATAGACTCCGACCCAAAAAGACTGAGCGCTGTAATTAAATCAAAAGGTGCTTCAACAAAGTATTAGTTTAAGGGTGTGCACACTTATGCCACCAGCTTATTGTCTCATCTCATCTCATTATCTGTAGCCGCTTTATCCTTCTACAGGGTCACAGGCAAGCTGGAGCCTATCCCAGCTGACTATGGGCGAAAGGCGGGGTACACCCTGGACAAGTCGCCAGGTCATCACAGGGCTGACACATAGACACAGACAACCATTCACACTCACGGTCAATTTAGAGTCGCCAGTTAACCTAACCTGCATGTCTTTGGACTGTGGGGGAAACCGGAGCACCCGGAGGAAACCCACGCGGACACGGGGAGAACATGCAAACTCCGCACAGAAGGGCCCTCGCCGGCCCCGGGGCTCGAACCCAGGGCCTTCTTGCTATGAGGCGACAGTGCTAACCACTACACCACCGTGCCGCCCCAGCTTATTGTACGTTTTTTTATATTTTATGTTTTTCCCTAACAGATTTGTTTGTTTTTCAATTGAATTGCACAGGTTACAGGTCACATTAAAGGTGGGAAAAGTTTTGAAATTAATTTATCGTGGTCTCATTTTTTTTACATCAGAAAAACCTATCATTTTAACGGGGTGCATACACTTTATATCCACTGTGTGTGTGTGTGTGTGACGTATACAAGTTTGAGCCTGCTCTCGCTTTTTACTTTGCTCTCTTCCTGAGCCTAGATTTGTTCTTGATTAAGGGTGACGCTACTATTAGCCTGTTGTGGTCTTTTGTTAAAGGATTTAGTAGTTAGCTGTAATTAAGCCCACCTCCCGAAAGAACAGCTAAAATCTCTTTAGGAGTAAAAACAAAACAAACAAATGGTTGTTCTCCAGTAATTTTCCTCATTTAAGTAACTGATTGTTACCTCAGTGCTTGCCTGCTGTTTTAATAGTTCAGAGTTAGTATTTATTTTGGTGATGCTCTATTAGCGCCACAGCTCTGACAGCCTGTACAGCTAGAGGGCTCTCTCTTCTCAGACACATCGCCATTCTGTGTTCCGTCACTGCTCCCAGTCCACACACTCGTACACCACACTGCCTTAAATGGATGCTGTGTAGTCTTGGTGTTGTAAAGACCGGTGTGTGACTAGTTTCTTTTTCTCTCTGTTTTGTTGCAGATATTGCCAGGATTTCATACTACGGAGGTAAGCAGATCTCTCACTTATCAATGAAATGTTTGGAAGTCATCACTGCCTCCATAACTTGCATTCATGGTGTTCAACTTCGATGCTTTGACTGAATGTGTACACAGATTCCAGATGGGGAGAGGAGGGGGAATTGGAGGGGGGCATTTTAGACATAGGGAGTTTTTCATGTGAGGCTGTACTGTGCTCATAAAGGCTGGTATTGAGCACATGATGGCTTTCCGGGCTGATATTTGAGCCAGTGCAGTTCCTGTGGGAGGGTAGGATAGCAGGAAATGAAACTATCTGGTCTCTATTGTGGGGATCAAACCTTTACTCTGGCAGGGAATAGGCTTTCAGAACAAAGTCCCGTAAGTCAAGTCAAGCTTATTTGTATAGCGCTTTTAACAATAAACATTGTCACAAAGCAGCTTTACAGAATTTGAATGACTTAAAATATGAGCTAATTTTATCCCTAATCTATCCCCAATGAGTAAGTCTGTGGCGACGGTGGCAAGGAAAAACTCCCTCAGACGACATGAGGAAGAAACCTCGAGAGGAACCAGACTCAAAAGGGAACCCATCCTCATTTGGGCAACAACAGACAACATGACTATAACATTAACAGTTTTAACATGAAGTCAGTTTCGCTGATGTTGTAACTCTTCATTGATGGAAACTTGAGTGCAAAACTGTTCATGACAACTGCAGTCCTAAAGTTAGCAAGTCAACTGTAATCCTCAGCCATAAAAGCATTGCTGTAAGTGTCCAGAGCGTCTTCCAAGTGCGACTTTCAACTGTCCATATGGGGCCGTCCTCTACATGAGCGATGTGATGAGACTCCAACCAGACACAGGGCACCAGGATGGATCAGGCAGGTCCGAGGAGCAGAAGAGGTCAGTATCTCGATCCCAGGATTGACATGTAACTCAGAGGGACAGATTTTTTTTGGGGGGGTGCGGGGGGGAAGAGAGAGCGAAAACACAGGTTGTTAGGTATGCCCAGTGTCACCTGAATAAGTAGGTACAGTATACATTTTGCACTGAGTACAAGCAGGGACTCTGGCAAAACTAACTATGACCGCATAACTAAAAGGGGAGAGCCGGAAGGTAATACAGGCATGAGGGAGCCCCGGGACATAAAGCAGCAGCCACTACACCGTCAACAAACTCGAGTGAGCAAGCGAGTGGGGACTGACAGCATCCATACATCCCAGTTTACCAAAACACTCTATGTCTGAGGACCCTCCAGATCTACACCTTTACCTCATAAACACCATTAACAAAAGGCTTGACTAAACAGATATGTTTTCAGCCTAGACTTAAACGCTGAGACCGTGTCTGATTCCCGAACATTACTTGGAAGGCTGTTCCATAACTGTGGGGCTTTGTAAGAAAAGGCTCTGCCCCCTGATGTAGCCTTCACTATACAAGGTACCAGCAGATAGCCTGCACCTTTTGATCTAAGGTTTGACCAAAGATGACCGTGGCGGGTCATAGAGGACCAGAAGTTCACTCAGGTACTGTGATGCGAGACCATTCAGTGCTTTAAAGGTCAATAGTAGTATTTTATAATCAATACGAAATTTGATTGGGACTTTCTTATCTTAGCAATATTTCTGAGATGAAAGAAAGCTATCCGGGTAATGTTATCAGTGTGAGTTTTGAATGAAAGACTGGGGTGAATGATCACTCCGAGGTCTTTTACTGCTGCATGTGAAGAAACAGAAAGGCCATCCAGAGTTACTGTGTAATCAGAAAACTTACTTCTAGCTGCATGTGGTCCTAGTACAAGTACTTCAGTCTTGTCAGAGTTAAGCAGAAGGAAGTTAATAAGCATCCAGTGTCTGTCCTTCACACATTCCTCAATTCCATTAAGCTGGTGTCTCTCATCAGGTTTTGCAGAAACATACAACTGTGTGTCATCAGCATAACAGTGGAAACTAATACAATGTTTACGAATAATATCAATATCAGAGGTAACATGTATAAAGAAAAACGCAGTGGACCCAAGACAGAACCTTGTGGAACACCAAACTTTACCTCAGTATGTCTAGAAAACTCACCATTTACATCAACATACTGATAGCGATCAGTTAAATAAGAGCTGAGCCAGGAGAGGGCCGTTCCCTTAACTCCCACAACATTTTCTAGTCTATCCAGAAGAATGGAATGATCAGTGGTATCAAAAGCTGCACTAAGGTCAAGCAACACAAGCAGCGAGACACAGCCCTGATCAGACGCCAACAGTAGGTCGTTTACTACTTTAACCAGTGCTGTCTCTGTGCTGTGATGAGGTCTAAATCCTGACTGATACATTTCATGGATGTTATTCCTATGTAAAGATGAGCATAACTGCTGTGCCACAGCTTTTTCAAGGATCTTGGAGATAAAGGGGAGGTTTGATATTGGCCGATAATTGGACAGCTGACAGGGATCAAGGTCAGGTTTTTTAATCGGGTTTGATAACTGCTAGTTTAAAGGATTTGGGTACATAGCCAATCATAAGAGAAGAATTTATTATTTTTAGAAGCGGTTCAATTACTTCAGGTATTATCTGTTTGAATAGACGTGTAGGTAAGGGATCTAGTACACAAGTTGAGGCTTTTGATGCCAAGATTAATTGAAGTAATTCATTTTCTCTAAGGGGAGTAAAACATTTCTAATTGCTGATCTGATACAGTTATGTTGTTAACTACAGGGTCACTTACATTGTCTGACCTTAAAGGTGCCCTTCCACCAGAAACGTTTAGTACTGGCTCTTTTTGAAATACCATAGTTCACTCCGAGTTGCATATGCATGCTGCATGTGAAAATGTAATTCTACTCCCATTCCCTGTATTAGCTTATGAAAGAAAATAGTCGGAAAAACGAGCGAATCTGAAAAAGCCATACGATCTTACGTCACTTCATACATTAGTATTCATGGCCTCGCCCACCTTGGCTTGCGACCACCCATGGGAAGGAAGTTCGGATTTAAGCGCGAGGAGAGATAGCAGAGCCAGTGTTGCCAGATTGGGCGGTTTTAAGTGCATTTTGGCGGATTTTAATATATTTTGGGCTGGAAAACGTCAGCAGTATCTGGCAACACTGAGAGCCCATCTCGTCAGTAGCTAATGAAGAGGACCTAACAGCAAGTTGAAAACATGTCTGAACAAGTTCGTGCCTGTGTTATTTGTGGCAGTAAGACATCAACGTTGCATTTCTTGCCCAAGATAGAAGAGCTGAAGAAGAAATGGTTGGAATTTATCTTTGGAACACCACCAGTGAAGTATAATGCAGCGTTAGTACTGTGTTCTGATCATTTCAACCACAGTGACTTTTCAAACTTCGGTGCCTTCAGTAGTGGTTTTGCTTCGAGGTTGTTTTTAATCCCTGGATCTGTACCGTCAAGACGATCGACCACCAGCTCACAAGCTGTAAGTAAAACATGAACTTTTTGTTCAAAGGTTTTTGTTACAAAATAGTATGTTCATATTCTCCACGTTAGCATGCATGACATGGTCACAAGCTAGGCAGGGATGAGAGTTTTCCGCTTTTTCTGAGTAAAAAATGACCTTTTTATATTATGCCAAATCTGTTGAGATCTCATCTTATCTCTAGCCGCTTTATCCTGTTCTACAGGGTCGCAGGCAAGCTGGAGCCTATCCCAGCTGACTACGGGCAAAAGGCGGGGTACACCCCGGACAAGTCGCCAGGTCGTCACAGGACTGACACATAGACACAGACAACCATTCACACCTACGGTCAATTTAGAGTCACCAGTTAACCTAACCTGCATGTCTTTGGACTGTGGGGGAAACCGGAGCACCCGGAGGAAACCCACGCGGACACGGGGAGAACATGCAAACTCCGCACAGAAAGGCCCTCGCCGGCCACGGGGCTCGAACCCAGACCTTCTTGCTGTGAGGTGACAGCGCTAACCACTACACCACCGTGCCGCCCTTGTTGAGATGTTTTTTTTTTAAATTAATTTCGGGGGGTTGGGGTATGTTCCTTCATGCTGTTCAAACTTTATTAACTCCAACGATGTTTACACATTATTTGTAAGTCGCCATCTTTAGTCTCGTTTAAATCTCATTGAATGTGATGTAAAATTCGTGTTATCTACATTGTTATTGGTCAAAACATCGACGTCAAGACCATAATAGCCAATCAAAACAGTTTTTACAAAGACACCCAGATCCTTTTTTTTAAGTCACTCATTCATTTTATTCGTTTGTTTGTTCAGTAAAAACCCAAACATTTGTTGAATTTTTCTTATTTCCTCGCGTCGCACCTCAATGACGTCAGCGCGTGGTATTTTTCCCTTCGCAGTTTGTTCCTTCTCTCTCCCCGTAGTAAGACACCCACATCCGCTTGTTCTGACTCACTGGAGGTAGCGTCACAGTGCTGTTAGCCAATCAGAGGTAACACGTTTACATGTCATGAATATTAATGAGTAAGAGCTGAAATCCTGTCGTTCTCCCGCCACCCACTCCTACACCAAACTAGAACAGCCTGAAACAGGAGAACCACAGCATTTTTTTCACCAAAACCGGCTCACAGGGCATTCATTCATACTAGAGACCACCGCACAATTAATGAAAAAACGATGCAAAGAGACCTTTAAATTAGTAGTTTGAATTTTTTGTTGGATATTCTCAATTTTGTCATTAAAAAAATTGATGAAATCGTTGCTACTCCATACTGCAGGTGTGCATGTGTCTATAGTGGACTTATTCCTGGTTAATTTTGCTCCAGTATTAAATAGGAATCTAGGATTATTTTTGTTATCTTCTATTAGGGAGGAGAGATATGTTGATCTCGCAGCACTAAGAGCTTTTCTATACTTCAGGAAGCTCTCCTTCCACGCTAATTTGAACGCTGCCAATTTTGTTTGACGCCATTTACATTCCAATTTTCGAGTGGTCTGTTTTAATGTGCGAGTGTCATCATTATACCAGGGTGCTAATTTTTTTTTCTGACCATTTTCCATTGAGGGCGGCACGGTGGTGTAGTGGTTAGCGCTGTTGCCTCACAGCAAGAAGGTCCTGGGTTCGAGCCCCGGGGCCGGCGAGGGCCTTTCTGTGTGGAGTTTGCATGTTCTCCCCGTGTCCGCGTGGGTTTCCTCCGGGTGCTCCGGTTTCCCCCACAGTCCAAAGACATGCAGGTTAGGTTAACTGGTGACTCTAAATTGACCGTAGGTGTGAATGTGAGTGTGAATGGTTGTCTGTGTCTATGTGTCAGCCCTGTGATGACCTGGCGACTTGTCCAGGGTGTACCCCGCCTTTCGCCCATAGTCAGCTGGGATAGGCTCCAGCTTGCCTGCGACCCTGTAGAAGGATAAAGCGGCTAGAGATAATGAGATGAGATGAGATTTTCCATTTAAGAGGAGCTACATTATCTAAAGTATGGCGGAACGTTGACTCTAAGCATTCAGTTGCCTGATCAAGTTCTACAAGGGCTGACAGTGACTCAAAGTTGATAACTCCGGGAGATCATTTAGTTCTGTGCAGTAGTTGACGTGAATGTACGTTTAATACAGTAGTGTGGTGAGGTGGATATATTATTATTCAGACATATTTTGAATGAGACGAGATAATGATCTGAGATAACTTCAGACTGTGGAAGTGTGACTATATTGTCTACGTTTAACCCGAATGTTAGTATTAGATTGAGGGTGTGACCATCATTATGGGTCGGTCCTATGACATTCTGATTAATCCCTACTGAATCTAAAATGGACACAAACAGTGTTTTCAAAGGGTCTTCTGGGTTATCGAAGTGAATATTAAAATCTCCGACAACTAAAGCTTTGTCTAAGGCAATAACCAGATCTGAGATAAAATCTGCAAATTCAGAAAGAAACTCAGAATATGGCCCCGGGGGCCTGTAAATAATAAGTAGCGGAATTAACTGGGTAGACTTATTTTTCGAGGCTACGTACATTATATGAGTATGAAGAACTTCAAATGTATTACATTTATAACCAGGTTTGTGTGTTACACCTAGATAATCATTCAAAATAACCGCGACGCCTCCTCCTCTGCCAGTTAGACGAGGCTGGTGTATATAACTGTATCCAGGAGGACTCACTTCATTTAATGCTATATATTCATTTGGCTTAATCCATGTTTCAGTTAAACAACGTACATTAAACTCCTGATCAGTAATGAGTTCATTAACCATTAGCGCTTTAGATGTAAGAGATCTAATATTTAATAGCCCCACCTTTAGATCAAAGGTGCTGGCAGCAGCTGTACAGTCAATATGATCTAATTTTATATTGATTAGGTTACTGGAACAAACTCTCTGAATATTTCTACTTTTTTGTTGAGCTCGGGAACAGACACAGTCTCAAATGTAGTGGACCCTGAATGACGGCTCTGCGCAGCTAGCAGACAGTCGGTTTAGCCTGTTCGTCTGCTCCCTGGCCTTGGCTCTGGATTGTCAGAAATTAACTAGGCCTGTTCTGAGACTATGACCTATGCTGCAGGAAATGAGAGCAGCACCTTCCCAAGTGGGATGGATACCGTCCCGCCCTAACAGGCCAGCAGTGCCCCTGAAATTAGCCCAATTATCTATAAAGCCCACACTGTTTTCAGAGCACCACCTGGACAACCAGCAGTTCAGCAACCATAACCTGCTGTAAGCTACATCGCCACACCACATTGGGATGGGGCCAGAGCATACTACAGCATCGGACATCCCATAAGAAAGTAAAGCAAACGTAAGGAGATGTGATGTTCTGTTCTGTAACAGGTTGGTACAGTGGGGAAAACAAGTATTTGATACACTGCCGATTTTGCAAGTTTTCCCTCTTACAAAGAATGGAGAGGTCTGTAATTTTTATCGTAGGTACACTTCAACTGTGAGAGACAGAATCTAAAAAAAAAAATCCAGAAAATCAAATCAGTATGGGTCGTGGGTGGCTGGATCTTCCAGCATGACAATGACTCGAAACACACAGCCAGGGCAACTAAGGAGTGGCTCCGTAAGAAGCATTTCAGGGTTCTGGAGTGGCCTAGCCAGTCTCCAGACCTGAACCCAATCGAAAATCTTTGGAGGGGGCTGAAACTCTGTATTGCCCGGTGACAACCCCGAAACCTGAAAGATCTGGAGAAGATCTGTATGGAGGAGTGGGCCAAAATCCCTGCTGCAGTGTGTGCAAACCTGGTCAAGAACTACAGGAAACGTCTGACCTCTGTAACTGTAAACAAAGGTTTCTGTACCAAATATTAAGTTCTGTTTTTCTATTGTATCAAATGCTTATTTCATGCAATAAAATGCAAATTAATTATTTAAAAATCATACAATGTGATTTTCTGGACTTTTTTTTTTAGATTCTGTCTCTCACAGTTGAAGTGTACCTACAATAAAAATTACAGACCTCTCCATTCGTTGTAAGTAGGAAAACTTGCAAAATCGGCAGTGTATCAAATACTTATTTTCCCCACTGTAAATTAGTTTATACGACACAGTGGTTGAATTCTCAAATCTAACATTAAATATAAATATAAATAAAACATCACTTTGGCACATATTCACACCACCCCAGCAGGTATTATTTACGTACAGTGGTGCTTGAAAGTTTGTGAACCCTTTAGAATTTTCTATATTTCTGCATAAATATGACTGAAAACATCATGAGATTTTCACACAAGTCCTAAAAGTAGATAAAGAGAACCCAGTTAAACAAATAAGACAAAAATATTATACTTGGTCATTTATTTATTGAGGAAAATGATCCAATATTACATATCTGTGAGTGGCAAAAGTATGTGAACCTCTAGGATTAGCAGTTCATTTGAAGGTGAAATTAGAGTCAGGTGTTTTCAATCAATGGGATGACAATCAGGTGTGAGTGGGCACCCTGTTTTATTTAAAGAACAGGGATCTATCAAAGTCTGATCTTCACAGCACATGTTTGTGGAAGTGTATCATGGCACGAACAAAGGAGATTTCTGAGGACCTCAGAAAAAGCGTTGTTGATGCTCATCAGGCTGGAAAAGGTTACAAAACCATCTCTAAAGAGTTTGGACTCCACCAATCCACAGTCAGACAGATTGTGTACAAATGGAGGAAATTCAAGACCATCGTTACCCTCCCCAGGAGTGGTTCACCAACAAAGATCACTCCAAGAGCAAGGTGTATAATAGTCAGCGAGGTCACAAAGGACCCCAGGGTAACTTCTAAGCAACTGAAGGTTTCTCTCACATTGGCTAATGTTCATGAGGACACTGAACAACAATGGTGTGCATGGCAGGGTTGCAAGGAGAAAGCCACTGCTCTCCAAAAAGAACATTGCTGTTCATCTGTAGTTTGCTAAAGATCACGTGGACAAGCCAGAAGGCTATTGGAAAAATGTTTTGTGGACGGATGAGACCAAAATAGAACTTTTTGGTTTCAATGAAAAGCGTTATGTTTGGAGAAAGGAAAAGACTGCATTCCAGCATAAGAACCTTATCCCATCTGTGAAACATGGTGGTGGTAGTATCATGGTTTGGGCCTGTTTTGCTGCATCTGGGCCAGGATGGCTTGCCATCATTGATGGAACAATGAATTCTGAATTATACCAGCGAATTCTAAAGGAAAACATCAGGCCATCTGTCCATGAACTGAATCTCAAGAGAAGGTGGGTCATGCAGCAAGACAATGACTCTAAGCACACAAGTCGTTCTACCAAAGAATGGTTAAAGAAGAATAAAGTTAGTGTTTTGGAATGACCAAGTCAAAATCCTGAACTTAGGCCAAGTTTACATTAGACCGTATCTGTCTCGTTTTCTTCGCGGATGCACTGTCCGTTTACATTAAAACGCCGGGAAACGGGAATCCGCCAGGGTCCACGTATTCAATCCAGATCGTGTCTGGTCCGGTGCTGTGTAAGCATTGAGAATACGCGGATACGCTGTGCTGAGCTCTAGCTGGCGTCGTCATTGGACAACGTCACTGTGACATCCACCTTCCTGATTCGCTGGCGTTGGTCATGTGACGCGACTGCTGAAAAACGGCGCGGACTTCTGCCTTGTATCACCTTTCATTAAAGAGTATAAAAGTATGAAAATACTGCAAATACTGATGCAAATACTGCCCATTGTGTAGTTATGATTGTCTTTAGGCTTGCCATCCTTCCACTTGCAAGTGGTAAGTGACGCGCATGCCCGATATGCACTGGATCACACACACAGCGGCTCAGTCCCGAATCACTGCTCGTGCGCTCCACTCGCGCGCTCTGTGAGCTGCGCAGGGCCGGAGTGCGCACCCTCCAGAGGGCACTCGCTGTTCAGGGCGGAGTGATTTGGAGCGCAGGATGCCTGCGGAGCCGAGCGTATCCGTGTATTGGCGTTGCTGTGTGCACGCGAATCGTGTATTGGCATTGCTGTGTGCACGCTAATCGTTTTAAAAACGTTAATCTGATGATCCGCTGATACGGTCTAATGTAAACCCCACCTCAATCCAATCGAAATGTTGTGGAAGGACCTGAAGCGAGCAGTTCATGTGAGGAAACCCACCAACATCCCAGAGTTGAAGCTGTTCTGTACGGAGGAATGGGCTAAAATTCCTCCAAGCCGTGTGCAGGACTGATCAACAGTTACCAGAAATGTTTAGTTGCAGTTATTGCTGCACAAGGGGGTCACACCAGATACTGAAAGCAAAGGTTCACATACTTTTGCCACTCAC
Organism: Neoarius graeffei; assembly: GCF_027579695.1. NCBI lineage: Eukaryota > Metazoa > Chordata > Actinopteri > Siluriformes > Ariidae > Neoarius > Neoarius graeffei. The sequence goes on from NC_083573.1 coordinate 49,518,120, forward strand.
AGATATGTAATATTGGATCATTTTCCTCAGTAAATAAATGACCAAGTATAATATTTTTGTCTCATTTGTTTAACTGGGTTCTCTTTATCTACTTTTAGGACTCGTGTGAAAATCTGATGATGTTTTTGTCATATTTATGCAGAAATATAGAAAATTCTAAAGGGTTCACAAACTTTCAAGCACCACTGTATAACAGCACGTTCTGTCATGTTATTTCTTAACGTGTGTCTTGTTAGTCAGAGAGACGTGTGGGGACATCGTTTCATTTCTATTTCAAATTAATTCATTTAACCAGTTCATGGGTTTTCAGACTTTTGTAGCCAGGGCCACCTGAAGTTAAATTCAATTCTATGGACTCTTTTTCAGTACAGATTTATTTGATGGACATTAGACAAATTGTACACATTTAAGTACTTCTAGGAGCCATAAAGCTTTCTATTCCTGAACTTTCCACGGACAGACCACATTAGTTTTAATATGACCTTCTTTCTCAGCCTACTCATTTATTTATTTCTTTAAAGGTTTTTCAATTCAACCCATTCAAATCATGTGACCAGGTCAAAGGATTATTAGTATAAGAACTCAGTAATGCATGTAAAAGCTTTGAGAATGGCTGTCGTGAAAAAGACCTCGTGGCTATACTTCACTGCCTGTTCTCACTCTGAGAATCACTGATGTAATCCATTGATTACTTCATCTGCCTTCATCAGTTTTAGCCAAGCTGTATTGGTCAAATGTGAGCGTAAAGGCCAGCATGAGCGTCCTCTCATTTCAAGCCTCGTGTTAACGTAGACAGTTTAGAAAGCTGCATCATAAGACACTGTTCTTCGTCGTACTTCCCATGTAGATCTTTGTATGAGCGATACACTATGATTGCTCTGTAATGACCATAAGTCCTTTTAAGGCCACTTTGAAGGCGTATCATTTAGAGGAGCGCGCTTGTGATTTGCTGTGATTCCTGCAAAAGCTTCAACCAGATTTCTTCCTTTGTAAGCTTCTGTTTGACATCGCATACACGTTACGTACGATCAATAATCAGTTGTTAAACAAATAATGATTAGCAAGGGATAAGCATTTTAATCATCTTTAATGGTACACCACTGTTATTGAATATAGTACCTTACAGTACCAAGCCAAACAAGTGTAAGTAGGTTCACCCTGGACAGTTTGCCAGTCTATTGCAGGGCTCACACAGAGAGCCAGCCATTCGCATTCACACCTACGGGCAACTTATAATCGCCACTTGATCTAATCCTCATGTCTTTGGACTGTGGGAGGAAGCCCACACAGGTATGAGGAGAACATGCAAACTCCGCACAGAAAGGTCCTAGTTGACACAAAGGTTCAAACTCAGAACCTACTTGCTGTGACATAGCCACTGACATTGTGAAAAGTCAAAGTCCCTCCCATGCCAGCACCTGGCCTTCCCAGGCAGTCTCCCATCCCAGTACTAACCAGGCCCTTAAGATGCATTGGGCGGCACCGAGCTCCGCTTCTATAGCCCTCGGCCTCTTGCCTATTATACAGCTAGGGTTACAGTGGGGAGCTGGACCTCTGGTAACCGCAAGAGTTTGACTCCCCACTTGCATCTGTATTGCAGCGTGCCTTGCCAGATGGCAGTAGGTACCATTTTTATCATGGTCTTTGGTATGACCTGATGGCACAGTGGCGTAGTGCTTAGCACTGTTGCCTCGCAGCAAGAAGGTCCTGGGTTCGAGCCCAGTGGCTGACAAGGGGCTTTCTGTGTGGAGTTTGCATGTTGTCCCGTGGCCTGTCGCGATATACCGACTAATCGTACGGTAAATTAACTTGGTAATTTTTTTTACCGCGATTTTGGCATTTACGCGCTGTACATCTACATAGGGAAGTCACCAGAGTATGAGCTTGACCTATTGCTTGAATTAAACACCGTGCTGTTTTCTGTCGTCTCACGTGGCTCTCTGTGAGAGGCGGGGCCTCCCAGCATGCAACAGTTATCCAGCCAGGGGATCCATTGAATGGGGAAAAGACAACAACACGTTGCTCCGTTGTACAGACCATAGGCGTAGAATTGGGTATGGGTGTGTCCCTACCAATATCAAACGACGGCTGATAAGTCCCTACTAATATTTCTGATTGAAGTTAAAAAAAAAAAAAATCACGCTCCGTGCGCGGTACACAAATGGTTTACTGTAGGTTTCCACTAGGCCAAACACCATGCAAAATTCACTCATGAATATTCGCTCTCGGGGCGTGGTCACGAAAACAGCAAGCAAGTTTGGCTACCATGTCAATTAGCAAGTGCGGTTGCAGTGCAGTGATCGGCTGCTAGCTAGCAAGCTGTCCTTGAGGAATGTAACATTAGATTATCTCGTAAAATTAATCGGTTAACAACAGTTCGTATTCAGTGTGTCAAAACGACAACATACAAATATGACACTTTTTTAAGTTTGTGTGGCATCTAAATAACAATCTGACTTGATAATGACAGCAACTGGTGTTCATTAAGGTCACAAAGACATTATTAAATGACATCACATTGTGCTAATGTTGGCTAATATTGCACCTAGTCTTGCTTGTGAAGTGCCTGCAAACTTTAGCAGCCCGCTAACCCTTAATTTGAAGTGCTTCAGACACTCTCAGGTCACCGACCCCCCCACAGGGGACTTTTAGGACTGTTAGTAAACACACATCTAAAGCTCCGCGAGTTTTTGTGCTAGAAACATTCAAGTAACACCACTAGAAACCTTGAATCTTCTAGTTTTTAAATATATATGTCTTTAACCTCCTAGGGCTTAGCGGTCCCATGCGTGGACAGCACTTTATGGAAATTCGGAACAAGAATCCACATATGTGGACATACTTTTTCTCTAAAAGTACATCTTATCAAAAGATGATGCTTAGTTTTTATTCTAATCAGGTTCTAATAAGCCCAAATAGCAAAGAGAAATAAAAAATGCATGTAAAAAAACAGCTTGGGCCTTAGGAGGTTAAAACAACGTTTATCTTTAGCACTTTGTCAAAAGAGTAAAAACAAATCTTACGAATTTCAGTACTTCAGCCAGCAGCAGCCTCTTAATGACACACCCATCAGCTATTCACATGTTAAGCGCATGGAACATCAGTGTCATCATTCGCTCATTGTGTAGCAAGGGGAGGTGAGAACACGCCCCATTTCACCGGTATAAACAAGTGCACGTGTTCACTTGTTTCCATACCAACTGAGGCTACATCCACACGACAATGGCAACGAGATTTTATTTAAAAAAATATCGCGTCCACATGGACAACGGATCAGTAAAATATCAGGTACATATGGCAACGCAACGCTTGCTGAAAACGATGCAATACACATGCCACACCTCTACGTGCGCTGTAAGACGGTCCCATCGGAGACACCAGAACAATAGAAGAAGTAGGACGCATGCGCATAAACCCCTTCTTCTACCTGACGTGAAGCACTCACAGGAACAAACACACAACAACAAGAAGATGGCTGCGACTACGCGAGGAAATCGTGCCTTCTGTGTGTACAAATTAGTTTTATTAGTGTGCATAGTTTTATATAACTTAATTTTCTTATTGTGTGTGAACATTTTGAAAAGCATTTTTATATAATTTATATAACTTTTTATATTGTGTGTGAACATTTTGAAAAGCATTTTTATATAATTTATATAACTTTTTATATTGTGTGTGAACATTTTGAAAAGCAGTCTTATCCAATAAAAAAAAGAAATTCAAGAAATGGTTCAGTTACTTGTTTATTTAAAAGAAAAGCTGTATACAAAAGTGAATGCAATGCAGTGGTTCATACAAAACAGCGAGAGTGCTGCTTGTTCTAGTCATGTGGTTGTGACGTCATCGTAAACAAATCCGTTCTACTCATCCAGACGACTTCGCAACGGCGCTGTTGCCAGATTTTTCCACTCTGGAACCCGTTCTCAAAAAATATCGTTTTGAGGCACCCAAAACGCCGGTGCCGTGTGGACGCCAGGCTGAAAAAATAAACAATTTTATCAGATTCACCTGAATCCGTTGCCGTGTGGACAGAGCCTGAGAAACTTTGAGGCCCCAAAGGCTCCTCTGAAGAAAGTTGGCAAGGCTCACAAGCCAGTTTGTGGGATTGAGCTGAACACAAATGGGAATAGGGCCGGTGATGGTCGCAGAGCCTGTGTGTACTGCAGGTTGCAGGGAAGGAAAACAAAAACCCTGTGGAAGTGCAAAACATGTGATGTTTTCCTTTGCCTTCAACCTGACAGGAGCTGTTATGATGCTTGGCATCCAGATGAGGACTGCGATGAGGACTGACAGCAGAGAGACACAATCCAGGGATGATCATTAGCTATTGAACATTTTATTGAGTTATCTTACAGTTGAAAAGAAAGAAAGCACAACTTTATTCATCACACACTTGTGAAATTTCCTTTCTGCATTTAACCCATCTGAAGCAGTGAACACACACATGCACACACGTGAGCACATACGCATACCCAGAGCAGTGGGCAGCCGTGTTAACAGCACCCGGGGAGCAGTTGGGAGTTAGGTGCCTCGCTCAAGGGCACCTCAGCCCAAGGCCATCCCATATTAACCTAACCTGCATGTCTTTGGATTGTGGGGGAAACGGGAGCACCCGGAGGAAACCCACACAGACACAGGGAGAACATGCAAACTCCACACAGAAAGGCCCTTGTCGGCCACTGGGTTCAAACCCAAAACCTTCTTGCTGTGAGGCGACCGTGCTAACCACTACACCATCGTGCCGCCAATTGAAGAGAGCATATTTATTATAAGATTTAGAAGAAGCCAGAATATGTGAATCTGTGACCCTTTTCCCTATACCCTATACCCCTTTTCCACCAAATCACTTCCAGTGCTGGTGCTGGTTCACAACTCGTTCAACTTGCGAACCAGCTGAGAACCAGTTTGCTTTTCCATAGCTCGGGGTGCTAAGGGGAGCCACGTCATTACGTCGCTGTATACATCAGTTACGTCGCTGCGTTTGCATAAACCTTGGCGCGAACATTGAAGCAACAGCAACACGGAGAAGATGAAGAAGAAGCAGCAACAACAACAACAATAATGGATGACTGCTGCTTTACTGCATCCATGATATCTCGTCGCTTATTTAAAAATGGCGCCCTCTCACGGTCTTGCTATTGTTGTTGGTCTTAATAACTCCCCCCCCCTCGCTGACGTAAGCAGTTCTTTCCTCTAGTCCAGCAAAAAGCAGGTGCTACCCTGGAACCGTTTTTTCTGGTCCAGAGCCAGTTCTTTGTCAGTGGAAACAGAAAACCCGGTTCCAAACTAGGGATGTTAACCGATGACCGTTTGACCGGTGGTTGACCAAATCAACGTCAACTGGTTAATTTTTTTTTGGTTGTCGGTTAAAAAAAAAATCAATTGTTTTGAAGCTGCCGATTTTGGAGCGGAGAACCTGGAATTCTGTGTTGTAAATGCTTGGGGCATGCCATGCGGTGTAAGGACGACAGCTGACAAATCAGAAACACCCATTCAGTCATCTCCCGCCCCAGTTGAAGACAGCTGACAAATCAGAAACACCCATTCAGTCATGTCCCGCCCTCCCGCCCCAGTTGAAAACAGCTGCCACTCGGCGAGAGAAAAGTGTAGACACAGGCTTTTTAGCTTACAAATTACTATTCTGTTTTTTTTTTAAATTATTATTAGAAGGCACATGGAGTTTAGTCCTGCCTTGGCCAGTGCATTCTGAAAGTATGTTTCGGTCTGTAGCCAACAATGCATGTTATTGCAGATCATATCTCTCCACACAAACTAAAGGCGCAGATGCCGACTTTTTCACGGCTGAATCGTGCAGATCCGATTTTTTTTAGGGGGGGCATTGGAGTGTCTGAATAATTTCATCAGAGTAAATTCTGTATTAAAATTACTAAATAAGCAAATGCTGTTGAAATTATTCAGACACTCCAACGGCCCCCCCCAAAAAAAAAAATCAGATCTGCACAATTCAGCCGTGAAAAAGGCGGCATCCGCCAAAAGGCGTGCCGTTTGCATCCCTCATAGGTTAACTGACTTTAACCGGCTAATGAGGCTCGGTGGTCGGTCAAGATTTTTTTTAGTTTTTGCCATCCCTATTCTAAACTAAGCACTGGCCCCGAACCAGCCCTGGAACTGGTTTGGTGGAAAAGGGGTATGTGATAGCTTTGGCTTTTAGGGCTTCTTTTCTTTGCAGTAACTTTCCAAGCAGAGAGGTGTGGGGGCAGGGAGGTACAGGGGCCAGGGCCTTTGTCTTTGACAAATGGACTATTGACAGTGATGGGGGGGAGGGGGGATTACAGGTGAATTACACCTACCTCATCAATATTCATTTGAAAGGGCAACTGGCTTTGGAGAAAACAAAGGTAGTCTGAAGTTTCTACAATTAGTATTGAAACTACAGAACATTTCTGAATGCCGTTCTTACTTTTATGTAGCCAACACCTAGGTTTACAAGGTTCAGACTTCAAAAGTCTTGTGCAGATATATTTATAGTGTGGTTTTTTTTTTTTTTTTTACAAGGTTTGAAGACTCTGAAAATAGTTTTGTAAGGTTGTGTTTGCACTTAATTTAAATGAAAACAAATTTCATTACATTCACTTTACTCTCATATTATTATTGCTGAGGGCGTCCAGAATATAACCATGTGTGTCACTTTTGCATGGATGTTTTTAGTTAGATAAAATACTTAAAAATGCCAAGGTTTATCAGACTGCCACAGCGTGTCCGACAGGCCCAGGACCTCAGACTGTTAAGACCTGCAGAGCCCTGACCAAGTTCGTGACACATGTAAACAGCAACAACCCGATGGTGATGTGGACATTGTTCGTGGCCCAGACAGCTTTTAATCAAATAAAACATTTTCACGTAATAAGCATAACAGCCTCTGCCTTCTTGATCAGAAATTTGTGGTTACTCCCGCCTCTCTTTTGAAAACGTCACATACCGAGTACATACATACGCTGAACTGAAGTTTTCGATGGGGTTCATTTGAAAGCGGTGGCTAAAAACTTTTCTATGTAGACCCCTGTGACTCCCTCCTCTCCCTCCGCTCTCCACTCAAGAAGACAACAAAAGGGCAATAATATAACAACCAATCAGAATTCAGATACAACAACCAATCAGAATTCAGATACATTCTGTTGGCAAGTAAAACTGTAACCTTTCAACATGTCAAAAAAGTTCTGGAGCCCTCGTCCTGTTTTACCATTAGATCAATCACATATCAGCTTAAACTAGCATTCTAAAACTAGTAAAAGATCCCACAGAAGAGAGCCGACTCCCTCTGCCAGCCTCATGGAACGCAGTGGCTCCGTATGTGTATTTATGTGTATGTGTATGTCCGTATTTAAGGCTCCGGATGTGTTTTACTTCCATTTATGAGGGAAAAGAACACACTCCCTCCCGACAGTCAATGCGTTATTTGCTTGTAAAACACATTTGCAAACTGTTAGAATGAGTTAATCATCACATGTCAGATTTGCAATTAATCAAATGAATTGCATATTATTATTATTATTATTATTATTATTCATGAATTACTACAGTTCTGAACTTCAAATTTGAAAAGTCTGGACTTTGGAGAGATGATGGATCTCTTTTGGTGGAACACAACAGAGCAAAATATTGTGACCCTCTAATGTTGACCTGAAGTTGGCGCCACTGTGGGTTGGCATTGGGTTTTTGTCCCCACCCGTACCAAACCTACACTACCGTTCAAAAGTTTGGGGTCACCCAGACAATTTTGTGTTTTCCATGAAAAGTCACCCTTTTATTTCCCACCATAAGTTGTAAAATGAATAGAAAATACAGTCAAGACATTTTTCTGGCCATTTTGAGCATTTAATCGACCCCACAAATGTGATGCTCCAGAAACTCAATCTGCTCAAAGGAAGGTCAGTTTTATAGCTTCTCTAAAGAGCTCAACTGTTTTCAGCTGTGCTAACATGATTGTACAAGGGTTTTCTAATCATCCATTAGCCTTCTGAGGCAATGAGCAAACACATTGTACCATTAGAACACTGGAGTGAGAGTTGCTGGAAGTGGGCCTCTATACACCTATGGAGATATCGCACCAAAAACCAGACATTTGCAGCTAGAATAGTCATTTACCACATTAGCAATGTATAGAGTGCATTTCTGATTAGTTTAAAGTGATCTTCATTGAAAAGAACAGTGCTTTTCTTTCAAAAATAAGGACATTTCAAAGTGACCCCAAACTTTTGAACGGTAGTGTATGCCCTTGCCTACATGTTATCTCGTTCTAATTGTTGTTACTTTTATCCAAATGACAGCTGGCAATACATTGTTACTTTGCACTTTTTGTTTATCTGGGTACTAATCTTTGAGAAACTGGATTGACAGAATGTTGCCTGTGAAGAAAAGAATGTCTTTTTATTACCCTGGGCCAAGTTCATATTTACTTACGTGCAATTTTCAAGAGCCATAGATTGTATTTTATGTATTGTTTTTGTCGTGAGTGGTTTTGTTTGATTGTTTTATTTCTTTAGGTTATTTATATATATATATATATATATATATATATATATATATATATATATATATATATATATATATGTTTTTTTTTTTACGTTCCACTGTTGAATTGAATAAGTTGACTTAATTAAAGTTTACTGTTCTTTGAAAGGGTGTATTTGCATGATCATTATTATTTTACTAGTGGCATAAAATTGTCTTGAAAAGACGTCAACAATAATATCGTTTATTGCAATAATTTCTGGGACAGTATATCGTCCAACAAAATTTATCATCGTGACAGGCCTAGTTGTCCCCGTGTCCGCGTGGGTTTCCTCCGGGTGCTCCGGTTTCCCCCACAGTCCAAAGAAATGCAGGTTAGGTTAACTGGTGACTCTAAATTGACTGTAGGTGTGAATAGTTGTTTGTCTCTACAGTGGTGCTTGAAAGTTTGTGAACCCTTTAGAATTTTCTATATTTCTGCATAAATATGACCTAAAACATCATCAGATTTTCACACAAGTCCTAAAAGTAGATAAAGAGAACCCCGTTAAACAAATGAGGCAAAAATATTATCTCATCTCGTTATCTGTAGCCGCTTTATCCTGTTCTACAGGGTCGCAGGCAAGCTGGAGCCTATCCCAGCTGACTACGGGTGAAAGGCGGGGTACACCCTGGACAAGTCGCCAGGTCATCACAGGGCTGACACATAGACACAGACAACCATTCACACTCACATTCACACCTACGGTCAATTTAGAGTCACCACATTGCCGTCCCATCTACAATGTACTGTATGAAAATAATCAAATTAGCCTAAATAATTGAATGAAATGTCATGGTTAAAGGGGTACCAAATATAATATACAGTATATAGTTGCTGATGTGACAAAGTAACGTATTCTTAAGTATTCTATCAAATTTATATACTAGAAAGCAACGAAATATCTTGGTAATTGTAAATATAATACTTTATACGCTAAACCGCACAAGAGTCGCCATTTTTAAAAGACCGTGACGTCAGCGCTACCCACTGCACTAGCGGAACTCTCCGAAATAGAGGAGATAAGCGTGTAATCATGGCGTCAGGCGCATCAAGTGAAAGCGACAGCTCTGTCAAATCATACGAAGAGATCCCGCAAGACACACTGCAAGCAGGCTATGGCTTAGAAGGGTACCAGTTTGAACCTAGGAGAGGTACTCTCGACTCCGGTGATGAAGAAAGAAGAGAAGAAAGCTCGGATGACGGCGAGGATGAGACTGATGCTGACCATGGGCATGGCGAGCGTGGGGCAGAGCGTCTGCGTGCAGGTGACACGGCGTGGTGCTCGTGCGGAAAATGTAACGTGGAGTTGCTCACGAGTCCAGCAGAATTTATTTGCTGCAATGAGATAGGCGCCACCCGTGGACTTGCGAAATCGTCACAAGAGGCAGAAACAGGTATTTCACACGTGCTATTCCCAACCTCAATGAGCCAACACAACTGGGCACATACATACGTCATGAGTGTTACGCAGAGAAAATGAACGTGCATTCTGATTGGATAAAATTAATATCATGGCGGGCTGTTCAAACTGCGGAAATAGTTTGCTCGAGCTACTTTCAAAACACTATAACTTTCCAACCTTAGAACAAAAAACTTTTCTAAGTCTTGAATAAGGTTCGTTAATGTGTGTTTTATTGTTATATTTACTCTATATATTGCCCTCTGGTCCCCTTTAAGGTTAGTTTCTGGGCGGCACGGTGGTGTAGTGGTTATCGCTGTTGCCTCACAGCAAGAAGGTCCGGGTTCGAGCCCCGTGGCCGGCGAGGGCCTTTCTGTGCGGAGTTTGCATGTTCTCCCCGTGTCCGCGTGGGTTTCCTCCGGGTGCTCCGGTTTCCCCCACAGTCCAAAGACATGCAGGTTAGGTTAACTGGTGACTCTAAATTGACCGTAGGTGTGAATGTGAGTGTGAATGGTTGTCTGTGTCTATGTGTCAACCCTGTGATGACCTGGCGACTTGTCCAGGGTGTACCCCGCCTTTCACCCGTAGTCAGCTGGGATAGGCTCCAGCTTGCCTGCGACCCTGTAGAAGGATAAAGCAGCTAGAGATAATGAGATGAGGTTAGTTTCTGTAAATTTCGTGATACTGTTTTTAACATCTTTTTAAAAAAAATTTTTTTTTAATCTTCTTTTTTTTATTTTTTAACAACTGGAAATTTCCCCATTGTGGGATAGTAAAGGTCTTCTTATCTTATCTTATCTTATCTTATCTTATCTTATCTTATCTTATCTCTGTACATGTGTTTTGTTGTCATTGTGCTGATGTGCGGTGAAGGGCACTCATCAAACCTGATCTGCAGCCACCGGGCTTGATCCCATGCTGTTTGAAAACATTCACACTGAGCGAATAGCGGAAGAGTTTGCTGAAAAAAATTAGCATATTGGTTAGGTAACTCCTCCCACTTTTTCAGCTGTCCTGATTTGATTCATCCGTTCTCAGTCTCTCACTCCCCACCCTTCACTTTCTCACCCACTCCTTTCCTCACGCTTCCTCTTTCCAAGCTCTCTCACACACACACACACACACACACACACACACACACACACACACACACACACACACACACACACACTCTCTCTCTCTCTCTCTCTCTCTCTCTCTCTCTCTCTCTCTCTCTCTGCAGCGTTGCTTTCTGTTTCATTCTGGATATTACCTCTGAAAGGACTGCAACAGAAGGTGTCCTCCAGGAACCTGCATTACATCGCTTGAGGATTTCTATTCCAGTCTATGAATTAGTTTTTCAACTATCACTTGTCTGTTGTTGGATTTCTCCATAAAGCTTGTTGGATTTACTGGAATAGAATACACACAGTGATCTAGACGACTCAATTTGTGTTCCTCCAGCAGTATTGATTTACCTATCCGGCATTCTCATCTTGCTACACTTACTGGAATTATTCTGCACTAGCATCGATCAGGGTTACTTGGTTAACTGGCGGCCACATCTCCCCACCTTGCCGCTGGCACCACAGAGGTCATAGAGGGCCAAGGTGGGCCCGGGCGGCCCCCCGCTCCCCATGTGTGTGAGGGGGAGCCACAGAGCCGCTGGGCCTGGGAGAGAGAACCAGGCGGAGGAACAGGAGGAAGAGGCGAGCGTATGGAGAGCAGTGGATGCAGCCCCTTCCCCCTGTGCTGGGCTCGCAGAGCCTGCGTCTACTCCTACACATCTCCTCTGCCAAGTATGTCACCTACATATAGTCGCGCTCGAGCTGTAAGATCGAACACTTAACATGCTTGCTTCCTCCGAGATGTGCTTTAGTGTCATGGAGCTTGTTTAAACATGGGACTGTGATTTGTGAGACACATTAGACACAATAGAATATCTCTAATGACAGTGTTTTTATGTCTAGGTTTTCTGATGAATTGTTCAGTTTCGTTCGCGTAAAATGGACCCAAGAAGATTTTACTGTTACTTAGAAATGTCACATCATTTTCAAAGTGATTTTCTGCTTTTGGGGCGTCCTGAATCTTCAAGCATGAGTCTTTCTGAAAAATAGTTCACACTTATTTAGTGATGATCCCCTACTAATACTGCCCAATGTAGGTCGTTACACTCAGAGATGGTGTAAGAAGATGATGCATAGGTCTAATAAATGAACTGATGGAGAGTGCAAGACAGTGTAGGTGTGCAGTGTGTATGGTGTCTTACGTACTGGCTGCTTGACCTCATTAAACTGTGTGTGTAATGAGCAGAGAGAGGCTGAGCTCATCTCTGAGATTTAGCAGTAGTAGCCTTTCACCGGACTGCTTCATTACTTAGGTAGTGATTGTGTGTGTGTGAGAGAGAGACATTTTATAGATAAATCTAGGTTATTAGCTCACTGCTGAATATTTGATGGTTATCAAATATGAAGGCGTCCCAAATGCAATCATCCAGTCATACTTTTTAATCCCATCAGTATGGCTGGTTGGCTTGGAGGGATTTCTTTCTTCTTATTCTTAGTATTAATTACTATTTCAGTTGTTTCAGACAAGAGTCTATCCCACAGCTGTGTAATAGTTTGCGAAGGACCATTCAGACATGTCTCATCTGGGACACTGCCAAGACCTACTAGATATGCAGGCTGAGACTTTCTAGTCCTGGGTATGACTTTAAACTGCAACCGGTGGTGAGTCTCAGGTCCGGGAGGACTTGAGTATTGGGGAAAGTGGAGTTACCCCTTAATCACCATTGCTCTCAGGTCCGCTCTGACCCGGAGTGGTAGCACCTGCCTGGGTTCCAGCTATGGGTTAAATAGTACATCACCAATAAGGCGCTGGCAGCAGGGTGCTTTTCGGTGCAATGTGGCAGATGAACCCAACAGGGTCAATGGCACACCACCATATGGCATGCGGAAGAGCCACTCAAATGGCATCACTCGACAAGTCGGTTGTGGGGCAACTTCTATACCCATCAGGTCTGTGGCACTTTTGTGCACCATTTGGCATCAGGTCTGGAGTTTCAGAGAGACAACACGACGGGGGCACAACATCATTTGTCTTACCTTACTGTGCAAGGCGCTTTATTAGGAGAGGAGCTCTGGTGCGAGCCTCACGGCCCAGCTCCGTTTCTGCACATCCCAATGAAGCAGTCGTCATTGGTTGCGATGGTCATCTGCCGCCACCGATATGCAGGCTGAGACTTTCAATAAAGTTCATGAGTGACTATAAGCCATCCTTTACCTGGAAGTGTCTAGGCATGTTTAGGATTCACTGGAAAGGCGTTCAGAGATGACTGCTCCATTCATGCCACTGGGAGGGATGATGTAGACCATGGAGAAGGTGCACAGTGATGCCCAGGCAGCAGTAGCAGTACAGACTTCAAAGCAGCACTCCTCTAAGTAATACCCACTCTACATTCCTCTTAGAGGGATGTGTCAGGGTAGGGGAAGGGTATCCGGCCTGCCTCGAGGCCAGTGTCTATCACTTAGTGGGCCAGTCTCTGTTTAGTCAGAAGAGATCCGTATGTCTTTTCTCCTTGGTAGGTGTGTAGTTGTTCTGATGATTGAATTTCTGCCATGTGGTAGAGAGAGTACTGAAGGGCATGTAGGGCAAAACAACAAATGCTTTGGAAGTTCCCCATCATGAAACATGGCAAAGTCAGTCAGTGGCTTAATAAAAGTAAGTGAAAGTCTGTGTCGAACCACAAGGCCACTCCCAAGCCACTCGCAAAGCTCACAACACGTACAAGGCAAGTTTACCACCATGGCTTGCAGTTCTCCCACTCTTTGCAAAAAGCTAGATTTTAAAGAGAGCCATTTCAGTCTGGCATCATACACAGGGCAGCACGGTGGTGTAGTGGTTAGCGCTGTCGCCTCACAGCAAGAAGGTCCGGGTTCGAGCCCCGTGGCCAGCGAGGGCCTTTCTGTGTGGAGTTTGCATGTTCTCCCCGTGTCTGCGTGGGTTTCCTCCGGGTGCTCCGGTTTCCCCCACAGTCCAAAGGCATGCAGGTTAGGTTAACTGGTGGCTCTAAATTGACCGTAGGTGTGGATGGTTGTGAAGCTGCAACAGGCCTAGCAAGCTGGCGGTAGATTAAGTGTGTGTGATGCTGGCAACTGACAGACCAGTTAGCCTATAGGGCATCAGGATGAACAAAAAAAAAATCATATACAGACTTGAAAGACTCCAGTATAACTGTGAGATCCCAGCCCAAGCTCTTGGAGAAGTACAGTATGCACTGAAAAAACTGACACCTGTGATTACCAAGTGAAAGTATCCTGAATATAGTAAAATTTATCTTGTATTTCCTATTATAAGATTGCAATAAACCAAACGAGATTGTTAAATGTATTTCAAGAGCTTTACATTTTCTTATTCTATTTATAAAAATTGCTTAAAATGAGCAAAACTATCTGCCAATAGAATAAGACTATTTCAAGCTTGAAATAAAAAAAAGTCAAGTCAACTTTATGGTCAGACATGCTATACATGCTCGACATACAGCACAGATGAAATATCAGTCCTCTCTGACCCACAGTGCAAACAGGCAATGCAATCAATAAAAATAGAATAATTTGAAAAAACAAACAATATAAACAGTATAAACACCCTAGATAGGAACTAGACATAGACTAAACACTCAAACAATACAAACAGTATAAACACTAGATAAGAACAAGACATAGACTAAACACTCAGACAATATAAACAGTGTAAACACTAGATAAGAACTACACACAGACTAAACACTCAAACAGATAATATAAACAGTATAAACACTCTAGATAGGAACTAGACATAGACTAAACACTCAAACAGACAATATAAACAGTCTAGATAGGAACTAGATATAGACTAAACACTCAAACAATATAAACAGTATAAATAAACAGTATAAACACTAGATAAGATCTAGACATAGACTAAACACTCAAACAATATAAACAGTATAAATAAACAGTATAAACACTAGATAAGAACAAGACATAGACTAAACACTCAGACAATATAAACAGTGTAAACACTAGATAAGAACTACACACAGACTAAACACTCAGACAGACAATATAAACAGTATAAACACTCTAGATATGAACTAGACGTAGACTAAACACTCATATATACATACATACATACATATACACACACACACACACACACACAAATTGGTTCAAATAACCAAACAGTCAAGGGCACTTGAGGTATAGCAGGTAAACATGAAATAAGCAGAATAAACAAACTAGCAGCTGTTAAGATGAGGTAGTGCGGAATAGTCTAAAAAAAAGTCTAGAAATAGTTTTAACAATCTTATATTTGGTTTGTGGTAATCATATATAATATGAAATACTAGGTACATTTGACTAAATTCAAGATACTTTGACTTGCTGTCACTTTTTGCAGTGGGGTACATGAAGGCGACTTGCTCCCTAGAGAAAAGTTTATGAGTCCCCAGTGAGACGCCATGCTCGCCACATGCACTTCCAAGGCAGATGGGGAATTTCCAGTGTCTAGCAGTTCCTGAAGGAAGGCGAAGACTCTAGCTAGTTTCCTAGGAACTGAATAGCGCACCAGATGATGTAGTGCGCACCGTTTGGAGAACGGTTTCCTCCTGAGAGCATACAGAGTCCTTGTGTTTGGCAGCGTCTCCTGGACTGCTGGACCCGACCTGGACTTCGCTCTGAGTGGCCAACCCCACAGTTGTAGGTAATCTGGCCGAGGGTGCTGGTCTAAACCCTGTTGGTTTTCAACACTGCAGCTTGAGCTGGACAGGAGAGTTCACAAGAGTGAACCCATAATGGTTTCTGCAAAAGATTTTTTTTTCTTTTCTTGATCTCCTAAATGTCATATCCATGGCACTGATAAACTGCTATAAATCCACAATAGGTACATGTCATGAATATCTTACTTCCTGAACGTTTGTATGTGTCCTTTATAAGCTCACATGACCAAATATGCAAACTGTCTCACTAAAGCTTATGTAAACACTGCAGAAGTCAACAAAAGTTCAAATGCCTTCTCTGTAGTGTCGGATTGTTCCGTTCACAGCACGCTCCCTCTTTCAGCGACATACTGAGAGGGTTTAGTGTTTTCCCCTTCACTTTGTGTGTCTTTTTTATTCTCGTATATATTTTCATTCAAGGCCGAAGTGCAGCTGTTGTGGATTGTGAAAAGAGTAAACCACTGTTCGAGGCTGGAGGAGTGATTTGTGTTTTTGTCTTGCTCATTATGAGCATGAAGTTCCTGGATGACCTTTATTCAAAGAATACACACCTGCACACACATGGCTCCAGATCCATCTACTCTGCTGCTGTTTGATACGGCCAGGTTTTTATCCCTCGCTGGTCGAAAGGCCCAAAGGGGGATTATGTCGTGGCGATGGCCGTCCGTCCGTCCCGGGAAGGGTGCTCACCTTCTGAAATCAACTCCTCTCACAATTTTTGGACGAATTTCTTGAAACTTGGCAAAAGGCCTTGTTATATGATGGTAATACGCATATTGCGATTTAATTTCGTTTGTGAAAATTTTACCAGAGTTTTGACCCTTGATTAAATAACTTGTACTTTGACAGTTTCACAAGGGTACATGTTCTCCTGAAATCAACTCCTTTCACAATTTGTGGAGGAATTTCACCAAACTTGGCAAAAGTCATCGCTGTATGTCGGCACTATGCATATTGTAATTTCATTAAATTCAGTCGCATTTTACCAGAGTTGTGGCCCTTGATTAACAACTTCGTACTTTCACAATTTCATGAAGGTGCGCTTGCCTTCTGAAATCAACTCCTCTCACAATTTGTGGAGGAATTTCACCAAACTTGGCAAAAGACTTTGTTATATGACAGTTATACACATATTGAAATTTCATTTAATTTGGGCAAATTTTACCAGAGTTATGCCCTCGATTATTAACAAACTTGTACTTTGGCAATTTCATCAAGGTGTGCTTGCTTTCCAAAATCAACTTCCCTCACAATTATTATCTTCCGCTGGCCGAAAGGCCCAAAGGGGGATTATATCGTGGCGATGTCCATCCATCCATCTGTCCGTTCCGGGAAAGGTACTTACCTTTTGAAATCAACTCCTGTCACAATTTGTGGAGGAATTTCCAAAAAACTTGACAGGATTCTTTGTTATATGTCGGTAATACGCATATTGCAATTTCGTTCAATTCAGTCGCATTTTGCCAGCGTTATGGCATAGTTGCCAGCGGGGGATATTGTGCTCTCAGAGCACTCTTGCCTCTTATAGTAACATAGCGATGAGTGAAAAATTGGGGTAACAAAATGTGATGTTTAAACCACTGCGAGAAAATACATTGCTTTTATATAGGGAGGAAAAACAGCTCCTTGTAGCACTGCTTGATTCGGAAATCTGAGATTATGCAAGTTTCTGTCAAGGCACCGATGCTCATAGGCTAAGAAAGAGAGAGGGATGGCTCCTGGGCTGACTGATGGCCATTGAGAAAGAAAGAAGGAAGGAAGGGATAATTACTGGTTCCTCAGCTCCAGAGACTTCAACTTGTGATGCCCCCTTTAATGGTTGAGGCCCATAAATTGCTGAGTGATGGGAAAAAGAAAAAAAAAAAGAAGGATCCCGTCTCTCCTTCTGCCCTCACCTTGTGAAAGAAGCAGGTCTCTGAGTTAAAGCCTTTAATGCAGACGGGAAGCTTTTAGAAGCTGTTCAGCAGGAAATATGCAGTTCTTGGTGAAAAAAACCAACCACCCAAACAAAACATCATCTGTGTTGTCAGAATGTCAGTATACACGAGCAGGAATGTACAGTAGCTTTCATTGTATGCATTCAGAGACAAGTCTTGTAGAACCTGCGTGTTCATTTACCCACTAGCTGTCTGTGGTTTGTAAGTCGGGAACCATCTTGGTTTTAGGTTGAGTTCAGTGTCCCTACAGTATAATGCTGTGTTCACACTTATACCGGTACAAAAGTGGTATAACTGTATCGATACTAGGGATGTTAACCGATTACCGTTTGACTGATGGTTGACCGAATCAACGTCAACCGGTTAATTTTTTTTGGTTGTCGGTTAAAAAAAAAAATCAATCGTTTTGAAGCTGCCGATTTTGGAGCGGAGAACCTGGAATTCCGTGTTTGTAAACGCTTGGGGCATGCCATGCGGTGTAATGATGACAGCTGACAAATCAGAAACACCCATTCAGTCATGTCTCGCCCAGCTGCCACTCGGCGAAAGAAAAGTGTAGACACAGGCTTTTTAGCTTACAAATTACTATTCTGTTTTTTTTTAAATTATTATTAGAAGGCACATGGAGTTTAGTCCTGCCTTGGCCAGTGCATTCTGAAAGTATGTTTCGGTCTGTAGCCAACAATGCATGTTATTGCAGATCATATCTCTCCACACAAACTAAAGGCGCAGATGCCGACTTCTTTTTTGAATCGTGCAGATCCGTTTTTTGTTTTTTTTTTGGGGGGGGGGGCGTTGGAGTGTCTGATTGTAATTTCAAGGTGGATTCTGTATTAAAATTACTAAATAGGCGAGTGCCGTTGCAGTCCATGAGGTGTGGGAGGAGGGCAGTGGATCGGGGGGCTGCGCGCGTTTGCGCGGAAGCTGCGCACATTAAATTTTGCGCAGCTTCGGTGCGGGCGTGCGGGGCTTTCTGATTTGCTGTTTTCTTCTCGTGCTTGTACTTCCTGTGTTTCGTGGACTGTGGCGGCATTTGCTTATATGCAGAATTTGCTTTGATGAAGTTGTGGTCGGACGCTCCAACGCCCCCCCTTGGGAAAGGAAGGTCGGATCTGCGCGATTCAGCCGTGGAGAGGGCGACATCCGCGAAAAGGCGCGCCGTTTGCATCCGTGTAATAATTCCAATTCTAGAATTTTAAACTCATAGGTTAACCGACTTTAACCGGCTAATGAGGCTCGGTGGTCGGCCAAGATTTTTTTTAGTTTTCGCCATCCCTAATCGATACAAAGTATACCGGTACAGTTTAGTGCATCTGTCCACACTAGCGAGGAATGTTTTCGGTTTTCTTTCACGGTAGTTGAAATGCGCGTGCGCGAAATGTTTCCGTGGTTACCGAGTAACTTCATTCCGAGAATATATGGCATCTGTTATTTCGAGATCTCGAGAAAGCAAAACAATTATTTCATGATCTCAGCTGGATCACTGTATCTCCGTCGGTAGAGACGAAGCCGGGCCAGTCTTCTGTGGAGGTGCCGCGGACTAATTTTGAAATGATCCCTTATTAAAAGACTTAATGCAATCTCTCCCTGTGTCAACCCCTGATCAAAATATTGCCTTATTAGGTGATCGATTATTCCAGACATTCTAATGACCAAAGTTGCGTCTATACAGAATGAGAAACAGCCCCAAAGTCAGCATATCACAAGTCTCTTGGCGCACCTGAATGAACCATTTCTCAGCTGTTTACTCGAGATCATGAAATAATTGTTTTGTTTTCTCGAGATCTCGAATTAGTTGTGTTGTTTTCTCGAGATCCTGAATTAATTATGTCGTTATCTCGGGATAACAAGGTGAATAAAAAAAAAGGATTATATGAAGGGCCTCTCTCGGCTTCCGTACGGATGAAACGACGTGTGTGTGCTTTTTGTTGTCAGTGTACAGTCTGTATTTCTGGTGGTCATTTATTCAGTCGAATCGTATAAAACGCGTGAGGCAGTTGAGAAAGAAACAAATGAATCTCCGTTCTTCACTATTTTATTCAGCGAAGACATCGATTGAGGTGTGTGACTTTGCGCATTATATTTGTATCGATACAGAGCCGCTTCATCTGTCCACACTACAGCGAAGCGCTACAGTACCGATACTGTACCGGTACGAAACCCATACATTTGTGGGTTTCGTACCGATACAGTTATACCGCTACAGTACCGGTATAGTTGCTAGTGTGGACAGGTGTTGCGGTACAAAAGTAGTTTCATATCGGTACAAAATCCCTAGTGTGGACAGGGTATAAATGACGTTTCACTTATCAACTGAAATCTCATTGAGTGTATAATGTCTGTCAGGTCTTCTTTCATGCTATAATGAGGAAGGACACTAGAGGCAGGATGTACTGGAGTACCAAATGCTGACTATGTTTTGAGGAAGGGCACCACTGGTTAGAAATGATTGGTGTAGTACCGGAGCATTCTCAGCACAGCAGCGACTCTGACACGGTAGTAGCATGATATTGGGTGTACAGTATATCTCAGGTCATGAATATGAGCAGATTTTTCCCTTGGGTTCTTTTTTTGAGGTTTTTGCGCCTCTGAACCTGACTGCCGTAGTGGAATAACCGCGCTAATTATAATTCTCTCAAGTGCTAACGTATGGGATTTAAAGCCTCTTTCATTAATTTGAGATGGTGTTTAAAAGTTGAGTCACGGCTGATCCTTGAAGCTGTTCCACACCTCAAAGAACAGGAGCCTTAGGGGATCTGAAAGGGGCTTAAAGAATAGGATTTTATTTCCACTGAGTATTCGAGAGAACTTTGAAGAGAGGGAAGGAAATAAAGATGTACAGTTCTTTGACATCGTGACTGAAGCGTATTGATGGCTGCTGGTAGAGCATTGAGCAGTGTCTAACAGGGAGCAGGGATCTGTCAATAGTCTCTAAAGCAGGGTCTGAAAGCCGGTGCCATGCTTAACACAAATAGTAACGACATAATCACTCCATTATTAATCTACTGGTTAAACTGGACAGAGTGGATTGGAGGTGGCAGTGTGTGTGTGATAAGATTACATTACATTACAGGAATTTAGCAGATGCTCTGATCCGGGGGGGGGGACACAACCGGACGTACGTTTTTTTGGCCGTGCGATTTTTGGCGTTTCCCAAATTGCTGCGTTTTTTTTGTTCGTGGAGAAAGACGCACGTTGGCCGTAGGTTTGTCTTGCAACCTGAAAAAAATGTAAGCGCCCGTAAAGTTTGTTTGACATGACAAAGAACCTCTGCGGCCAGTCTACGGCTCGAAAATCAGCACATCAGACGTGCGTTTCTTGCGTTTTTTGCACGTAGACCGGCCATAGGAGCAAGTACGGCCGGTTGTGACCTAGGCTTAACCAGAACTTTACAAATCACTGTAGTTATCAATAAAATCTTCTACAAATTCCTGCAATAAAAGCAGAAACCTTAAATTATAATTTCCACTGCACTTAAGGCAAAAAACAAAATACAAATTGCTGCAGTCAAGTCCTATTAGACAGAATACATCTTTACTATATACAACAAAGATAACAAATGCGATTCAGCCGACTCCAAAGATTAATATTATGAAATATTTTTTTCGCGGTCCAAATCCTGCGCTCTGATTGGCTGGCGAGCGGGTCCGTATCCTACGGTACGGGCCCCAGTTACGGACCTCTGGCGACTCGCTCGTTCACAACAACAACAAATATAGTAGCATTTTTTGTCAACATTTATCTTTTTTTCTAGAAGATTTATTTATAAGATTATCAAACATCTTATACATTTTTTGCAGCATTTCTCAGGAGAATAGCATTAATTTTACAGCATGGATAGCGATAACGACAGTGTTCACAGCGAAAGCGAGTTTTACTACCCTGAGGAAGAAGAAATAAAAGAAAACATTTCAGGAGAAAGATAAAAACCTCTAACTGTTGCTAACGCCGAGCAAAAACATGTCTGAATCCTGAATGACTCCTATTTGTATAAATAGGGGACTACATAGGCGGCAAAATGTAGTTTTTTTCCTGCCATGGAAGTGCACTTGTATACCGAGGAGGAAGCCATTTGCATTACAGCTGTGAATGAGGATTCAAAATGGCGGCTCGGCTCGGTTTTCCCTTTCGGGCGCTCTCGTTTTCTGTTAGAATTTGGTAAAGAAAAAAATAAATATATTATTTACCAGCTTAGGGTCGGTCCATATGATGAAATACCGTCACCTCGGCCTTGAATACTGACCCAGAGGGCCTCGCTCAGTACTTTCAAGACCTCGGTCACGGTATTTCACCATACGGACCTCCCAGCTGGTAAATTTTATTTATTTATTTATTTATATATATATATATATATATATATATATACAACTGAAAATAATAGATACTTTTAGCAAGTTTTGATTTTACGAAATATACATAATGCAAATGTGGCATCATAAAATGTTAGGAATAATTTTGATTCTGTTAAAAAGTGCAATACTGCAGGAGTTAAAAATAAGTGAAATTAAATTACAAATGAAAAGAAATTTTCCTGTAGTTACTTGAAATGTAAATACTGTAACAAAAAAATCAGTAATAATGGTAGTTGATGAAAGTACTACTTAAGATAATGTAAATCTTGGCGAAAGAGAAATCAATCGAAACCGAAAGAGTGAAAGTGGTTATCATGCCGTTACCATGGGAACAGTCTTTTATGAATGCGGAAGTGGGCTCTCAGCATGCTGAGTCTGGTGTGACACGTTTTATGTTTCATCCAATTTAGGTCATTTAAAAACTACAATATTATTTGGCAGTGGACACATAGGAAAGTGTAAAGTATAAAGTTTCTGTCAATATGATTATCATGCTTGTATGATTAAAAAAACTCGCGAAGATATTTATCTAAACATATGACCTACTCACGGTGGTGTAGTGGTTAGCGCTGTCGCCTCACAGCAAGAAGGTCCGGGTTCGAGCCCCGTGGCCGGCGAGGGCCTTTCTGTGCGGAGTTTGCATGTTCTCCCCGTGTCCGCGTGGGTTTCCTCCGGGTGCTCCGGTTTCCCCCACAGTCCAAAGACATGCAGGTTAGGTTAACTGGTGACTCTAAATTGACCGTAGGTGTGAATGTGAGTGTGAATGGTTGTCTGTGTCTATGTGCAGCCCTGTGATGACCTGGCGACTTGTCCAGGGTGAACCCCGCCTTTCGCCCGTAGTCAGCTGGGATAGGCTCCAGCTTGCCTGCGACCCTGTAGAACAGGATAAAGCGGCTACAGATAATGAGATGAGATGTAGAAATATAGTCTCTTGGTGGAAGTGCCTTGATTGAGCACTTGTAGTGGTGAGGAATAAACGAGAGCCTGTTCAATGATTTCAAAGGCGTTTGAAAAATTCAGGCTGCTTGCATTCAAGCTAAAGAATCGACCTGTCAAGTTACAAAGATGTTGACTGAATAATCCATGTTTGCCTTCTCCTGAGCCGAACTGACTTCAGTGTATATACACTACCGTTCAAAAGTTTGGGGTCAGCCAGACAATTTAGTGTTTTTCCATGAAAAGTCACACTTTTATTTCCCACCATAAGTTGTAAAACGAATAGAAAATCTAGTCAAGACATTTTTCTGGCCATTTTGAGCATTTAATCGACCCCACAAATGTGATGCTCCAGAAACTCAATCTGCTCAAAGGAAGGTCAGTTTTATAGCTTCTCTAAAGAGCTCAACTGTTTTCAGCTGTGCTAACATGATTGTACAAGGGTTTTCTAATCATCCATTAGCCTTCTGAGGCAATGAGCAAACACATTGTACCATTAGAACACTGGAGTGAGAGTTGCTGGAAATGGGCCTCGATACACCTATGGAGATATTGCACCAAAAACCAGACATTTGCAGCTAGAATAGTCATTTACCACATTAGCAATGTATAGAGTGGATTTCCGATTAGTTTAACGTGATCTTCATTGAAAAGAACAGTGCTTTTCTTTCAAAAATAAGGACATTTCAAAGTGACCCCAAACTTTTGAACGGTAGCGTGTGTGTGTGTATAGCAGTATGTCACGAAGAGTGCTCATCGCTCAAGAAAGAACACTGGCAAATGTTGTCGAGCTGTACACAGGTATTCACGCAGAGAGAACTTTGCTGTGCGTCCAGCCACTTCAGACTAAACCGTGCTCAGGAAGGGGAGTGTGTGCTCCCTGTGTCTGTAGGGATGTACAGACAGGAACTGGATATCCATAGTGACTCGCTGAAGCTTCACTCTGCCAAAGTGCATTGTGATAAGCAGGATGTGGCGTCACAGTAAAGGAAATACGGAAATGTTTGCCTATGTGTGTGTGTGTGTGTTTTTAAAAAGTGTGGGATAGTGTGTATGTGTGTGTTTCCGAGGCAGAGGATTAGTTGAGGAGAGACTAGTTCAGAATTAACTCGTGCTAGTAGTGTTTGTGTGCGCAGTGAGGTCGATGTGTACTCTGAGATTTAGGAGCTCGCCTGAGTGTTTGCGTGTTCACGTTGCTGTCGTCCTGCACTGGTCAACGCAGCTCTGGCGTGCACGTGCTGGCCGTTCAGCAGAAAAGGTAAGGCGAGGACTGTAAGCTGAAAAAGACGTGTTGTTGTTGTTGATTTTTGTGCAGGATTTAATCTTTACTTCATATTTCACTTCGCGTAGCAAATAACAGCAGGGCTACTTGAGATTAGTTTGGGGAACGATTTTCCTTTTGTGTTGTCAACACTCAACAGGACAACTTAGGACCGATATTTTGCCATTTTATAATAAAAAAAAACCCCGTTTGTATAACATGGCATATTATTGAAAGGTCTGATCCAGCTAGGTTCCATAGCAGCATGATTTACATCCTCAGGTAGTTCCTAATCCAGTATTACCCCCCTTTTTTTTTTTTAATCCCCAATTTGGTCGCCTGCCAATTCGCACCCATCAACCAGCTCTGCCCTGTCGTACAAAAGCTTCAGACCAGGTTGGGAGGAGGAGGAGGAGGCTTCCTCTGAGACATGTGAAGACAGTCAGTCACATTTGTTTGAACTGCTGCTCATGCTGTATCAGCGCAGCGTAGCACTCAGAATAATGTGCCTTTTGCCCTCTTCCGCATACATGAGCTCAACAGATACCGGTGATTTCCAAGTGTTGCTGTGACTGAAGGGAAGACAATAATGCCATCCTTCCCACACAGAGAGCAGAGCCAGTTTTGATCCCATCTGACCGCGTCGCTGTCTCTGGACGATCAGGCGCTTTTCTTTTTTGACTCTCATGAACGGGGCAGCACGGTGGTGTAGTGGTTAGCGCTGTCGCCTCACAGCAAGAAGGTCCGGGTTCGAGCCCCGTGGCCGGCGAGGGCCTTTCTGTGCGGAGTTTGCATGTTCTCCCCGTGTCCACGTGGGTTTCCTCCGGGTGCTCCGGTTTCCCCCACAGTCCAAAGACATGCAGGTTAGGTTAACTGGTGGCTCTAAATTGAGCGTAGGTGTGAATGTGAGTGTGAATGGTTGTCTGTGTCTATGTGTCAGCCCTGGCGACTTGTCCAGGGTGTACCCCGCCTTTCGCCCGTAGTCAGCTGGGATAGGCTCCAGCTTGCCTGCGACCCTGTAGAACAGGATAAAGCGGCTAGAGATGATGAGATGAGATGAGATGAGAATGAGACTCTCATGAGCCTGAGCTTCCATTTTAATCAGCGTTTCAGTTCAGTGCTTGGGCTACATTTCATTACAAATAAAATTGTAAGATTGAAATAAATAATTCAGTACGACTAAGGTTACGCTTGTAAATATTGGTGTAGCTTTTGAACTTTTATATACGGCCCTGTAGTTTTAAATTTCAAGGCATATTTCAGATCCAGTTATGGCACAGTGGCAGAGTATCGTAGGTAGGCTCAGAGCTTCAGGGTCTCTGGTTTGATCCTGCTCATTATTTAAATGTGTCCGATAACATTTTGGCTATTTGTTTGAGTCTCCTACAGCGAGCTGGTCTAGTGGTTAGCATGTCCGCCAGTCGACTGAGAGATTGCGAGTTCGACTTGCGGTCGGGTCATACCAAAGACCATCATAAAAATGGCACTTACTGCCGTCTGGTGAGGTGCCACAATGCAGTTGTGAGTAGGGAGTTGAGCTCTTGTGGTTACCGGAGGACGGGCTCCCTGCTGTATGAGAGGCTGAGGGCTGTAGAAACGGAGATTGGCGCTGTACCCATACGCCTCAAAGAGCTGGTTAGTACTGGGACAAGAGACTGCCTGGGAAGACCTGGTGTGGGATGGACTTTGACTTTTGATTTGAGTCTTCTCCTCTTCTTCTTACAGCTATTCCTGTTAGGGGTGGCCACAGCGGATAATGTCCCTCCATCTCCTCCTGTCCTCAGTATCGTTTTCTGTAGCACCAACCATCCTCCTTCACCACATCCATAAATCTCATCTTTGGTCTTCCTCGTTTCCTCCTACCCAGCAACTCCGTCTCCAGCATTCTTTTCCCAATATACTCTGGATTTCTCTTCTGTACGTGTCCAAGCCATCTCAATCTCACCGTTCTCATTTTGTCTCCAAGCCGTCCTACACGTCCTGTTCCTCTAATATACTCCTCATTTCTAATCCTGCCCAACTTTGTCACTCCCAGTGAGGATCTCAATATCTTTAGCTCCGTTACCTCCAGTTCAGCCTCCTGTCTTTGTGTCAGCGCCACTGTCTCCAAGTCCAAACCATACAACATTGCTGCTCGTACTACTGTCTTGTACACTTTTCCTTCGGTCACAAATCACTCCTGACACTCTCCTCCATCCATTCCGACCTGCTTGCATTCTCTTCTCTTCCGCACTCGCCATTATTTTCTACAGTTAACCCCAGATATTTGAACTCATCTGCTTTGACCACCTCTGTTGCTCGTCGCTGGACCATTCCACGGTCCTCACCCTCATTCACACACACACACACACACACACACACACACACACACACACACACACACACACACACACACACTTACTCCGTCTTTCTCCTACTGACTTTCATTCCCCTTCTCTCTAGTGCATCCCTCCATCATGGAGCTTTTCATTTGTTAACTTTCCACTGACATACTGCATTCCATCCAAGTTTGCCAAATTGTTCAGCCTAAAATGTTTTTTAATAATAAAAGCTAGCGGTATCATAAACTGATGTTTTGAATGAATGAATGAATGAATGAATGAATGAATTTATTTTATTTTGAATTAATTTTATTTTTATTTCGAACCTGTATAAAAAAATGTATGTAACTATTTGTACATACAAAAGAAAGAAAACGAGAAATAAAAAAAGAATAAATAAAATAAAATAACATAAAGAGCTAAGACATTACAAAACACCGCACATTGTTCGAAAAAGGAGTGGGAAGAAGTACAATACTTTTTTAATTTCCCACCCCTTTTTAACTACCCCCAAATCCAAACTACATTAATACACCTATAAAAATATATACCATATATACACTTCATGAATATCTATATAAATATATAATTACAAAAATAAATATATACTACATACCATATAGGGCGGCATGGTGGTGTAGTGGTTAGCGCTGTCGCCTCACAGCAAGAAGGTCCGGGTTCGAGCCCCGTGGCCGGCGAGGGCCTTTCTGTGCGGAGTTTGCATGTTCTCCCCGTGTCCGCGTGGGTTTCCTCCGGGTGCTCCGGTTTCCCCCACAGTCCAAAGACATGCAGGTTAGGTTAACTGGTGACTCTAAATTGAGCGTAGGTGTGAATGTGAGTGTGAATGGTTGTCTGTGTCTATGTGTCAGCCCTGTGATGACCTGGCGACTTGTCCAGGGTGTACCCCGCCTTTCGCCCGTAGTCAGCTGGGATAGGCTCCAGCTTGCCTGCGACCCTGTAGAAGGATAAAGCGGCTAGAGATAATGAGATGAGATGAGACATACCATATATACACTTCATAAATATCTATATAAATATTTAATTACAAAAATAAATACATACCATATATACACTTCATAAATATCTATATAAATATATCATGACAAAAATAAATATATACTACATACCTATCCCCTATAAACTGATGTTTTGACGTCACTGCCGTCATCATCGGAGTCAAACAAACAGTGTTCAAGTAAGCGATTAAGAATCAGTTCAAGTTTTCCCAAGAGAGCGCATCAAGTAAAAACCTTAACATGTACGGAATCAGATTGGATGTTTAATTTTGGCTTTTTTTTTTTTTTGCTTGGATGAGAAGCATCTCATAAATCAAACAGTCCAGCTTTCCAGTGCATTTTCATAGAATACTAACTTGATTGCTCAGCTCAGGGACACCTAGGAGGCCATGCTCAGTCCTAAGGTGTTTACCAATAATTGAGATAAATTGAGTTAAGTTTTTTTGCATTTTTAATTCATACCTTTTGACAAATGATGATATTTTCATCGAAATTCTTGAAGCAGCTTATACAGTAATCATCGCTTGTGTTTTTCATGGACACTATCAGCACTGGCACTAGTGCCATGTCTCAAGGACACACAGCTGTCCTGCCAGTGGAGGATGGCATTCTGATGGAGTGCTGCTGTCTTGGCATGTTTCCTCACTTCCTCTCCAAATCTCTGAGCTCTGTTCTACTCCTACAGTACCCAGCTCTGATTTGAACTCAACCTCATACTCTCACTCATGTCTTTTCCTGTCTTCCAAATCAGTGCCGATTGCAGTAACTAACTGTTATGAGGTGACTCTCTCTGATATATAATCGACTGTAACAGCAGTGTTTTCCCCAGAAAAAAATCAAAGCCCTACATTCTGGCATGATAATACACAGACAATTGAGCGCCAACGGCACGAAATGAAACTAGGGGGGTTCGGGGGCATGCCCCCCCGGAAAATTTTTTTTTGAAAATAGATGCTCTCAGGTGCATTTTCAGGGTCTCTGAGAGGTTTTAGATCCATGATTATAGGATCGATTTTACCAGTGTTTCAATGATTTCTGACCTAAATAGTATTCATGTATACACATTTGAAATTTCACCTTAAAGTTCAACGTGCAAGTTAAACTGTTTTGTTATAGATTACTGAGGTATACGATCGATTGAAAATCTACGGGGATCCCTTAATTATGTATGAGCAAGTAGTGTTGTAACAAAAATGTGCATGAACAGTGGTTTGCTCCATCTTATGCAATTCAATGAAGAGAATCGATCATCATGACCTCCTGTTGATCACAAAGGGATCTGAACCTAAGAACTACCACCTTAAAATAAGTTGCTGTATTACTATAACTGTAATGATTTAGAATGTTTCTGATGCAATTACCATAATATATGTATAACTAAGATACACTGAAAAGAAAAGTAAGGCAACTGCATATCTCATCTCATCTCATTATCTCTAGCCGCTTTATCCTGTTCTACAGGGTCACAGGCAAGCTGGAGCCTATCCCAGCTGACTACGGGCGAAAGGCGGGGTACGCCCTGGACAAGTTGCCAGGTCATCACAGGGCTGACACATAGACACAGACAACCATTCACACTCACATTCACACCTACGGTCAATTTAGAGTCACCAGTTAACCTAACCTGCATGTCTTTGGACTGTGGGGGAAACCGGAGCACCCGGAGGAAACCCACGCGGACACGGGGAGAACATGCAAACTCCGCACAGAAAGGCCCTCGCCGGCCACGGGGCTCGAACCCGGACCTTCTTGCTGTGAGGCGACAGCGCTAACCACTACACCACTGTGCCACCCGCAACTGCATATTATAAAGTTTAAAAGGGCTAGATTAAGATTAAAACATTTAAAGGAAAACTTAATTCATACATTTAAGTTTGCAGAAGCCCTGTGATGACCTGGCGACTTGTCCAGGGTGTACCCCGCCTTTCGCCCGTAGTCAGCTGGGATAGGCTCCAGCTTGCCTGCGACCCTGTAGAAGGATAAAGCGGCTAGAGATAATGAGATGAGATGAGAAGTTTGCAGAAAGATTATGTACTTATAAAACATGTTCATGAATGATAATAGACGAGGTCAAACTTTCGTGATTAAAATCAGTCGGCTTTGTCCGTCTGGTGGGGGACGACATCGGCAGCCAGTGAGATCGCTTATAATGAATCGGAAACTTCCAGGATGTCTGACGTTTCCTTTCGATATTTTTATTGGACGATTTGAACACGTGATTTTGACACAGCCAACAGATCAGTTTGTTTACATCATACCACGCGGACATATTACTTTGACAGAATCAACACAAACATTGAAAAAAAGGCCGCTTGTTCAACACAGATATCAATCAGTATGTAAATGGATCTGATATTTGCTCTCCTATGTATCTAGTTACTTGTGGGTAGGAAATTTAACGTATTGGTATAAATCTAAGCGTATCAGATTTTAACTAAAGCGACTAAGCGTATCGGCAGGCAGAGCAAGCGTATCGGGCCAGATACGCTAAAACGCTTTGGGGAAACCCATGAACAGGTAGCTTTAATGCAAAGCTGCAGATCACGCACTAGTTTTTCTCACTGTACCAACAAGGACAGTTTGTGACTGTGTGTTTTATTCTTTGTACGTGGCTTGGTTAGTTCGGCATTTATCACTGATTCTCGTCATTAGCTAAAAGAAAAGAATGGCAAAGTGGGTGTTTTTATAGAAATGTGTTTAGACAGCTTTTGGAGTTATTAAAGTGGTGCGATGTTTGGTATCCACCATTATTCATCTGTACAATACTGAAAATGAAAATGATTGTATCATCAGACCAGTGTTGTAGTCGAGTCACTAAACTTCGAGTCCAAGTCCAGTCTCGAGTCCCCAGTGTTCAAGTCCAAGTCATTAAAGAAAATTTCGAGTCCACTATCAATCCGAGTCGAGTCCGAGCAGATGACTCCAACCGTACCATTTGATGGTGGCTGTTGCTGCCTTTATGTGAAACTGTCTCTGCTACTGTATTGGACTAACGCACTGCCCCGTTTTAGTGAACAGGCTACAGATAAAAAGCTTGTTCATCGCTCAACAAGCCCCGCCCACTATCAAAAGGGCAAATAACATGAGAGGGGGTTAACACTAGCTAGTTCATCAGTCAGCAAGCAAACCCCACTATCAACAGAGCAATGAACATAGCATGTCACTTCCTTCTCTGGGTGGAGTCTCGCCAAATGACAAGGGAAGTTTGAGGTTGTCCCCGTCGTCTCCTCGATAGTTCTTCTGCATATGGAACACATAGCAGTGCATTTTTTCCCACGGCACAAGAAGTCTGTATAAGCAAAGCGGACAATCCTAGGGGCTTCTCTCCAGGCATATTAGCGCTGTTAAAGTGCATATCACGGGTAAATTCAGGAGCAAGACCAATGTAATTCTCCTATTTTATATTAAACTTTGGTCAAATATCTGTAACATTTTGCATTTTGTGCACTTTTTTTACCTTGCGTAATACCAGAAAAATTCAGTTGAAATCAAGCCATTTGAGGCGAATTGGTCCACCTCTGAAAAACTTGGCATTTGGATTTCCCGGCAAACATTGATTTTCGTGACGTCACGTGCGGGACGCCTCCCTCTGAATCCTACGTCAGCGCTGGTTTGTTTATGAGAAAACGACCTGGTGGTTTTCTGCAAATTTCTTCAACGTTATCACGTAATTATTAAAATGGTTAACAGATGTATCGTAGCAGGGTGTAGCAACACCAATCTTGATGGGATTAGTACTCATCGTTTCCCAAAAGACCGGACAATGAGAGAGAAATGGGAGCGCTTCGTGCGAGGCACCTGGAAGTCGAGGACCAAAGCAGAGCCGAGAAAAAGACCAAGAAAATCAACAATTCACAAGTTAACTGTTGCCAGGGTACGATAATTCTGACATCTCAGTATATTCTTCATCCAAAGGTGAAGTAGCATTGCGCTCAGGTGACAATTCCATATTTCGATGCAAAACCGCTCGCTGCTAAACTTGGTCTACACAGGCTGTGCACTGAGACTGCGCAAAGCTCGCGCAGCCTGCTGGCGCTTCCACAGGTGACGTCACAAATCTGGCTCCAGACTCGCTTGGGATTTTTCCAGACGTGTTTTGTTATTTTATTTTTTTTCTGCTGTAGACAGATGGCCTTGTGCAAAATTACCCTTCTGGATGAGATAAAAAACACATAAAATTGGGGCTGTCGTGGCTCAGGTGGATAAGGTACCATACCATAAATCTGGGGACCTGGGTTCGATTCCAACCCGCGGTAATTTCCCAATCCCTTTGTCTCTGCACTGTCCTATCCAATAAAGGTGGAAAAGGCCCAAAAAGGTCTTTAAAAAAACCCACATGAAATTGGTCCAGAATATGCACTTTAATGTTAGTTTGTTCCTGAACATGACAGATGAATGTGTGTTCTCTTGCACGAAATTAGTATAAAAGTTAATGTAAATATAAATATCTTGTGCCAAATTATTATGGCGTGTTACAGAAAGAAACAAAACAAAACCGAGTCCTCGTCTCCAATTTATGAGTCCAAGTCCAAGTCATCAGTGCTCAAGTCCAAGTCAAGTCACGAGTCTTTAAAATTAGTCAAGTCAAGTCAAGTTTATTGTCAAATATGCTATACATGCTCAACATACAGCACAGGTGAAATATCAGTCCTCTCTGACCCATGGTGCAAACAGGCAATGCAATAAATAAAAATAGAATAATTGAAAAAAACAAACAATATAAACAGTATAAACACTCTAGATAGGAACTAGACATAGACTAAACACTCAAACAATATAAACAGTATAAATAAACAGTATAAACACTAGATAAGAACAAGACATAGACTAAACACTCAGACAATATAAACAGTGTAAACACTAGATAAGAACTACACACAGACTAAACACTCAGGTAATATAAACAGTATAAACACTAGATAAGAACTACACACAGACTAAACACTCAAACAGACAATATAAACAGTATAAACATTCTACATAGGAACTAGACGTAGACTAAACACTCAGACAATATAAACAGTATAAATAAACAGTGTAAACACTAGATAAGAACTACACACAGACTAAACACTCAGACAGACAATATAAACAGTATAAACACTCTAGATAGGAACTAGACGTAGACTAAACACTCATATATATATATATATATATATATATATATATATATATATATATATATATATATATATACTGGGTGCGATTTGCTGGGGGGGGATCATCCCTTCCTCTGGTTTTTATCTCTGCTGAAAAAAAAATCCTCGGGGACAACCCCGTCAATAAAACAAACAAACCAAAAAAAAAGTTGACATGACAGGCATGTTGTGACACAGTTTTCTATGGTCTACATTGCACTCACTTTCAAAATGACCCGAAGTGGCAGCTTTGATGTTCACGAACGTCCCCAGCAAATAGATACATTGTAGATAATAACAATATCTTTGCCTTCTATGCAGGGATGCAAACAGCGCGCCTTTTGGCGGATGCCGCCTTTTTCACGGCCGATTTTTTTTTTTTTTTAGGGGGGACGTTGGAGTGTCTGATTATAATTTCAAAGTAAATTCTGTATTAAAATTACTAAATAAGCAAATCCATTACAGTCCATGAAACAGGAAGTATAAGGATGAGAAAAAAACAGTTTAAATCGGAAAGCTGGGCACAATGTGAACTGCGCCATCAGAGCAAACTGTTCATTTAGTATTCATGTATTTTAGTGATTTTTGAGTCACTGTCCATTTAATCCGGAGGGAGAGAAACATCACAGCAACGCGACAAGCAATGCGAACTTTGTTGTGTTAGTGTTCGTGTATTTAGTCAGAGAGATAGGAAGATGAATTTACTATCTCTGGTTTAGTGTTCGTTTTCATTTAGTGTTATTCATTTGATATCATCGGATGTTATTGAGCTGTTAGCCTATTGTTACCTTAATTTTGTGACCTTTCATGATTTAAAAAAAAAAACATCCCCCCTTCTGGTTTTTCGACAAATCGCACCCTGTATATATATACATACATATACACACACACACACACACACACAAATTGGTTCAAATAACCAAACAGTCAAGGGCACTTGAGGTATAGCAGGTAAACATGAAACATGTTGAGTTGGACTTGAATACTACAAGCCTGCCTCAATCCAGATTTTGAGATTGCTATCCTTTATGTTCGTTTTATTTATTTATTTATTTATTTATTTCTGTCTTCCCTGCAGAATATGACAGACACCTAGCATCTCCCAACGGCATGGCAACAGGATATCCGGACCCTAATGTAAATAACCATGGCCTGAGTCAGGGGGTGAAACCACGCTTCAGTGGAGGGATGGAGCGGCCGCCTGGGACACTGGAGCGTGTGCTCAAAGTCTTCCACTATTTTGAAAACAGCAGCGAACCCTCCACATGGGCGAGCAACATCAGGCACGGAGATTCCACTGACATCAAGGTGTGTCTATTAGTGGAGCTGATGGAAAAAAATTAGTTTTGATAATAACACCGTAATAGAACTGAAACAAGTGTTTCGACAGAAAACGACTCGTACAGTTTGCCTCACGAGTGTAATTTTACAGAACATTCATCAAGACTTGAGCGATTTACCAACCTGTTTATGGCGCACAAGAAGAATTCACACTCACTGAGCACTTTATTAGGAACACCTGTACACCTACGATACACAGTCAGGCAATTATCCCATCAGCCAATCGTGTGGCAGCAGTGCAAAGCCTAGAATCATGCAGACACCTTCAGATAATGTTCACATGATGGGATCTCGGTGATTTTGGCTGTGGCATGATTTATCGTTGGTGCCAGACGGGCTGCTTTGAGTATTTCTGTAACTGCTGATCTGGGACTTTCATGAACAGCAGTCTAGAGTTTACTCAATAAAGAAAAAACCATCCAGTGAGTGGCAGTTCTGCAGATGGAGACGCCTTATTGATGAGACAGGGTCATGGGAGAATAGCCAGACTGGTTTGAGCTGACAGACAGGCTACGGTAACTCAGATAAGCACTCTGTACTATTGTGCTGAGCAGAAAAGCATCTCCGAATGCACAACATGTCGAACCTTGAGGTGAATGGGCTACAACAGCAGATGATCACATCGGACTCCATTTCTGTCAGCCAAGAACAGAAAGCTGAGGCTGCACTGCAAAAAATGGCCTTTCAAAAATAAGAAATAAAAGATTAAAACAAAGCATATTTGCTTGAATCAGGTGAAAAAATCTGCCAGTGGAACTAGTCAAATTTGACTTGGTAAGATTTCTTAAAGTAAGATGAAAACTCTAACCTGTTTTTAGATGAAATAATTCCAAAATAAGATTGGGGGACTTATTATGCGAGATCTGATTAACTCAAAATAATCAAAATAGTTCTTATAACAAGATCGTACTACTTACATTTAGCCATTCAAGTCATTTTTATTTATTTCATTTTAAGGGTATTTCACTTAAATTCATGACAAAGTCTTAGCAGTAAAAACTGAATTTAAGATAAATATACTAATATTAGGATTGTTAAATTCTACAACTAAGCATTGCTAGCTTAAAAGATTCTCCTTTTGCGACCTGTAATTAGTAAAATACTTTAGATATGAGACCAGAGACTATCTTGAATCAAGTTGACGACACGTGTAGCATCGCAACAAGTTTATTTTTTTTCCCATTTCAACATTCAAACATTAAAACATATCTTAAGATTCCACTTGCGGCACGGTGGTGTAGTGGTTAGCGCTGTCGCCTCACAGCAAGAAGGTCCGGGTTCGAGCCCTGTGGCCGGCGAGGGCCTTTCTGTGTGGAGTTTGCATGTTCTCCCCGTGTCCGCGTGGGTTTCCTCCGGGTGCTCCGGTTTCCCCCACAGTCCAAAGACATGCAGGTTAGGTTAACTGGTGACTCTAAATTGACCGTAGGTGTGAATGTGAGTGTGAATGGTTGTCTGTGTCTATGTGTCAGCCCTGTGATGACCTGGCGACTTGTCCAGGGTGTACCCCGCCTTTCGCCCGTAGTCAGCTGGGATAGGCTCCAGCTTGCCTGCGACCCTGTAGAACAGGATAAAGCGGCTAGAGATGATGAGATGAGATTCCACTTCCCCAGGACCTCAGGCACCAAAATAAATAAATAAATGAAGTCTACGCATTTTGACTTACAGTGCTTACACAACGCCAAAGCAACAATGCAGTGTACGAGGGGTTTACAAGATCAGGCACAAAACAAACAAACCAAAAAACCCCACTGAACTTAACTCACAGCATTCCAAAAAGACCTCACTAAAACACCCTCCACTCACTCATAGCCTTTTTTTGGGGGGCTTTTTTCACCTTTATTGGATAGAACAGTGTAGAGACAGGAAATAAGCGGGAGAGAGAGAGAGATGGGGAGGGATTAGGAAATGACCTCGGGTCAGAATCAAACCCAGGTCCCTGGATTTATGGTATGGCGCCTTATCCACCTGAGCCACAATGCCCCCACGCATAGTCTTTTTGAAGGCACTTGTCTCGTCTAGAGTATGTACAGCATCTAGAAGGATCTCAATCTGAATGACTGAGCAAACATCTCATCTCATCTCATTATCTCAAGCCGCTTTATCCTGTGGGTCGCAGGCAAGCTGGAGCCTATCCCAGCTAACTACGGGTGAAAGGCGGGGTACACCCTGGACAAGTCGCCAGGTCATCACAGGGCTGACACATAGACACAGACAACCATTCACACTCACATTCACACCTACGCTCAATTTAGAGTCACCAGTTAACCTAACCTGCATGTCTTTGGACTGTGGGGGAAACCGGAGCACCCGGAGGAAACCCACGCGGACACGGGGAGAACATGCAAACTCCACACAGAAAGGCCCTCACCGGCCACGGGGCTCAAACCCAGGACCTTCTTGCTGTGAGGCGACAGCGCTAACCACTATACCACCATGCCGCTGACTGAGCAAACAGTCGCAGTAAACTAAGGATATGAAAGGTGACCCAAACGTCTACGCATTTTGACTTACAGTGCTTACACAACGCCAAAGCAACAATGCATTTTGGGGGCACTGACTATTTGTTTGTTTTGTTTGTTTGTTTTTTTGTTTGGTGCCTGATCTTGTAAACCCCTTATACACATAAAAAAAAAAACCTCACGAGTGGGTGGGTGGGAAAAAACAAACCACTGAACTTAACTCACAGCATTCCAAAAAGACCTCACTAAAACACCCTCCACTCACTCATAGCCTTTTTTCACCTTTATTGGATAGGACAGTGTAGAGACAGGAAATAAGCGGGAGAGAGAGAGAGATGGGGAGGGATTAGGAAATGACCTTGGGTCGGAATCAAACTCGGGTCCCTGGATTTATGGTATGGCACCTTATCCACCTGAGCCACAATGCCCCCACTCATAGTCTTTTTGAAGGCACTTGTCTGCCCCCAAAATGCATTGTTGCTTTGGCGTTGTGTAAGCACTGTAAGTCAAAATGCGTAGACGTTTGGGTCACCTTTCATATCCTTAGTTTACTGCGACTGTTTGCTCAGTCATTCAGATTGAGATCCTTCTAGATGCTGTACATACTCTAGACCAGACAAGTGCCTTCAAAAAGACTATGAGTGGGGGCGTTGTGGCTCAGGTGGATAAGGCGCCATACCATAAATCCAGGGACCCGGGTTTGTACAGCATCTAGAAGGATCTCAATCTGAATGACTGAGCAAACAGTCGCAGTAAACTAAGGATATGAAAGGTGACCCAAACGTCTACGCATTTTGACTTACAGTGCTTACACAACGCCAAAGCAACAATGCATTTTGGGGGCACTGACTATTTGTTTGTTTGTTTGTTTGGTGCCTGATCTTGTAAACCCCTTATACACATAAAAAAAACCCTCACGAGTGGGTGGGAAAAAAACAAACCACTGAACTTGTCCTCCACTCACTCATAGCCTTTTTGAAGGCACTTGTGTGGTCTAGAATGTGTACAGCATCTAGAAGGATCTCAATCGTAAAGTTCATTTATTCCCAAAACAAGCATACTTTGTTTTGTTTTTTCTTGAAACAAGATGAACCGCATTTGACAAATGTCCAAAATGTACTTACTTGTTTTAAAAAAAAACTTGTTTTATTTTCAAAGATGCTCTAAATAAAACTTTTTCAAGACATTTTGTCTATACAAGATTTTCAAGATGGACTGTCTAAAAACTAGCCTTTCTAGCTAAATGAGGTTTTGCTTGTTGGGCAGTTATGTCTTGTAAGAAGGGTGGCTAGATGTTTTGACTTGAAAATAGACAAATAAACTTCCTAAGATTTTTATTTTTTGCAGTGTGTAGTGGGCACAGACTCACCAAAACTGGACAGTTGAAGACTGAAAAAGTGTAGCCTGGTCTGATGAGTCTCGTTTTCTGCTGAGGCATACAGACGGTAGGGTCAGAAGGATAGCATGAATCCATGAACCCAGCCTGCCTCGTGTGAACAGTCCAGGCTGGTGGAGGTGGTGTCGTGGTGTGGGGAATGCTTTCTTGGCACTCTCTGGACTCATTAATACCAATCAGTCATTACTTGAATGCCACAGGTTATTTGAGTATTGTCGCTGATCAGGTGCATCCTTTCATGGCCACAATTTGCCGTCTTCTAATGGCTACTTCCAGCACGATAATGTCGCAAAAGTCGTCTCAAACCGGGCTCATGAACATGGCACTGAGTTCAGTGTTCTTCAGTGACCTTCCCAGTCACCAGATCCGAATCCAGTAGAACTCCTTTGGGATGTGGGAGAACAGGAGATGCACAGCAGAAAGGTGCACCTGAAAAATCTGCAGGACTCGTCTGATGTAATCATGTCACATGGACCAGAATCTCAAAGGAACGTTTGCAACACGTTGTGGAATCCATGCCATGAAGAACGGAGGCTGTTTTGAGCGCAAAGGGAGGCACTATCCAGGATTAGTATAGTGTTCTTAATAAAGTGCTCAGTGAATGTACTCTCTGTTGTTGCTAAAATCTGATATGCTGAACAGAGCCGTTATAGCAAGGAAAGCTTGATGTTCCAGACTTGTTCCTAAAATAACATCAAATATAACGGCCCCGCCATTTATACACAATATATTCCTCTTTTCTTTCCACTATATGCAGAGACCGGTATTGCAGTTGTAACCAAGTTTGTTGTAGGACTTACAGACCCCTTTGGTGGTTGTTAACAACGATTTTTTTTTCTCAAAAGCAGAAAAAAAAAGTGCTTAATGGGAAGCAGATGCGAGGTAGTCAGAATGTGGCTGCTTTTGAACAGTGCTGCTTTATGACAAAGACTTAATTCCTAATATTTTCTACATTCGTAATGGAATTAAAAACTGGTGTGTGATGTGACGGTCCCACTTTTACTGGGGATGCACTGTCAAGTCTCAGAAGCCCTTCTCTTAGTCTTTCTATCTCCAAAGCCACAGTGAAGGAAACCAACTTCCTCACTGTCGTAATTAAACAAATATTCATTTATTTATTTATTTAGGGCGGCACGGTGG
The DNA here is from genome assembly GCF_027579695.1 of Neoarius graeffei. Lineage (NCBI taxonomy): Eukaryota > Metazoa > Chordata > Actinopteri > Siluriformes > Ariidae > Neoarius > Neoarius graeffei. The sequence goes on from NC_083573.1 coordinate 49,557,068, forward strand.
TGTAGTGGTTAGCAGCACTGTTGCCTCACAGCAAGAAGGTTTCAGGTTTGAGCCTCACGGCCGACGGGGGCCTTTCTGTGTGGAGTTTGCATGTTCTTCCCGTGTCTGTGTGGGTTTCCTCTGGGTGCTCTGGTTTCCCCCACAGTCCAAAGACATGCAGTTTAGGTAAAATGCCCAGTGTTGTACAAGACAGTGCATACTTAAGGCCAATTTATGCTGACAACCCAGTCCTCGCAGATGGCGTCGCAGATGGCGTCTGCGAAGCCCCCCCTTCGCAGACGCTCTGCGCGCACCTCCCAAAAATTGTGACCACCGCAGACAGCCTCGCAGACAGCGTCGCAGACAAGAGGGCTCTGATTGGTCCACTCTACATCCGCTGTACACGCACTTCCGCTTCCCTACTTTCCCGGTTTGGTTTGTTTTCACGACCGCCATTTTTAAAAACACGAGCGAAGATGGAGCAGCACGAAGAGCGGTTGATCGAGGAAGTGAGGAAGTACGGACATCTATACGACTCCAGTTCTAGTCATTATAAGTAACCGGAGGATAAACACTCCACTAACCACACCCACCAACTACTCCTAGCGATTTCGCGACTTCGCGCCCCCTTGCATTGTGGCGGTGAATAACATCGCGCACGCCTATTACTCCCCGCTCAACGATAAATTACAACTGTCTGTGAAAAGCTGTCTGCGAAAGCCTTGTCGCAAGAGCATGCAGAGGCCCTTAGTGCCAGTTCCAAGCCCAGATAGATTGAGAAGGGTTGCGTCAGGAAGGGCATCCGATGTAAAACCTATGCCGAACAGATCTGCTGTGGTGACCCCTAACGGGAGTAGCCAAAAGAAGAAGAAGAAACAAATATTTATTTAGTCTTGATTCAATTTGATTCATAATATTGGGTCCATGATTCAAATTTCCCATTCAAAAAAATACAATGAAATGAAGAAAATTTTATTACCAAAAAATGCAACATTTATTTTCCTATTCTTTATCAACTTAAACATTCCTTTAATTAAATTAATTCAGTTCAATTAAATGTTTATTTAATTAAATTAATTAAACATCCCTTTAATTAAGGTCCACGTTTAATTAAAAAAACACCCTTTTGTTTTATTTTCTTAATAACCAACAATAATTATTTACTCACATTTGTAAAAGTTAGAGTAAAATATAATAGCCTAATAACTAAAATATTCCTCTTATTAAAAATGAAAAAAGTTAATAAAAAACAGACCGTTTCTTAATAAACTTTTGTGAACATTTGTACTTCCTCCATTTGCTTCTCTTTTCTGTAGCTTTTGGCAGTCCATAAAAAGATAACTCCAGTTTCTGGTTGAATCTGTTTGTACAGTCAACTGTAAAACAGCTTTTTCCCATTTTAGATCTGTTTTTTTTTTTTTTTTTGTGTGTGTGTGTGTGTGTGTGGTTCTGTGACATTAGAGCTGTGTTACTTCCACCTAGGGTGAAGTCATATGCATTCCCTCTATTGGAGGTTATTGTTTAAACAAGGCAATTACAGCTTTGAAAAACTAAGATTACGCTGCCTGATAATAATCTTGGTTCTTTTTTTATTTCACTGATTTGAAACGTCTTAAATTTGTACTGCAGTTTATCGTCGCACAATGCATTGCTACATGCCTAGTCTTCTTTAGAGATGGGTATCGTTAGGATTTTTTTGATACTGCTTATTGATACTACTACTACAACCCTGATTCCAAAAAAGTTGGGAAAAAGTACAAATTGTAAATAAAAACGGAATGCAATAATTTACAAATCTCAAAAACTGATATTGTATTCACAATAGAACATAGACAACATATCAAATGTCGAAAGTGAGACATTTTGAAATTTCATGCCAAATATTGGCTCATTTGAAATTTCATGACAGCAACACATCTCAAAAAAGTTGGGACAGGGGCAATAAGAGGCTGGAAAAGTTAAAGGTACAAAAAAGGACCAGCTGGAGGACCAAATTGCAACTCATTAGGTCAGTTGGCAATAGGTCATTAACATGACTGGGTATAAAAAGAGCATCTTGGAGTGGCAGCGGCTCTCAGAAGTAAAGATGGGAAGAGGATCACCAATCCCCCTAATTCTGCGCCGACAAATAGTGGAGCAATATCAGAAAGGAGTTCGACAGTGTAAAATTGCAAAGAGTTTGAGCATATCATCATCTACAGTGCATAATATCATCCAAAGATTCAGAGAATCTGGAAGAATCTCTGTGCGTAAGGGTCAAGGCCGGAAAACCATACTGGGTGCCCATGATCTTCGGGCCCTTAGACGGCACTGCATCACATACAGGCATGCTTCTGTATTGGAAATCACAAAATGGGCTCAGGAATATTTCCAGAGAACATTATCTGTGAACACAATTCACCGTGCCATCCACCGTTGCCAGCTAAAACTCTATAGGTCAAAGAAGAAGCCGTATCTAAACATGATCCAGAAGCGCAGACATCTTCTCTGGGCCAAGGCTCATTTAAAATGGACTGTGGCAAAGTGGAAAACTGTTCTGTGGTCAGACGAATCAAAATTTGAAGTTCTTTATGGAAATCAGGGACGCCGTGTCATTCGGACTAAAGAGGAGAAGGACGACCCAAGTTGTTATCAGCGCTCAGTTCAGAAGCCTGCATCTCTGATGGTATGGGGTTGCATTAGTGCGTGTGGCATGGGCAGCTTACACATCTGGAAAGACACCATCAATGCTGAAAGGTATATCCAGGTTCTAGAGCAACATATGCTCCCATCCAGACGACGTCTCTTTCAGGGAAGACCTTGCATTTTCCAACATGACAATGCCAAACCACATACTGCATCAATTACAGCATCATGGCTGCGTAGAAGAAGGGTCCGGGTACTGAACTGGCCAGCCTGCAGTCCAGATCTTTCACCCATAGAAAACATTTGGTGCATCATAAAACGGAAGATACGACAAAAAAGACCTAAGACAGTTGAGCAACTAGAATCCTACATTAGACAAGAATGGGTTAACATTCCTATCCCTAAACTTGAGCAACTTGTCTCCTCAGTCCCCAGACGTTTACAGACTGTTGTAAAGAGAAAAGGGGATGTCTCACAGTGGTAAACATGGCCTTGTCCCAACTTTTTTGAGATGTGTTGTTGTCATGAAATTTAAAAATCACCTAATTTTTCTCTTTAAATGATACATTTTCTCAGTTTAAACATTTGATATGTCATCTATGTTCTATTCTGAATAAAATATGGAATTTTGAAACTTCCACATCGTTGCATTCCGTTTTTATTTACAATTTGTACTTTGTCCCAACTTTTTTGGAATCAGGGTTGTATATTATTCTCCATAATTTGTTGCAAAAAAAATAAAGACATAATATGAAAAGATATGAAAAGTTTCAACAGTTACTTTATTATTCCTTTTTTTTTTTGCAGAAAAAGTTCGATTGTTTCCTGAGTTTCTCAAGTGTACTGTGCTCATCTCTCTACAGTTGAAAATATTAACAACCATTTTATATGAACAACCTTTACACGCAACTACATTTTTATATGTCGCATTTAGCCACGTTTAGTAGTGAGTCTACACTTTTTAAACGTTTCGTCCTGTCAGCCATGACTGGAAAGCACAGATTGAAACTCGACATTTGAAACGGTGAAGGTAAGGGTTAGGGTTAACCAATCAGAGGCATGCGAATGCTTTTGCCACACAGAGCAGAGCGTCCCTCCCGCCCACCCTGTGCCTCTCGCTGTAATGTAACATAAATACGGATAGCAGCACAGTTTGCCCAGGAGCTATCAGTATTTCGGTACTGGCCAGTCAAGAAATGGTACCAGTTTAGTACCAGTTCTCGATACCCATCCCTAGTCTTCATTACTGATCATAATTCATCTAGACTGCAAGCGAAGCGAGTTGGGTAGTTATTTAGCTGATTGCACATTGCTTTTTTTTTTTCATATCAGCACAAAATGTGCACAGGCCAGCACTTTATTATTATTATTATTATTTTTTTTTTTTTTTTAAAGAAAACATATCAAGCTCCTTAGAGAGGATCAGTCGCCAGCTCATGTTTCTCTGCTTCTCTTTCTGACTCTATGACACCGTCTCTGCTCGTTTGCTTCATTTTTCTCTCCAGTGCACTCTCTCTGACGCTTGACACGCTCACAAGCTCTTCGCTGTAATCGGTTTGAAGCGGCTTAAATTCTGCCTCAGTCGAATATACTGTACGTTCAATAAAATCCAAACTACAAATTATTTTAGCCAGTAAATACCTGACGTGTAGCACAAAAATGGAACCATTTGAATACACATTCACACATTTTAAACCTTTTTAAAAAGCCTTTTTTTTTAAACCTTTAAATATTTTAGGGGATCATCCAAAAGATTGTGGACATCCACAAGGTGAGGTGTGTTGCATGTTTTGGCTTGCGCCTCAGCCACCTGAAGACGGGCGAGGTTCACTGGCTCCACCCGGACATGGGCGTCTCACACGTGAGGGAGCGATATGAGCGCCGCCACCCACAGGACGAGTGGAGGTGAGTCAGAATTTCACAGCTGCCGGCTTGACAGACGATTCGTACGGTTTGTGTGCGTGTTTCCTTCTGCATACAGTAATGTCTGGGAATAGCTGGGAATTAAGCTAATTTGATTTGTGTTATAGTCAGTAATACTCAGTAAGCCCTCGACTTTGAGCACTTAAACTGCGCTAATACTATGTGAGAATCCTAGTCTGTTGGAGATTTCCCCAGTGCCTGCACTGTTCTTATTAGTGCTGAATATGACATTTACTTTTAATTCAGTTGTGTTAAATTGAGCGTGGAGTGGGAAGGAGAACTGTGGAATCTATAAAGTCTGAATGAAATCCTTATCTATATGAGTAGAACAGTGGTGGCTGGGAGATTTAAAATAGGGGATCAAAAGGCTTTTCCATAATCAGGTCGATACAGTGAGGGTGGCACGGTGGTGTAGTGGTTAGCACGGTCGCCTCACAGCAAGAAGGTCCGGGTTCGAGCCCAGTGGCCGGCGAGGGCCTTTCTGTGTGGACTTTGCATGTTCTCCCCGTGTCCACGTGGGTTTCCTCCGGGTGCTCCGGTTTCCCCCACAGTCCAAAGACATGCAGGTTAGGCTAATTGGTGGCTCCGTAGGTGTGAATGGTTGTGTGTGTCTCTATGTGTCAGCTCTGCGATGATCTGTACCCCACCTCTTGCCCATAGTCAGCTGGGATAGGCTCCAGCTTGCATGCGACCCTGCACAGGATAAGCGGTTATGGATAATGGATGGACATTAGCAGTGCCTGCCATGTTGTGCTAACAAGAAGCTAAGCTACTAACTCATCTCATCTCATTATCTCTAGCCCCTTTATCCTGTTCTACAGGGTCGCAGGCAAGCTGGAGCCTATCCCAGCTGACTACGGGCGAAAGGCGGGGTACACCCTGGACAAGTCGCCAGGTCATCACAGGGCTGACACATAGACACAGACAACCATTCACACTCACATTCACACCTACGCTCAATTTAGAGTCACCAGTTAACCTAACCTGCATGTCTTTGGACTGTGGGGGAAACCGGAGCACCCGGAGGAAACCCACGCGGACACGGGGAGAACATGCAAACTCCACACAGAAAGGCCCTCGCCGGCCACGGGGCTCGAACCCGGACCTTCTTGCTGTGAGGCGACAGTGCTAACCACTACACCACCGTGCCGCCCTAAGCTACTAACTAGCAAGCAAAATTTCATCTCATCTCATCATCTCTAGCTGCTTTATCCTGTTCTGCAGGCAAGCTGGAGCCTATCCCAGCTGACTATGGGCGAAAGGCGGGGTACGTTCACATTCACACCTACGGTCAATTTAGAGTCACCAGTTAACCTAACCTGCATGTCTTTGGACTGTGGGGGAAACCGGAGCACCCGGAGGAAACCCACACGGACACGGGGAGAACATGCAAACTCCGCACAGAAAGGCCCTCGTTGGCCGCGGGGCTCGAACCCGGACCTTCTTGCTGTGAGGCGACAGCGCTAACCACTACACCATCTTGCCGCCCCTTTTTGCGACATACTGAAGACATTTGGATTTGACGTCAAAAGATGATTGAGAAGATGGATCAGAATTTCTGTTTTCATTTCCTGATATTTACATCTAGATGTGTTAAACAACTTTGAACATGGCAGACCACTCTATTTGTAGGTAAGCAAAAGTCTAAGAACAGATATTTGTGAAGATACTCAGTCATCCAGGTACATAGTAATCTGTGGTTGGTAGAAGAGAGCAACTGGACTTGCTTGAAAAGTCTTGAAGACGTTTCACCTCTCGTCCGAAAGGCATCCTCAGTTCTGTCTGTCTAATAGGGAGTATCAAGTATTTATCCTCTCATGGATCATCATAGAATCTGAATCAGAATGCTGATGGCTGCATTGTAGGTGGCTGATAGATGTCATAGACACCCACCTCTGTTCAGTGGTGGTCGTTCCAGGTTGACAAAAATGAACGATCCTCTCTGGCTAAGATGTCTGCCAGTTTTCTGGAAGTCCTCTCATACTCCCGCACCAGTCGAAGGGAACTCATCCCAAAGTGCGTAGAAACATATCTGTGAAGATACTCAGTCATCCAGGTACATAGTAATCTGTGGTTGGTAGAAGAGAGCAACTGGACTTGCTTGAAAAGTCTTGAAGACTTTGGGATGAGTTCCCTTCGACTGGTGCGGGAGTATGAGAGGACTGCCAGAAAACTGGCAGACATCTTAGCCAGAGAGGATCGTTCATTTTTGTCAACCTGGAACGACCACCACTGAACAGAGGTGGGTGTCTATGACATCTATCAGCCACACTGTAAAAAAGAATAGTTGAGAATACTTGAAATTTCAAGGCAACAGTCTGCATTAATAATTTTATGTTTTGCCAATGATGTGCCCATGATAATCCAAACTATGATAACACTGTTATCTTTATTAAGAATTCTTAATTAAGTCAATTTTCAATTCCTCATTCTGCCAACATAGATTTCTCTTTTTGCTGAACAGTGGCATTCACAGTAGTACAAAAAGGCAATTGAGGTTCTCACAATTTTTGGGGGGGGCTTTTTTCACCTTTATTTGGATAGGACAGTGTAGAGACAGGAAATGAGCAGGAGGGATCAGGAAATGACCTCAGGTCAGAATCAAACCCAGGCCCCCGGATTTATGGTATAGCGCCTTATCCACCTGAGCCACGACAACATGAACTTCAACCGGAGAGAGAACCACATTGCCCAGCCCTTGCATTTGGGAGAGGAAACCACGTGTCTTGGTCATTCAGAGCATGCGCTGAATAAACACCTGTGACAATTATGTATTTTCAATTCAGATTATTCACTATTGTATATTTACACATCATTGAGGTGCACCCTATCAGTTTGATATGGATTTTTCTTGATGTGGATAATTCTAAAAAATAGAATTATGCTTTGTTCAAGTAATTCCATATTCACAATTGAATGGACAAGAAAATATGAATAATTATTAACGAACAGAAAAATCCACATCAAACTGATAGGGTGCACCTCAATGATGTGTAAATATGCAATAGTGAATAATCTGAATTGAAAATAGATAATTGGCACAGGTGTTTATTCAGCGCATGCTCTTAATGACCAAGACATGGGGTTTCCTCTCCCAAATGCAAGGGCTGGGCAATGTGGTTGTCTCTCCGGTTGAAGATCATGTTGTCGTGGCTCAGGTGGATAAGGTGCCATACCATAAATCCGGGGACCTGGGTTTGATTCTGACCTGAGGTCATTTCCGTCTCTCTCTCCCGCTCATTTTCTGTCTCTACACTGTCCTATCCAAATAAAGGTAAAAAAAGCCCCCCCCAAAAATTGTGAGAACCTCAATTGCCTTTTTGTACTACTGTGAATGCCACTGTTCAGCAAAAAGAGAAATCTATGTTGGCAGAATGAGGAATTGAAAATTGACTTAATTAAGAATTCTTAATAAAGATAACAGTGTTATCATAGTTTGGATTATCATGGGCATACATCGTTGGCAAAACATAAAATTCTTAATGCAGACTGTTGCCTTGAAATTTCAAGTATTCTCGACTATTCTTTTTTTACAGTGCACCTACAATGCAGCCATCAGCATTCTGATTCGGATTCTATGATGATCCATGAGAGGATAAATACTTGATACTCCCTATTAGACAGACAGAACTGAGGATGCCTTTCGGACGAGAGGCGAAACGTCTTCAAGACTTTTCAAGCAAGTCCAGTTGCTCTCTTCTACCAACCACAGATTTCTAAGAACAGATAGTTTTAAAGTCAATAACACTTACTATTTGGAAGCCGTTCCCTTGGTTGAAATAACCACATCAAGCTGGTGACCCTTGCTTTCTTCTTTTGCGATGCTTTTCCTGGTTTGTACCAAATCTCCTTTCAAGTTGTTTGTTTGTTTTGTGGGGTTTCTCCCTTCAGTCTCCTCATCACGAGGTGAAATACATGCTCAGTTCGGTTAAAGTCTGCTGAGTGACTTTACCATTGACAGTAAAAACAGTGGGCGGAGCCACACTTTAATTGGAGAAGTGTGAAGCCAGATTGTCGCTACTTCCTGCTGAGTCTCTCGCTGACCATTTGTCTACTGCACAGCAAAAGGCTCAGTGTTGATGATGCAAGGTGGTGTGAAGCAACGGGTAGCCTTACTGTCTATGGAACAGTCCTTCTGGTACACTTTCTGATTTTGAATGTCACTTTGGTGTGTTTTTTCCAAGTACAGTCAATTTTGGCAAGTGTTCTGATTTACCGAGCTCTTTAAGCTCTTTATGGCATCAACGAAGCTGACTTTATGTTAAAACTGTTAATGTTATAGTCATGTTGTCTGTTGTTGCCCAAATGAGGATGGGTTCCCTTTTGAGTCTGGTTCCTCTCGAGGTTTCTTCCTCGTGTCGTCTGAGGGAGTTTTTCCTCGCCACCGCCGCCACAGGCTTGCTCACTGGGGATAGATTAGGGATAAAATTAGCTCATGTTTTAATTCGTTCAAATTCTGTAAAGCTGCTTTGCGACAATGTTTATTGTCAAAAGCACTATACAAATACAACACGTGACTTGACTTGACTTTAAGCAGTACTGCTTGGTACTGATACTGATGGCCGAATAGGTTTTTCAGATTTCCCTGAGATTTTCTTATCCAGACAATACAGTTGTGCAGCGGTATGATACGGGTTTGTGACATCATTTTTTATCCCCCACTGGCTGAAAGGCCTGAAGGGGGATTATGTCATGGTGATGTCCGTCCGTCCATCCGTCTCGGGAAGGGTGCTCAGTGCTCACCTTCTGAAATCAACTCCTCTCAATTTTTGGAGGAATTCCACAAAACTTGGCAGGATTGTTTGTTATATGACGGTACTATGCATATTGTAATTTTGTTAATTTTGGTCACGTTTTACCGGAGTTACAGCCCTTGATGAACAAAACTATACTTTGACAATTTCATGAGAGTGTGTTTTCCTTCTGAAATCAACTCCTCTCACAATTTTTGGAGGAACTTCACGGAACTTGGCAAAAGGCATCGTTATATGTCGGCCGTACGCATATTGTAATTTTGTTCAGTTCAGTCGCATTTTTATCATCATCATCATCCTTCGGCAACCGAGGCCGGGATGTCGGCAACAATAGCATGCCACACAGCACGGTCTCTCATGGCCTGATTCAGTTCACCAACTTTGATACCCGAGTCCTTTGATAGCATTTGCGGGTATGTCGTTTTGCGGTTACGGATCAGGAGACTTTGGTTCCATAGCAGAAGAGTTGAGATGACCTCGCTCTCTGCTCTTAAGCAGTGTCCGGCAAACTGGAGACGTCGACGCATTAGAGTATCTGAAATAGAGGGTAGGTTTCCATAAATTCTCTCTTTTGTTGCGTGCTCGGACCAATGAATATTCTTCACTCAGCAAAGAAGGCTCGTATATGTCCCGTCCAGTCTTCTTTGAGTTGATTTTGTTAGAGTCCAGGTTTCCCCGCATTTTACCAGAGTTGTGGCCCTTGATTAACAACCTTGTACTTTCGCAATTTCATGAAGGTGTGCTTGCCTTCTGACATCAACTCCTCTGACAATTTTTGGATGAATTTCTCAAAATTTGGCGAAAGGCCTTGCTATATGACGGTAATATGCGTATTGCGATTCAATTTTGTTTGTGAAAATTTTACCAGAGTTATGCCCTTGATTATTAACAAACTTGTACTTTGGCAATTTCATCAAGGTGTGCTTACTTTCTGAAATCAACTTCCCTCACAATTTTTGGAGGAATTTCACGAAACTTGACAGGATTCTTTGTTATATGTCGGTAATACGCGTATTGTAATTTTGTTCAATTCAGTCGCATTTTACCAGAGTTATGGCACAGTTGCCAGTGGAGGATATTGTGCTCTCAGAGCACTCTTGTTAGCATAGTTGGAGAAAAACTTTTTTATTACACGGCCATAAAGTGAGTTATAATGTTTTGGAGCTGGTCATATAGTGTTGTGTCTCTGTAGAAAATAACAACGGGACAGAATGATTCAGATGTAAAGTTATTTGATGTAAAAAAAAAAAAAAGGCTGAGAATGAATGGAAGCCAGCGGAAGGCTAATGCTAGCTGAGCCTCTCACACCCACATGGGGGATATGTATTCAGAATGCTCAATTACCCCCTTGGACTTGACTGGTGTAAAACCTTCTGATTTTGTGATGAAGTCCTTTGTTGTGTTGGCTGGGTCTTTTGCGTCACTGTCTTGCTACATGAAGTTCTTTCCCTATTAGACTGGATGCATCTCTCTGTAAATTGTCAGACAGCATGTTTCTGTCAGAGGTGGACAAAGTACCCAATGTCATTACTTAAGTCAAAGTACAGATCCCACTGGTCAAATGTTACTCCGATACAAGTGAAACACTACGTTCAGACTGCAACCTGAAACGACCCATATCCGATTTGTTGTGAAATCCGATTTTTTTGTTAGGCCGTTTGCATTACCAATTATATGAGACTTGTATGCGATCTCCAATATGAACAGAAAACGACCCAAAAGTGTCCCGCATGCGCAAATTGACACGTAATAAGCACATCTACGTAATACGTAAACAAAAAAAAAGCGCACTCTTCAAGTTTGCAAGTAAAGCATGGAGATGAGGCGAGACCTGGCGATGTGGTTTTTGTGGCGGCGGCGGAACTCACACAATAATCTGATTAATGTGGGCAGCAGACTAATGAGACCGAAGGTGTCAAATTACTGGAAATTTCCAGAACAATCTTATAATCTTGTAATACAGGATGGTTTAACATCCAGGTCCCTACCAAATCCACCATTAGCTTGATCAATTCTATAAAAGTCTATTTAAATTCTGAAAACTGTACAAATGTTGTTGTTTTCCACCAAAGAGGCGGGATTAGCCAATGCAGAATAGTGACGTTTGTCTCTTGTTGATGACGTGTAGGTGACCTGTCCGGTCAGACTGCAGTCGCATGTGAAAATATCGGATATGCATCGGAATTAGGACCACATATCCAAGCGGCCTGGGTCGCATGTGAAAAAATCGGATCTGTGTCGTTCAGATTGTCAATAACAAATCGGATACAGGTCGCATATGGGCAAAAAAATCGGATATGGGTCGTTTCAGGGTGCAGTCTGAACATAGTCAAAGTTGTCCAGTCAAATTTTTACTTAAGTTAAAGTACTGAAGTATTTGCTTTTAAAAATACTTAAGAATTAAAAGTACATTTTCGGTCAAGGGGCGGCACAGTGGTGTAGTGGTTAGCGCTGTCTCCTCACAGCAAGAAGGTCCGGGTTCGAGCCCTGTGGCTGGCGAGGGCCTTTCTGTGTGGAGTTTGCATGTTGTCCGCGTGGGTTTCCTCCGGGTGCTCCGGTTTCCCCCAAAGACATGCAGGTTAGGTTAACTGGTGACTCTAAATTGACCGTAGGTGTGAATGGTTGTCTATGTGTCACCCTGTGATGACCTGGCGACTTGTCCAGGGTGTACCCCGCCTTTCGCCCGTAGTCAGCTGGGATAGGCTCCAGCTTGCCTGCGACCCTGTAGAACAGGATAAAGCGGCTACAGATAATGAGATGAGATTTTCGGTCAACACGTTGTATTATTGCCACACCACTTATAATACCTCATGCCTCTGAAACAACCGACTGGATTTACTGACTAACTTGTAGAACCTGTAGAGCTGAAGCTCCACCTGACATGCTAGCAAACTCTTTTCGAACTCGAAATCATATTGGGTAGCTAACGCTACTAGAAAAGAAAGCTTTCTACATTCTGTTTATTTGGCAAGATTATGCTAAAGTTAACATTATTCATGTTAGCGTAACTCTGTATTTACATGCTAGCTAACAGTGTCCAAGTTAACTAGCTATGTGTTATCATTAGCTGTGGAGAAGGCGATGGCAACTTGGTGGGCAAATCCATAGAAAGTCATTTGACTAACCAGACCGCATAGCTATTGCAACGTTATCGCTAGCTCTGAAAGCACAGACAACTTCACTGCAAGCTTTCTCTTGGAATAAAACGTTTATATCCCTCAATATGCTTCCGCAGGTTGGACGGCGAGTTTTTGTAGGCCGTGATGTGGTTCGTTTTCGGCAAACAAAGCAAGCATTTGAAACGAAATGACTTTAATTTTTTCAGAAAACTGAAACATGGGTTCTAGCTATAGCCATGAGTGCGTGCATTCCCCAGAAGAACCGCCTCCTTCCACTCTACCATCAACTGATCGTGTTCAAATTATACTACTGAGAAATTGAACTTGATTTTATTCAGTCTATGGACGTGACGTGACCCTAGTGATTACTGAGACAGCCTGCGGTAAAATAACAACCAGTCATGTTTTATAAAGGAAAACAAAAAACATCCACTTTCAAAGCTGCTTCATAGTAATGAGTAACGAGGACCTTGATAGAAATGTAGTGGAGTGAAAAGTACGATATTTGTCTTTCAAATGTAATGAAGTTAAAGTCGCAAGTTTCCAAAAAAAAAAACCCAATACTCAAGTAAAGTACAGATACCCAAAAAGTGTACTTAACCCTTTGATGCAAAACATGGGTCAAAAGTGACCCGGCTGAGTTTTTATCTTCTATATCTTTGCAATAAATTAATTTCATCATTCAGTATTCAAGGTATTCCTCAATTAACTTGTTTTTGATCATCATACATCCTTATTTTATTTTTTCCTTTCTTACTTTTTGAATAAAAACCCTTTTTGTATCACTACTAGTCACGGGCGCAGATAGAGGGGGGGACAGGGGGGATTCATCCCACCCAGATTTAAATTCACCTCGTTCGGTCCCCCCCACTTATAGGGAGGAAAAAACGTCTATGCTGTCTTTCTTTGCATAAGGCAAACCTCACGGAAAAATCAAAAGACTAATTACCATTCGGTTTATTGAGGTGCACAGCAGTACAAACTTAGTTGCAACTGCGCAGACTGCACAGGTTGCGAGCTCGAGCTTGGTTGCTATGGTTACCCACAACGAGTTTGACAGGCATATCGGGGACAGCGCCTCCTAGTTCAGGACCCCAACACGGCATGATGAAGGGTGCCAAAAGGCAGAAAACGATTGCATCGTTTAAAAAAAAAACGACTGTAAGTAAACTGTGCCTTACTTTATCATATCACCTTGCAATTTTTTGATAGTCTGTTCAAAGTAATGTCGTAGTGAAAGTAAAATCGTACGGAGTAGAGATGCCTTTCTGGTAGCCTCCTCCTTTCGGTGGCAGCCTGTAGATACAGCGCTCAGAAGGCAGTTTTAATGTTTAATCTGGCGTTCCCTGCCATAATTTCAGCGAGCATATTGTTTCATAAGGAAACTTTGCGAAGAGTTGCTGACTGACTGCCGCTCACGCAACACACAGGCATAGTTAGAAAGTCAGGATGCACTGGTTTACACTTTACACACACACACGTAGCCCAGCCTCTCGCTATGGTTAACAGTTGGAACTTAGCGGTTTTAAAACTAGTTTTGCAATTTCTGTGCGTGATGATAATGTGTAAACTTTGGATTTCCATAGGCTATGTTAAAATGTTATCATTGTCCTGGCCTGCAGGTAGTTCCTGGTGATGGCAGTGAGGGAGATGAAATAACATGTATACACACTACCGTTCAAAAGTTTGGGGTCACCCAGACAATTTAGTGTTTTCCATGAAAAGTCACACTTTTATTTACCACCATAAGTTGTAAAATGGTGGCACGGTGGTGTAGTGGTTAGCGCTGTCGCCTCACAGCAAGAAGGTCCTGGGTTCGAGCCCCGGGGCCGGCGAGGGCCTTTCTGTGTGGAGTTTGCATGTTCTCCCCGTGTCCGCGTGGGTTTCCTCCGGGTGCTCCGGTTTCCCCCACAGTCCAAAGACATGCAGGTTAGGTTAACTGGTGACTCTAAATTGACCGTAGGTGTGAATGGTTGTCTGTGTCTATGTGTCAGCCCTGTGATGACCTGGCGACTTGTCCAGGGTGTACCCCGCCTTTCGCCCGTAGTCAGCTGGGATAGGCTCCAGCTTGCCTGCGACCCTGTAGAAGGATAAAGCGGCTTGAGATAATGAGATGAGATGAGAAGTTGTAAAATGAATAGAAAATATAGACAAGACATTTTTCTGGCCATTTTGAGCATTTAATCGACCCCACAAATGTGATGCTCCAGAAACTCAATCTGCTCAAAGGAAGGTCAGTTTTATAGCTTCTCTAAAGAGCTCAACTGTTTTCAGCTGTGCTAACATGATTGTACAAGGGTTTTCTAATCATCCATTAGCCTTCTGAGGCAATGAGCAAACACATTGTACCATTAGAACACTGGAGTGAGAGTTGCTGGAAATGGGCCTCTATACACCTATGGAGATATTGCACCAAAAACCACACATTTGCAGCTAGAATAGTCATTTACCACATTAGCAATGTATAGAGTGCATTTCTGATTAGTTTAAAGTGATCTTCATTGAAAAGAACAGTGCTTTTCTTTCAAAAATAAGGACATTTCAAAGTGACCCCAAACTTTTGAATGGTAGTGTATATATATATATATATATATATATATATATATATATATACACACACGCACACATACATGCATACACAAAATGGAATCATTTGCTGACAGCTCAGTCCCCCCCAGTTCAAAAATCCTATCTGCGCCCCTGCTACTAGTGCTGTCAAGCAATTAAAATATTTAATCGCGATTAATGTCGTGACTGTCATAGTTAACTTGCGATTAATCGCAATTTAATCGCACATTTTTGTCACATGAAAAACTATTGTAATTCTCTTATCAGCATAAAAAAGTGAATGGGTTTGCTTTGTACCAGTGTTTTTTTTTTATTGCAGAGAATAACACGTCTTGTCACAGCCACTGACATCCATAACTTCCATATTAGATGAGAAAACCAAGGGATGAAAAATAAAGTGCAGATCACTGTGAAAATAAAAAAAAAGTTTTATTTTACTCTTCATTAGTTTCTTTTAAAGAGAAGTATTTGCCATAAAAGAAGAAAAAACAGATAACAAAAATAAAAACATTCATCATACGTTCAAAAACGTTCATCATGGTGTGGCGCTGTATTCTCTAATTCTCACTGCTTATAACTCTACACCTACCCGGTGGAGATGAGCTGGGAAACTGCAGACTGAAGGAAAAGTATTGAAAAGTATTTTTCCAGTCTCACCTGTGAAAGGTAATCCCATGTGATCTCGTTTGGACGGTAAACCTGTTGGTACAGTTAAACGCAGCACATGAATGAGGCATCTTTATTCTCGGCTACTGTCTAGACGCTATACCAGAGACGGGTGAAGAATCTCCACTTTGCCCCATCCAATATGGCGGCGAGAATGTTTATATGTCTATGCCTTTCTCCATCACTCACACGTACTCTTATTGAAGCAGCGCGCAACAAGCCTCAACAGGAACTACGGGTGACTCGCAGGGCCAAATTAGAATTTGCGTTAACGGCACTATTTTTTTAAAAATCGCGTTAAATTGAGATTGCGTTAACGCGTTATTATCGCGTTAACTTTGACAACACTAATCACTACCCTTCTAATGCACAACATGGGTCAAAAACGACCTGCATTCATTTTCCAGGTTATTTCATGTATGGCTGAGTGTTTCTATGATATACTTTTGAAATAAATTCATTTTGTCATTTACTTTTCCAAATATGCAGTAAATATCTTGTTTTTGTTTAGCACAAATCATCATTTTTATTTTTCCTTTCTGAAGTTAGGAGCAAGCACAGCTTTTGTAATTCTACATCAAGTTTACACACATGGGTCAGAACCGACCCGCATGCGTTTACTCCAGCGTTTGGTGGGAACTGTGAATTGTGCTTGTGTCAGACATTTCACAGCTCAGCACAGCGCCCTTTGCCCATCTCATACATGGAAGTAATGCTTTTCAATTGTTCTAACGTTACCTTAGAAAAAAATTGATTATGTTTAGGTTCCCTTGAGAGTGAGTAGATTACTTGTCAGAAAGTTACAAGTAATTACTATTAGCTACCGAGCTGCTGACATATTCTCCTTTAGTTAGCTAATTTTATTGTAGTTGGCTTAACTAACTACATAGTTAATAAATAAATAAATAAATAACTGACCCCATTCACTGCTAAAGTAATTACCTGAAACAAATTATTATTATAGTATTAAGACATTTAATTTTAAATCACACTTGGATGACCCATGTGTAGTAATATAAAAAGTATTTTTGTTCATTAAGTAGGAAAGAAAAATTAAATTAATGATTTGTGGTAATTAAAAACAAGATATTTAAAGAATACTTGGAATATTCAATCATAAAATAAATTGATTTCAAAAGATAGAGCAAAGAAAAACTCAGTCAGCATGAAATAACCTGGAAAATGAATGCAGGTCATTTTTGACCCATGTTGTGCATTAGACGGGGTGCGCATATGTTTTGCATCGAAGGGTTAACTGCCAAGTACTTTGTGACAAAGAAAGACTCTACTTGCATGAGCAGTCGATATTGACCAGCAGTGATGTATAGTGTATATCATCTCAACAGCCCAGCTGTATTCTAACATCAACTTACAGCTGTCCTTACGAGCTAGGCTCCTTACATGCTTGCTAATAACTTATTTTGGGTCTCTGAGATCGACAGCAGTGTGTTAAACATCGATCGACTAACTTATCAGAGTTGAACCTGAATGCATCAGTTTGGGATAAATTTGTGCAGAAGTAATAAGATTTTACCCTTTTCAAATAGTAAAAAAACTAGAAAATCAATATGTGGCGGTCGGTGTTGATATTGTGCCAGGCCGCCACAAATAAATCAGTGTATTGGAAACACTGGATATCATTTGCACAATTTTGAAAAGCACAGCGTTTAGTATTTAGTTGTACTAGTTGTACACCGTGCATGATTACCTGCTGGTAGAAAGAGCCGTTGGATTCAAGCTTTGGCTCTTCCTTTGTAAACCCACAGTGAAAGTTAAATGGAGATAAATGAGACAGTTTGCCCCAGTTGCAATCTTGTTTATTCTCCATTCATGATGCTCAGAAAATCCTGTCTCCTTGTGTAATCATTCTCTTAAATTTCTAACGAATGGACACTTTTTATAATTAAACTCCAGAAAAGAGTTATCAGAATAATAAATAAAGCTTCCTATCGTGAAACCACTAATAAACAATTTATAGAGTCTTGTACCTTAAAATTCGTAGATATTGTATACTTAAAAACATTAGAAATACTATTTCGAGTAAAGAATAAAAGTCGTCCCATCTGTATTCAAAAAATGTTTTAAATTAAGAGAAAAAAATGATAATTTAAGAGGGTTGGGTGTCTTTGAAAGAGGTAATATGAGAACTAATGTTAAATACAGATGTGTTTCATTTTTGGGAGTTATATTGTGGAATGGCCTTAGTGATGATTTGAAATTGTGTAGATCGCTGTTGAGTTTTAAAAAAACATTGAAAGGTAAAATAATTAAGGATTAAAATGTAAAATGACTGACGTGAAATGATTCATTTCATCTCATTATCTGTAGCCGCTTTATCCTGTTCTACAGGGTCACAGGCAAGCTGGAGCCTATCCCAGCTGACTACGGGCGAAAGGCGGGGTACACCCTGGACAAGTCGCCAGGTCATCACAGGGCTGACACATAGACACAGACAACCATTCACACTCACATTCACACCTACGGTCAATTTAGAGTCACCAGTTAACCTAACCTGCATGTCTTTGGGGGAAACCGGAGCACCCGGAGGAAACCCACACGGACAACATGCAAACTCCGCACAGAAAGGCCCTCGCCGGCCACGGGGCTCAAACCTGGACCTTCTTGCTGTGAGGCGACAGCGCTAACCACTACACCACCGTGCCACCCACGTGAAATGATTAAGAAGAAGAATTTAGAGTAATTTTTGTTACGTTTTTTTTCCTTGTATTACTGATATTCAGGGTTATTTTATGGATTGTACAGGATAGGCAAAAATAAGCCTTGGCTTCAGCCTATTCCTTTTTCGGTTACAGAGTTTGTTAAATTTTTTTTGTGAGAAAATGTTTAGTGCAAGCATGTATTGCCTTGGTCACAACCAGCCGTACGTGCTCCTAAAGCCGGTCTACGTGCAAAAAACACAAGAAACGCACGGAGGGCGCGTGTGTGACGTGCTGATTTTCAAGCCGCAGACCGGCCGCAGAGGTTCTTTGTCATGTCAAACAAACTCTACGGGCGTTTACGTTTTTTTCAGGTTGCAAGACAAACTTACGGCCAACATGCGTCTTTCTCCATGAACAAAAAAAACGCAGCGATTTGGGAAACGCCAAAAATCGCACAGCCAAAAAAATCGTACGTCCGGTTGTGACCTAGGCTTAAAATAGTTCTTTGTCAGCTGAGTGCACAAAATGTAAGTTTTGCACTGTAGATTGTAACCGAAATAAACCATTCATTCATTCATTCATTCATTCATTCATTCTTTTTAGTGATTTATGGCAAAGATTTTAGTGTGAGCCAGGTTCTGACTAACCACGAGTACTACTGATTTGCTCGAAATGGAATCTCAGGCAGCATGGTGGCACAGTAGGTAACACTGCTGCTTCACAGCTCCCCCATCACGTTTCAAACACACCACACACACATACTGTGGGACTTCTGTTTTTGTGGGAAGACTTACTGACATACAGTAATGCATTCCTTTGCCCCTTACTCTCACCTTAACCATCACAACTAAATGCCTAACCTAAACCGGATTCTAACCTCAACCCTGAAACTAAGTCTTAAAGTGCATATCCTGGACCAAATTTGTTTTTTTTATATGAAAGAATGTCCCTTTACACACTCATCCAGAAGGGTAATTTTGCACAAGGCCATCTGTCTACAGCAGAAGAAAATAAAATAACAAAACGTGTTTGGAAAAATCCCAAGGGAGTCTGGAGCCAGATTTGTGACGTCACCTGCGGAAGCGCCAGCAGGCTGAGCGAGCTTTGCACGGTTTCAGTGCACAGCCTGTGTAGACCAAGCGCTATTTCTCTCTCATTGTCTGGTCTTTTGGGAAACGATGAGTACTAACCCCATCATGATTGGTGTTGCTACACCCTGCTACGATACATCTGTTAACCATTTTAATAAATACGCGATAACGTTGAAGAAATTTGCAGAAAACCACCAGGTCGTTTTCTCATAAACAAACCAGCGCTGATGTAGGATTCAGAGGGAGGCGTCCTGCACGCGACGTCACGAAAATCAATGTTTGCCGGGAAATCCAAATGCCAAGTTTTTTCAGAGGCGGACCAATTCACCTCAAATGGCTTGATTTCAACTGAATTTTTCTGGTATTGCGCAAGGTAAAAAAATTGCAGAGAATGCAGACTGTTACAGATATTTGACCAAAGTTTAATATAAAATAGGAGAATTATATTGATCTTGCTCCTGAATTTACCCGTGATATGCACTTTAACCCTCAAACAGCCCTTTGAAGAGGTAAGGACCAGCCAAAACGTCCTAACTCTGTTGGTTAAAAAAGAAAAAAAAAAAAATTCCGTTTCTCAGTATGTAGCAAGTACAAGTGCCAGTGTTGTAGTCGAGTCACTAAACCTCGAGTCTGAGTCCAGTCTCAAGCCCCCAGTGTTCAAGTCTAAGTCATTCAAGAAAATTTGAAGTTGAGTCCGAGTCGAGTCCAAGACTCCAACCGCACCATTTGACGGTGTCTGTTTTAGCCCCATTAACATTAGTTTGTTCCTGAACATGGCGTATGAACAGGTGAATGTGCTTCTCTTTGTCAGGGAGTGTGAAGTATTCTGTCAGAGATGTTTGGGAGACGGATGTAAGTGCAGAAAGTGTGTTTATTAATACAAGTGAAGACATAAACAATCTAGAACAGCAGGCAAAATCGTAAAACGGTGAAACAGGCAACAGGTCGAGTGAGGCACAAACAGGCTATCGTAGACTCGGCAGAATCAAAGACGAGAAACAGGAAATCAGGGATCAGGAAACCAAACAAGGAAATACGGCTCAGTAATGTGTCAGCAACGCAACTCAATACTTCGCAAAGTAAGTGCGTTTTCAGTTTTTATATAGGCGCGCTGATTGCACCTTAATCCTGTGCAGGTGTGAGTCGTTCACAGTGTGCGCGAGAGTCCACTTCGTGCACACGCTTTCTGGAGCGTGCCCGAGAATCTATCCGATGCACGTGCCAAGGCACGCAGGTGTGGCAGTCTTGCACGAAATTAGTACAAAAATTAATGTAGATGTAAATATAGTATGCCAAATTATTATGGCATGTTACAAAAAATAAAGAAAAAATCCGAGTCCGAGTCCCCAATTTACGAGTCCGAATGCAGTTAATGCACAAGTCTGAGTCATCAGTGCTCAAGTCCAAGTTGAGTCACGAATCCTTAAAATTAGGGCATGAGTCCTACAAGCCTGGCACGCACACACCACACACACACTTCAAAAGCCCCTTTCACGTATGAAATTTGTTATTGTATGAGGTAAAAACAACATGGAATAGATACCAAATTTTCATTCCCATTCAGTCTTCCATAATAGAAAATAACGGATATTGTGTATTCGCACCTGACTGTATTCAGTGGAATGCTATGGAGTGTGAACCTCCAAGAGACGTGAGAACCACATGAGACCGGACATGACATATAATTCACGAGTTGGCTGTTCTGTTGTTGGGAAAATCTCAAGCTGAGACATTAGGTAGTTTGCAACACGGCACAAATCCAACTGCATCACGTCTCTGTTGAGAGAGTTCTCTTCCTGTTCCTGAACATTTGTTTTATTCAAGTAAAGGCCATTAACATTCGAACATTTTTGCTTATATCTGCCAGTGTTTTCTTTGCTTGTCATTTTGAGTTTGCCACCAGTTGCTTTTCACTGAGCCAGTATAAGTAGTGCCACTGCAATATCACGACATCATGACATCACGTCACCGCCAGCAACATCGTCACGACCATCACAACACAGAAATCTGATGGTTCTGATTCTCACTGGTACCCTGGCAAAAGATCACTAAGTGTTACTGGATCATCAGGGAACAGATAAATGTTTAGACCAGGGGTCACCAAACTTTTTTCTCTGGGGGCCACATTGTCATTCCTGACTGTGATGGGGGGCCGGGGTCGGGTCAGCTATATAACATAGTATGACCCAGACAAATATGACCACCAGCAGGCCTCATTGTGTAGTAGAGATTACAAGCCTGGCACAGCCATCCCCACTACTATATCAACACTACTATATCCCCACTACTATATCCCCACCACTATATCCGCACCACTATATCCCCACTACTATATCCGCACTACTATATCCCCACTACTATACCCACACTACTATATCCCCACTACTATATCCCCACTACTATATCCCCACTACTATATCCGCACTACTATATCCCCACTACTATATCCGCACTACTATATCCCCACTACTATATCCGCACTACTATATCCCCACTACTATATCCGCACTACTATATCCCCACTACTATATCCCCACTACTATATCCCCACCACTATATCCGCACCACTATATCCCCACTACTATATCCGCACTACTATATCCCCACTACTATACCCACACTACTATATCCCCACTACTATACCCACACTACTATACCCACACTACTATACCCACACTACTATATCCCCACTACTATATCCCCACTACTATATCCCCACTACTATATCCGCACCACTATATCCCCACTACTATATCCGCACTACTATATCCCCACTACTATATCCGCACTACTATATCCCCACTACTATATCTGCACTACTATATCCCCACCACTATATCTGCACTACTATATCCCCACCACTATATCCACACTACTATACCCACACTACTATATCCCCACTACTATATCCACACTACTATATCCACACTTGATTCCTGGCACATATTTGTTTATCTTTACTAGTGGTTTGCAAAAGTAGTAATCGAGCCTTCACACTTTGTTTTAATTTGAAATACCACAAATATTCCATTTATTTATTTTCTAATAAAAATAACATCAAAGCTGTCAAGGTAAGAAACATCTGCCTATTTGAGGTGATTGACACTGGCAAAGGTGAGTGGAAAATTATAAATTGTAGGTAGACCTGTTGATATTATTAATAATTTTAATAATAATTGTATGCTGCACTTAATAAAGGTCAAATAAATAGGCCTGTAAAATAAATACATTTTAAAAAAAACAGTGAAATTATAATAATATGAGCAATAGATCGTAGCAGTTGTGATGTGTCCTGCACGTCATTGCTCTCATCCATGGCCAAAGCAAAAAACTCAAATTCTGACGCTTTCTCATTCAGCTGGTCATACACGTTGTCCCCCAAATCTTCGGTTCGCCTGGTCATAGTAGGTGCGGAGAGACTCACCGCACTGAGCGCATCCTTCTTGTCGGGACACACCTCCTCGGCCACAGCAAGCATGCATACTTTAACAAAGTCCCCATCAGTAAACGGCTTTCCATGGGTAGCTAGTAGGTGAGCTACCTTATAGCTAGCTCGGACAGCAGCCTGGTTGATCTGGGTTTGGTGAAGGAATACATTCTGTTGTGCAGCCAGTCCGCATTTCATCCTCCGAATCCTGTCTTCTCTTGTTTGCCCTCGCAAACTAGCATACTCTTTGTGGCGGGTTTCGTAGTGACGACGCAGATTATATTCTTTGAAAACCAACACACTTTCACACACACGACACACGACATACAAGACAAACTGGACGGTCCTTACCCTGAATGAAAAAATAATCGGTGGTCCACTGTTCTTTAAAAACTCTGCACTCTCTGTCAGCTTTTCGCTGACCGCTAGCCATTTTGCTGTCCTGAACACTGACAGTTCTCTGCACGTGCGCTGCCTGTCACTGCTTGATCGCGAGCATATGACGAAAATTTGGAAAATATGAATAGTTCATTTTATAACTAAATATCAATTTTAATTGATAAAATCAACAAAATACAAGATGCAGACATATTAGTATTTGCCAAAAAGCAATTTTAAAAAATAGGCCATGACCACTTTTGGGGATTGCCTCATAGGGCCGGTTCAAGTGGTGAGGGGCTGGGGGGCCGGTCAAAGGGGGGGGGCGGAGTCGACCCGCGGACCGTAGTTTGATGACCCCTGGTTTAGACTTTGCCGTTTTGTTCTCATCCTTGACTTGCAAGTGATGTCAAAGCAAAATAGAAACCCGGATGTCGGCCATGTTGGTGGAGATACAAATGCGGAGTCAAGCGACATTCCATACAAAACGTAGTCACGCGTGCCTAACTCTCTCCGTTTTTCCACTGCTTTAAGCATTCTTTGAGCTATGCCATGTCTTTGTGCTGTATATGGTTGTGGTCACAACAGTGGCACGTTCCGATTTTTTAGAATTCTATCCGTGATTCGGAAAGAGGGCGAGGAAACTCTGAGGCTTAGTACGGAGAGGAGACGAGCACGGCTGAACAACATCGGCAGGGCCGATCTAACAGAGGCTAAAACCAAAACAGCTCGCGTTCGCAGTAATCGTTTTATCTCAGATGAGATTCAAAAGCTCTCTCGATAATCTCATGGAAGAATTTGATTTTGTGTTGCTATAAAATGAGCGTTCTCTTGTCATGGTTCACTTGGTCGTTGTTATAATTTTATCATTGTAAAATGATAAGATTGCTATCATTTTAGAGTTGTTGACCTGAAATACATCAAAATGTGATTTGTGAGCCATAAAGCTAGAGACTTGTCAAAATTTCACACTTCGTTTGTTGTTTGCACATCGAAGTAGACTACATGCAAAAGAAGCCCTGACTTACCCTTGCAAGTACAATTGCTTTGTCATCATTGACTGGTTTAATTAATAAGGTATTTATTTACCCATCCGGAGACAAAGAAGTTATAGGCTTCCATGGACTTATAAGCCTTCATTTGAGATTTGTCGACCCATGAAGTCTGCCAAACCAGATAGAATGCGATATCTGGGTACTCGATGGTCGGTAGAAGCGTCTTATCCTCAGAAAAATCCGACTTTTTTTAAATAACATGCGTCAAAACCACACATATCTATCTTCAATTTGTATCGAATCTTCGCTCGACCGTTCAAATTGTGGTAATACTGAGAAAATTCAGCATTGTTTACAGACACGCTTTGTATATCCACCATCATGGCGGACGCTCATCTCATCTCATTATCTGTAGCCGCTTTATCCTGTTCTACAGGGTCGCAGGCAAGCTGGAGCCTATCCCAGCTGACTACGGGCGAAAGGCGGGGTACACCCTGGACAAGTCGCCAGGTCATCACAGGGCTGACACATAGACACAGACAACCATTCACACTCACATTCACACCTACGGTCAATTCAGGCCCTGTCCACACGGCAACGGATTCAGGTGACTCCGATACAATTGCTTATCGTTTAGGCCTGGCGTCCACACGGCACCGGCATTTTGGGTGCCCAAAACGCAATCTTTTTGAGAACGGGTTCCAGAGTGGAAAGATCTGGCAACGTTGCCATTGTGAAGTCGTCTGGATGAGTAGAACAGATTTGTTTACGATGACGTCACAACCACATGACTGTGAGTGCTTCACGCCGGGTAGAAGTGTAACGAACTCGATGCGAGTTGTCGACAAATCCTATAACTTGGTTCATGAAACGCGCTTACAAAATATTTTCACTGTGAATATTTATTGTGTAATGGTGCAAAGTGAGAGAGAGAGAGAGAGAGAGAGAGAGACTCTGCCCGTAGGGCAAAGTCAATCCCGCCAGCAAAAATAGGGAAAAAAAGGAGCGATCTCACCTCTTCAGATGTTGGTTTAAGTCCGACAATACATTCCTCAAAAAGGGCGTAGAAGAGCAAATTAATCCATCAACGTGTAGCATTCAATTTATTCCGGACCATTAAAGACGCCACCTTCCGTGTAGAATCATACGTCATCCTCGCCGCCATATTGGATAGGTCAAAGTGGAGAATAAAGATTAGCTGTGTTTAACTGTACCAACAGGTTTGCCGTCCAAACGAGATCACATGGGATTAACTTTCACAGGTGAGACTGGAAAAATACTTCTCATTGTATTTGGTCATTATAATGTAATTTTACGAACAGATTTTCCTGACTTTGTGGCTAATATGAAGTCTCGCGCATAATAGTTTATGCGCATGCGTCCTTACTTCTTCTATTGTTCTGGTGTCTCTGAAGGGACCGTCTTACAGTGCCCCTAGAGGTGTGGCATGTGTATTGCATCGTTTTCAGCAAGCGTTGCCATATGGACCTGATATTTTACTGATCGTTGCCCATTTGGACGCGATATATTTTTAAATAACATCTCGTTGCCGTTGTCATGTGGATGTAGCCTTAGAGTCACCAGTTAACCTAACCTGCATGTCTTTGGACTGTGGGGGAAACCGGAGCACCCGGAGGAAACCCACGCGGACACGGGGAGAACATGCAAACTCCACACAGAAAGGCCCTCGCCGGCCACGGGGCTCGAACCCGGACCTTCTTGCTGTGAGGCGACAGCGCTAACCACTACACCACCGTGCCGCCACGGACGCTCATGACGTAGCACATTTTGATCATGTGGTCGCAAGTCATCTCTTCCTACACGACGCCGTTACAGCATAATAGCGGAAAATGTACAATTTTCAGTGCCGCTGGGAATAAAAGTAAGTGAGTAGGGGTAAAAGTATTTGGTGAAATTCTGTGAAAACTCAACTCAAGTTGGCCTCCATCATTGCTTCTTTCAGTTATTGCTTATCATCTCGCGTGTCGAGCATTAGCTTCCAGCCGCGGCTGCTCAGGTGTTGCAGCAGTCTGGCTCTGGATCAGATTGTCTGACTAATAGTTGGTAATGGAGAGCCAACAAAAAGGCAGCTGTGAGAGCTTGGAGAATAATTTTAGCTCTGAGGCAGAAAGCTGCTTGGTGCAGGCACTGATGAAATCGTAATCGAGGTGTCTGGCAGCTTGCGGTGGAACACGCCTCGCTAGAATCTCTAATCACTTCCATTTGACAGCCAGCATTAGCAGAGAACTTTGCTCTGAGGAGGCCGCTACACATATTAAACACTCAGTGATGCGCTCTCAGTGCGTCCGTTTTCTCATATCAGCTCAGGTTGTGTTTTCCTAATCACGTTGTGTCTCACGCAGGCTTCACTGATGACTTCACACATCTGTAAAGCTGCTGGACGGAGCAGTCGGTATAAAAGGTCGAGTGAAAGTGGGCGAGGCTGTGAACGACTCGTCCATCTTTATCATTTAGAGAACTAGACACTGAACATAACTGCATGAGAATGAAGAAAACCGGCGCGCTGACATCTTTCTGGAGATGCTTGAGTTTATTTTGTTTGTTTGTTTGTGTATAAGCTTTCTGAAGTGGACCAGGAATGCACAGGAATTTTTTTCCCCTCCAGATAAGTTGCAATTCCCAGAATCTAAAGACTTTGACAAAATTGATTTAACTTTGTCATCTTTGACAAATTTATCGACCAATGATAAAGCTGATTAAAATCTCAGAATGTCACTACGACAAGCATATAAAAGCAGCGTAAAATTACGTAAAACTCACGGGACGGCTACTAATGTGGTAGTACTAATAGCAATAGCGGAATGTCAAAGAAACACGCTGGGTTTCTTCTTTCAATCACTTTCCCTGTGTCTGAAATCACTCACTACTCACTATGTAGTGGACTAGATCATGAGCTCACCATTTTGTAGTGCTGTCCAAACGTATAGTGAGAATTATTACACCCTATATAGTGCACTCATAGTATCGCACAATGCACCGTGAAAAGTAGTGTACAACCGATGGGCACTAACCAAGCAATATATACCATCATGCATTGCGGTCATGCTGGGAAAAAAAAAAAGTGTGCTGGGGTGAATGGACAGAGGAAGAAACGCATTATAAACGGACATTCAAGTACAATTAAAAATAGTAAGAGAATAGAAAATAAGCTAAAATAGAATAAGACAGAGGCAGCACGGTGGTGTAGTGGTTAGCACTGTCGCCTCACAGCAAGAAGGTCCGGGTTCGAGCCCCGTGGCCGGCGAGGGCCTTTCTGTGCGGAGTTTGCATGTTCTCCCCGTGTCCGCGTGGGTTTCCTCCGGGTGCTCCGGCTTCCCCCACAGTCCAAAAGACATGCAGGTTAGGTTAACTGGTGACTCTAAATTGACCGTAGGTGTGAATGTGAGTGTGAATGGTTGTCTGTGTCTATGTGTCAGCCCTGTGATGACCTGGCGACTTGTCCAGGGTGTACCCCGCCTTTCGCCCGTAGTCAGCTGGGATAGGCTCCAGCTTGCCTGCGACCCTGTAGGACAGGATAAAGCGGCTAGAGATAATGGATGGATGGAATTCGTGTGTGCCACTGTGGAGTAAAAGTAATGTGCCATGTAAGGTACATAAAAGGAGGTGTTTATGACGAGTAGTGTACGTCATAAGGCACAGCGGTAAAAGATTTCATGACATACGCGACTCATCCAAGGGCATTGAAGGCGTTAATGTAGGAAATGCGCTCAGTATAATATGTATTTATTATTTTGAAAACCCACCAGCCGACTGATCTGGCACGTTTTAATTGCGTGACAGTAATGACATAAATAACGGCGTGGCGGAGTAGTGTCCGAAAGCGTTTTTTTTTTTTTTTTTTCATTTTACTAATGTGCTCACTATACAGTCCTCTGTATAGTAATTCCCTCGGTAGGGAGTAGTGAACGAGTGAGTGATTTCAGACACAGGGTTTATCTCATTTGTGCTGATTGACAAATGGATGATATAAATAAATTGTAAGAGCAATCTCTTTCCCCCCAAGCACTCTTAACCCAAGTGAAAGTGTACACCCAGCGCAGTTTTCTTTTTCTTTCTTTTTTTTTTAATTCTGTGGGGTGTCGGGTCTCAAATCATGTTCTGTAGTGCAATACATCCTTTATTGCATCTCACAAGGTCGTTGTAACATGCAGTGATGACAGACAGGAAGTAAGTGCATAAACTCAGTATTCATTTTACTGAGAGTAATCTAATGACTATCATTACAGTCCTAAGCAGGGGCCGGAGAACAGGCCGGCATCAGCCGAGGATAATCCAGACCAAAAAAGGGAAACGCAAACATGGGTCCATACCAGGAATCATGGAAAACGGAAACTAGAAAACAAAGGCTTGGATTTGAGTCAAAATGCGTGATAAGCCTTAGTGAAACAATGAAACATCAGGGCTTAAATAGGAAAACTAATCTGGAACTGAGAACAGGTGAGAACATTCATGAGAAAATAGGAAGATAAAATAATGCCAAGACGTGAAGTAAAACACACATGGCTTTATAAACAGCATAAAGTACAGAAGCAGCAGTGTTTGTTTGTGCCGAAAGGCGTGATGCGTGCCGAGAAGGGGAATTCATGACCGTCATTGTAATATCCAGCTTTATCTAATTGTGCGTTTTACTTCACACTATGCCACCTCAGTTCGTATATAAGCATTTGTAATTATTATGCCCCCGCCCCGGGTGTGTGTGTGCGTGTTAATATTGGTTTACCTCTGTCCGTATCTCCGTCCATCCGAAACGCCCTTTTTGTCAGTAACCACAAATCATAGCCACTTGGTACCAAACTTCAGCTTGGGGTTCTGTACCGCGTATACCGTTTTCAGGTCTGTCGCACATCAACTTCCTGTTTACCGACTGAATGTATTTATGAAACATATAGCATGGATTTACAAAATTTTTGTAACACTTTTCTCAGCAACTACAAATCACAACTGCTTGATATTTGGTGCCGAGCTTCAGCTTGGGGTTCTGTACCATGGATACCGTTTACAGGTCTGTCGCACATCGACTTCCTGTTTACCGACTGAACGTATTTATGAAACATATACAGTGGGGCAAAAAAGTATTTAGTCAGTCACCAATTGTGCAAGTTCTCCCACTTAAAAAGATGAGAGAGGCTGTAATTTTCATCATAGGTATACCTCAACTATGAGAGACAGAATAGGGGGAAAGAATCCAGGAAATCACATTGTAGGATTTTTAAAGAATTTATTTGCAAATTATGGTGGAAAATAAGTATTTGGTCAATAACAAAAGTTCATCTCAATACTTTGTTATATACCCTTTGTTGGCAATGACAGAGGTCAAACGTTTTCTGTAAGTCTTCACAAGGTTTTCACACACTGTTGCTGGTATTTTGGCCCATTCCTCCATGCAGATCTCCTCTAGAGCAGTGATGTTTTGGTGCTGTCGCTGGGCAACACGGACTTTCAACTCCCTCCAAAGATTTTCTATGGGGTTGAGATCTGGAGACTGGCTAGGCCACTCCAGGACCTTGAAATGCTTCTTACGAAGCCACTCCTTCGTTGCCCGGGTGGTGTGTTTGGGATCATTGTCATGCTGAAAGACCCAGCCACGTTTCATCTTCAATGCCCTTGCTGATGGAAGGAGGTTTTCACTCAAAATCTCACGATACATGGCCCCATTCATTCTTTCCTTTACACGGATCAGTCGTCCTGGTCCCTTTGCAGAAAAACAGCCCCAAAGCATGATGTTTCCACCCCCATGCTTCACAGTAGGTATGGTGTTCTTTGGATGCAACTCAGCATTCTTTCTCCTCCAAACACGACAAGTTGAGTTTTTACCAAAAAGTTCTATTTTGGTTTCATCTGACCATATGACATTCTCCCAATCCTCTTCTGGATCATCCAAATGCTCTCTAGCAAACTTCAGACGGGCCTGGACATGTACTGGCTTAAGCAGGGGGACACGTCTGGCACTGCAGGATTTGAGTCCCTGGCGGCGTAGTGTGTTACTGATGGTAGCCTTTGTTACTTTGGTCCCAGCTCTCTGCAGGTCATTCACTAGGTCCCCCCGTGTGGTTCTGGGATTTTTGCTCCCCGTTCTTGTGATCATTTTGACCCCACGGGGTGAGATCTTGTGTGGAGCCCCAGATCGAGGGAGATTATCAGTGGTCTTGTATGTCTTCCATTTTCTAATAATTGCTCCCACAGTTGATTTCTTCACACCAAGCTGCTTACCTATTGCAGATTCAGTCTTCCCAGCCTGGTGCAGGTCTACAATTTTGTTTCTGGTGTCCTTTGACAGCTCTTTGGTCTTGGCCATAGTGGAGTTTGGAGTGTGACTGTTTAAGGTTGTGGACAGGTGTCTTTTATACTGATAACGAGTTCAAACAGGTGCCATTAATACAGGTAACGAGTGGAGGACAGAGGAGCCTCTTAAAGAAGAAGTTACAGGTCTGTGAGAGCCAGAAATCTTACTTGTTTGTAGGTGACCAAATACTTATTTTACTGAGGAATTTACCAATTAATTCATTAAAAATCCTACAATGTGATTTCCTGGATTCTTTCCCCCCATTCTGTCTCTCATAGTTGAAGTGTACCTATGATGAAAATTACAGGCCTCTCTCATCTTTTTAAGTGGGAGAACTTGCACAATTGGTGGCTGACTAAATACTTTTTTGCCCCACTGTAGCGTGGATTTTGACACTATTTCAAGAAGCAAAATGCTGTTTCAAAATGACAGTTCACCAGGATGCTGTTTGAAATCCCTGGGGAGAGACACTGCTCTTTACTGTCTTGTTTCAGGGTTAATTATTTGTTGAAGTCAACATTCATAATAAGCGTCCTATTCCTTCGATTGCTTGCATTCTGATATAAGTGAGAGCGGGGGGGGGGGGGGGGGGGATATGTAAGGGAGCAGTAGCTCACAGTTGATCTTGTTTCTGCTTATATACACAAGGTAGAGTGATACCCAAAAAACAAGAACATGCTGTAACCCTGTGGTACTGTTTTTCTGTAATTAAATTACTACATTTTAAAAATATAAATAAAATTGTTACTCATGCTTGGAGTTTTGTAGACGATGCCCCATCAGTAAGATTCCATCAGTAAGATTTCAATTCAGAATGTTTTTTTTTGCTTCAGGTATGAGCTGCGGATACGTTACCTGCCAAAATCATTCCTAAACCAGTTTACTGAAGACCAGCCAGCACTGAACTACTTTTACCACCAGGTAAGTGCATGTAGCCCGGATGCTCCAGCACGGCTCTTCCAGCTTTACCTCTCCCACTAATTATGCAGCATCAGGATGTGGGATCGCGTTTAAGCTCTGACCAGTTTGAGCAGTGCTTTCAGTCCTGGCATATTTTCAGTCCTGGCAGGAAGAGAGTAAACTCTGTGGTGAAGTAAACTGTCCCGGTTCTGTCGGGTGATGGATGTGCCGTAATTGTCTTGTCATAATGCGCTACAGGATGGTTTGGAGTAAATCTGATCTGGGTCAGTTTAACTCTTTGCTCTTACTTATCTGTGGTGTGGTTCTGGACCTCTGGGCTAACCGAATTTGAAAACTAACAGCCCAAAAAGAGCAGAGACCAGACAGATGCCTCATGTCTATCTCTCTCTCTCTCTCTCTCTCTGCCTCTTGTTTGCTCTCCCTATCTCTCGCTTGCTCTCTCTCTCTCTCTCTCTCCCTCTCTCTCCCTCTCTCTGTCTCTCACTTTCTCTCTCTCTCGCTTGCTCTCTCTCTCTCTCTCTGTCTCTCACTTGCTGTCTCTCACTTGCTCTCTCTCTCTCCCTTTTGCTTGCTCTCTCTCTCCCTCTCTGTCTCTTGCTTGCTCTCTCTCTCTCTCGCTTGCTCTCTCTCTCTGTCTCTCGCTTGCTCTCTCTCTCTCTCGCTTGCTCTCTCTCTCTGTCTCTCACTTGCTATCTCTCTCTCTCTGTCTGTCACTTGCTGTCTCTCTCTCTCTCTGTCTCTCACTTTCTCTCTCTCCCTCTTGCTTGCTCTCTCTCCCTCTCTATCTCTTGCTTGCTTTCTCTCTCTCCCCCCTCTCTCTCTCGCTTGCTCTCTCTCTCTCCCTCTCTGTCTCTTGCTTGCTCTCTCTCTCTCTCGCTTGCTCTCTCTCTCTCCCTCTCTCTCTTGCTTGCTCTCTCTCTCTCCCCCTCTCTCTCCCTCTCTCTTTCTCTCCCTCTCTCTTTCTCTCCTCTCTCTATCTCTCTCTCTCGCTTGCTGTCTCCCTCTCTTGCTTGCTCTCTCTCTCCCCCTCTCTCTCCCTCTCTGTCTCTTGCTTGCTCTCTCTCTCTCCCCCCCTCCCCTCTCTCTCTCTCTCTCTCTCTCTCTCGCTTGCTCTCTCCCTCTCTCTCTTGCTTGCTCTCTCTCTCTCCCCCTGTCTCTCTCTCTCGCTTGCTCTCTCCCTCTCTGTCTCTTGCTTGCTTTCTCTCGCTTGCTCTCTCCCTCTCCCTCTCTGTCTCTTGCTTGCTCTCTCTCTCCCCCTCTCTCTCCCTCTCTGTCTCTTGCTTGCTCTCTCTCTCCCCCTCTCTCTCTCCCTCTCTGTCTCTTGCTTGCTCTCTCTCTCCCCCTTTGTCTCTTGCTTGCTCTCTCTCTCCCCCTCTCTGTCTCTTGCTTGCTCTCTCTCTCTCCCCCTTTGTCTCTTGCTTGCTCTCTCTCTCCCCCTTTGTCTCTTGCTTGCTCTCTCTCTCCCCCCTCTCCTTCTCTCTTTCTCTCCCTCTCTCTATCTCTCTCTCGCTTGCTGTCTCCCTCTCTTGCTTGCTCTCTCTCTCCCTCTCTGTCTCTTGCTTGCTCTCTCTCTCTCCCCCTCTCTCCCTCTCTCTCTCTCGCTTGCTCTCTCCCTCTCTGTCTCTTGCTTGCTCTCTCTCTCTCTCCCCCCCTCTCTTCCTCTCTGTCTCTTGCTTGCTGTCTCTCTCCCTCTCTGTCTCTTGCTTGCTCTCTCTCCCCCCTCTCTCTCCCTCTCTGTGTCTTGCTTGCTCTCTCTCTCTCCCCCCTTTGTCTCTTGCTTGCTCTCTCTCTCCCCCCTTTGTCTCTTGCTTGCTCTCTCTCTCTCCCCTCTCTCTCTCCCTCTCTGTCTCTTGCTTGCTCTCTCCCCGTCTCTTGCTTGCTCTCTCTCTCTCCCCTCTCTCTCTCCCTCTCTGTCTCTTGCTTGCTCTCTCCCCCGTCTCTTGCTTGCTCTCTCTCTCTCTCTGTCTCTTGCTCTCTCTCTCCCCCCTCTCTCTCTCCCTCTCTGTCTCTTGCTCTCTCCCCCCCCCCCTCCCTCTCTGTCTCTTGCTTGCCCCCCCAGCCTCACTGGGTTTGATGTGGAATCACGAGCTGCTCTCAGGAGGAAGTCAGGGTTTAGTAGTAGTCCAAATTTTATTGCTGTGCCTTTTTGAAATGCAGTAGTAAAGACTCCACAGTGGAATTGAATGGATTAAGAGCAGTCTCTTCTCTCCATCACCTGACTCACAAGTTTACTTCAGTGACCCCTGATGTTTCCGTTCTCTCATTGTCATTAAAGCTAGACGGCCTTTTGATTTCATAAAATCAGTGAAATTTGGTTCCCTCTGAAATGTGGTCATTGTGATGCATGTTTATTTCTGTAATATCTAAAAAAAACCACAACAAACCCAGGCCATTCTGTGGCTGGGGAGTGATTTAATTTGAGGGGATTCCCGAGCAAATAATGTGCATGAAATCGCTCGCTTTGTGCAGTCAAGCAGACAGAGGAAGTCCGTGTGCGCATGCGCAGGTTTACCTCCTTCTTCTTTTGGGTTTTACGGCAGCTGGCATCCACAGTGTTGCATTACTGCCATCTACAGGTTTACCTTTGACGGTGCACTGACAGTTCCATCATTCTGTTGCTAAACGAACAGCTGATCACACCGAGGTGCTCGCTGACCGCCGAGATTTATTAGTTTGGTCCTGCATTTCCTTTCCTTCGCAACATAACGTCTTTTCTTCTCGCTTTCCGTTACTGTAGTCGGTCTTTCACGGTTCATGCACACGCTCACGTCCTCCATTTTTCTCTCCTGTTTCAAATTTGTATCCCACAATGCCTTGTGCAAACGGGGAAAGCCCACCACGTGATGCATGACGTAGTATCTTGAATTGGGTCATGGTGAAGCAGGCAAAAATGGCGGAGAATTTAGGGCCACGTGGCCCTAAATTCATTAATTGTTCTAGTTTAAAAAAACAAACAAATAAAATTGGAAGTCTGTGATTCGAATTCAGTAGCTTTCGGTCCACTAAACAAAAATAACTGGGTGTCGGGGAAAATTCTTTCTATGACCTACAACTTGAAAAATCTGAAAGGCAGTCTATCTTTAAGTTCTCTTATCCTCTCGTATGCTCTCCGTCGACTATGTTAACAGGCACATGGTTGGTCAAATGACTTTTTAGGTGATCTAGAATAACTAGCTGGAACAGGCTATAGATAAAGCTAGTCCATTAATCGTGGTAATTACACACAGTCCAAGTCATGTAGCATGTAGAACACCTATTTTGTGATGCAGATACGTATCATATAAATATTTAAAAGACACAGTCGTCCAATAGAGTCCTGACTGTACACTTTCGTCAGGCTAAGTTTAGACCGTCGTTCAGGCCCAGTGATCACATCCTGGTTCGGCTAACAGTCTCTGTTCTGATCGTATGGGGCAGTCGGTATACATGTCAACATATTTTTACTTTATTTAGCCTGTAATGCTGCTGTATTGTCAGGCTTCTCTTTCTAAACACTGTAAGGTCTCTGTAATTGCCAGGTGAGAAGCGATTATATGATGGAAATAGCTGATCAAGTCGATCAGGATATTGCACTTAAACTGGGCTGCCTTGAAATCAGGTAAGCATCTTGAATCGATTACTGCTAGAAGGGATTACACGGCATGACTTTGCCAATCCATGTGTGTGTATAAGAGTTTTAAAAAAAGTAATCATCATCCTGTCCTTCTCCCTCATTTATTTATTAGGAGGTTTTTCAGAGAGATGCCAGGAAACGCCCTTGATAAAAAATCCAACTATGAATTACTAGAGTAAGTGAACCTTTTGGTGATCTCATTTAAAGGCCTGGTTCAGTTATTACTTGTTTTGTGAAAGATGAAGGATATTTTCTCTATCCTCTCCCATGCTGTATGTGGGTCAGGATAAGATGTGCTCTCGAAACCCTGCTTGCCCTATTTATAGTGGGGAATAATTGATCCCTACACGTCTCCTGCAGTGATGTAAGGTGCACACTGAAGCAGCGTTGCTGCTGCCTGCAAGCTCAGTCATAAATCACAGCGTTTACTAATCCAGCCGGATAGTAACGTAGCTACTGCAACGTACAGTTTGTACTTCTGCAGTGTTTTCTGCTCTCAATAAACTCTGTGCTCATTCTAGAGCGGCTGTAAAACTTCATCAGTGTGCGAGTTGTGGTTTTAATGGAGTGAGAGCTCTAGTCACACCCTTAAAGTGCATATCCTGGACCAATTTCGGGGTTTTTTTTATATGAAAGAATGCCCCTTTACACACTCATCCAGAAGGGTAATTTTGCACAAGGCCATCTGTCTACAGCAGAAAAAAATAAAATAACAAAACGCGTCTGGAAAAATCCCAAGGGAGTCTGGAGCCGGATTCGTGGCGTCACCTGCGGAAGCGCCAGCACGGTTTCAGTGCACAGCCTGTGTAGCCCAAGCGCTCCCATTTCTCTCTCATTGTCCGGTCTTTTGGGAAACGATGAGTACTAATCCCATCAAGATTGGTGTTGCTACACCCTCCTACGATACATCTGTTAGCCATTTTAATAATTGTGATAACGTTGGGGCGGCACGGTGGTGTAGTGGTTAGCGCTGTCGCCACACAGCAATAAGGTCCTGGGTTCGAGTCCCGTGGCCGGCGAGGGCCTTTCTGTGCGGAGTTTGCATGTTGTCCGCGTGGGTTTCCTCCGGGTGCTCCGGTTTCCCCCACAGTCCAAAGACATGCAGGTTAGGTTAACTGGTGACTCTAAATTGAGCGTAGGTGTGAATGTGAGTGTGAATGGTTGTCTGTGTCTATGTGTCAGCCCTGTGATGACCTGGCGACTTGTCCAGGGTGTACCCCGCCTTTCGCCCGTAGTCAGCTGGGATAGGCTCCAGCTTGCCTGCGACCCTGTAGAACAGGATAAAGCGGCTAGAGATGATGAGATGAGATGAGATGATAACATTGAAGAAATTTGCAGAAAACCACCAGGTCGTTTTCTCATAAACAAACCAGCGCTGACGTAGGATTCAGAAGGAGGCGTCCCGCACGCGACGTCACGAAAATCAGTGTTTGCCGGGAAATCCAAATGGCAAGTTTTTTCAGAGGCGGACCAATTCGCCTCAAATGGCTTGATTTCAACTGAATTTTTCTGGTATTGCGCAAGGTAAAAAAAATTGCAGAGAATGCAGAATGTGACAGATATTTGACCAAAGTTTAATATAAAATAGGAGAATTACATTGATCTTGCTGTGATGACCTGGCGACTTGTCCAGGGTGTACCCCGCCTTTCGCCCGTAGTCAGCTGGGATAGGCTCCAGCTTGCCTGCGACCCTGTAGGACAGGATAAAGCGGCTACAGATAATGAGATGAGATGAGCCATTGATCTTGCTCCTGAATTTACCCGTGATATGCACTTTAAAGCCACACTCGCTCACTGAGAAGGTATTGTGCAGGAGCATTTTTACATTCATTCGGGTGTTCAGTACACATGAATATTAGATTCATTTAACCAGGCCAGACAGCTTTGCGATAAAACTAGCGTTGTGTTTATTCTGTATCTCTGACCTATCTATTTGTTTTTTACATTTATCTATCTAGCGTCTTTGTATTTTTGCCTGCTGAAGAATGAAATATTTTTATCTTCTGTCTTGCTGGCACAACACCTGGATACATTTATTTTCTTTTTCCTTTTTTGTAAGGACGTTATGTTAATGCTCTTTAGATCAGTGACATCATTGCTGTAGATGACACTGAGAATTTTTGAGGCTGTCAAACCTGGATTTGTAACTTCGGGTTCGACTTAAGATAGCCGGAACCAGAAATGCTTTTCTTAAATCAAGTTAGTGCTGTGTTGAACTTGAACTAGACCTAAAGTTAACTTGGTAACTCAGTGATCGAGCTTTTTGATCAGTAAACTTGTCCTACTTCCTCTCATCACTCGATTCTTTGCAGAAAAGATGTCGGTCTGAGGAGATTCTTTCCCAAAAGCCTGTTGGACTCCGTCAAGGTGAGACAGATGCTCCTGCTGCCACTGTCAGGCTTTTTAATGGCAAGCTGCCATTGTGCTTAATGGTTTGTCCATACGCTCGCATACACTCACTCGCTACATGATTAGGAACACACAAACTCAAATTCAAGTTTTATTGGTCACACGCACAGCCATACGCAGTACGACGTGCAGTGAAATGCTTTTTATGACTGTCTGGTGACATAACAATAGAGTTTACATTAAACAGAATACAACCCCGATTCCAAAAAAGTTGGGACAAAGTACAAATTGTAAATAAAAACGGAATGCAATGATGTGGAAGTTTCAAAATTCCATATTTTATTCAGAATAGAACATAGATGACATATCAAATGTTTAAACTGAGAAAATGTATCATTTAAAGAGAAAAATTAGGTGATTTTAAATTTCATGACAACACATCTCAAAAAAGTTGGGACAAGGCCATGTTTACCACTGTGAGACATCCCCTTTTCTCTTTACAACAGTCTGTAAATGTCTGGGGACTGAGGAGACAAGTTGCTCAAGTTTAGGGATAGGAATGTTAACCCATTCTTGTCTAATGTAGGATTCTAGTTGCTCAACTGTCTTAGGTCTTTTTTGTCGTATTTTCCGTTTTATGATGCGCCAAATGTTTTGTATGGGTGAAAGATCTGGACTGCAGGCTGGCCAGTTCAGTACCCGGACCCTTCTTCTACGCAGCCATGATGCTGTAATTGATGCAGTATGTGGTTTGGCATTGTCATGTTGGAAAATGCAAGGTCTTCCCTGAAAGAGATGTCGTCTGGATGGGAGCATATGTTGCTCTAGAACCTGGATATACCTTTCAGCATTGATGGTGTCTTTCCAGATGTGTAAGCTGCCCATGCCACACGGACTAATGCAACCCCATACCATCAGAGATGCAGGCTTCTGAACTGAGCGCTGATAACAACTTGGGTCGTCCTTCTCCTCTTTGGTCCAAATGACACGGCGTCCCTGATTTCCATAAAGAACTTCAAATTTTGATTCGTCTGACCACAGAACAGTTTTCCACTTTGCCACAGTCCATTTTAAATGAGCCTTGGCCCAGAGAAGACGTCTGTGCTTCTGGATCATGTTTAGATACGGCTTCTTCTTTGAACTATAGAGTTTTAGCTGGCAACGGCGGATGGCACGGTGAATTGTGTTCACAGATAATGTTTTCTGGAAATATTCCTGAGCCCATTTTGTGATTTCCAATACAGAAGCATGCCTGTATGTGATGCAGTGCCGTCTAAGGGCCCGAAGATCACGGGCACCCAGTATGGTTTTCCGGCCTTGACCCTTACGCACAGAGATTCTTCCAGATTCTCTGAATCTTTTGATGATATTATGCACTGTAGATGATGATATGTTCAAACTCTTTGCAATTTTACACTGTCGAACTCCTTTCTGATATTGCTCCACTATTTGTCGGCGCAGAATTAGGGGGATTGGCGAACCTCTTCCCATCTTTACTTCTGAGAGCCGCTGCCACTCCAAGATGCTCTTTTTATACCCAGTCATGTTAATGACCTATTGCCAATTGACCTAATGAGTTGCAATTTGGTCCTCCAGCTGTTCCTTTTTTGTACCTTTAACTTTTCCAGTCTCTTATTGCCCCTGTCCCAACTTTTTTGAGATGTGCTGCTGTCATGAAATTTCAAATGAGCCAATATTTGGCATGAAATTTCAAAATGTCTTACTTTCGACATTTGATATGTTGTCTATGTTCTATTGTGAATACAATATCAGTTTTTGAGATTTGTAAATTATTGCATTCTGTTTTTATTTACAATTTGTACGTTGTCCCAACTTTTTTGGAATCAGGGTTGTATATGACTTGCACTGAAAATAAAAAGGATATAAAGGAGAACTGGCAGAAAAAATGTGGCTTCTCTGAGGAATAATGTGCAATACAGTGCAGTGCAACATCGGTCTGAGGGAGCTGCAATGAAATAGCAAACAGATGCAATAAATATTTCAATAATTTCTTCGACTCGTTCGATATCATGCTAGCTGAATGGAATATACCTGATGGACCACGAAAAAAAGCCAGCCAATATTATTATTATACATACACACTCTCTTCATATCACCATTCTCAAAGGCAAACGCTAGCTTATCTGCAGCTCGGTGCTGTTAGCGCAGCAGTGCAGTCACCTTCCAGCCGGTCTAGCATTGAGCAGTAGCGTTCGCGAAGGCCAACGCTAGCTTACCTGTGACTCGATGCTGTTAGCGCAGCAGTGCAGTCACCTTCCAGCCAGTGTTGTGTTAGTGAAGGCCAATGCTAGCGCAGTCAAGCCAAATATTATTATTATTATTATTTTCCCTGTGTAATTTACTTAGTTACTTTTAAAATCAACATTGACAGTTACCCCTTTTCCACCAAATCAGTTCCAGGGCTGGTTCGGGGTCAGTGCTGGTGCTGGTTCACAACTCGTTCAACTTGCGAGCCAGCTGAGAACCAGTTTGCTTTTCCATAGCTCGCGGTGCTAAAGGAAGCCACGTCATTACGTCACTGTATACATCAGTTATGTCGCTGTATACATCATTACGTCGCTGTATACGTCAGTTACGTCGCTACGTTTGCATAAACCTTGGTGCGAATATTGAAGCAAAAACAACGCGGAAGAAGCAGCAGCAGCAACAATAATAATAATGGCTGACTTCGCGTTTGTACAGCTGCGGCTTCTTGTCGCTTAAAAATGGCGATCTTTCACGGTCTTGTTATTGTTGTTGGTCTTAACAACTCCGCCCCCCCGCTGACGTAAGCGGTTCTTTCCTCTGGCCAAGCAGAGAGTTGGTGCTAGCCTGGAACTGTTTTTTCTGGCCCCAGAGCCAGTTCTTTGTCAGTGGAAACAGAAAACCCGGTTCCAAACTAAGCACTGGCCCCGAACCAGCCCTGGAACTGCTTTGGTGGAAAAGGGGCAAGTGACACGCAATGGAGTGACCTGGCAGCCAAAATTCTCTCAAAATCTTCCGCTTTTAATGAAGCGAACCTGGCGGCCATGTTTATTTACAAATTGTCACAGAAGTTTTACGTCTCCAACATGTGACGTCGTGTTGTCTTGACAACGTGCGATATTGTAACAATATCGCACGTTCGTTCTGCATTGGGTAGAGTGACATAATACATGTAGGATAAGCGATATGCTAACAATATTGCATACTATCGAACCAAATGAATGAAACCCGCTTGAAGGGAATCGAATACATGCTTTTATTCCATGGAAAACGTGGCCTGTATGTATAATAATTACAAATATGGGATAATATGGTATATTAAGAGGAGCGTAGGGGGTGTGGGCGTCACGCAAGCAAATTCAAGGTCTAGTCCTACCTAGGATCAGTCCTTAATGCAGTTATCCAATCAACCAATCATATGGCAGCAGCACAGTGCATACAATCATGCAGATACAGCTAATCACGCAGGTCTTCTTTCAATATGTGACCGTCTAGTTTCAGTGAGTCTGTTCTCACTGCAGCCTCAGGTTCCTGTTCTTGGATGGCAGAAGTCGAACCTGATGTGGTCTTCTGCTGTTGTCATCTATCTGCCTCAGGGTTCAACATGATGTGTGGTTTAAGGTGTTTTTCTGCTCAGCATGGTTGTTAAGAGTGACCGTAACCGTTCTGTAAGCTTGAACCAGTCTGGTCATTCTCTCTCATTAACAAGGTGTTCACGCCCTCAGAACTGCTGCTCGCTGGATGTTTTTTGTTTTTCATTTTAATGTAAACTCTAGAGACTGTTGTACATGAAAATCTAAGTACCTTCATGGACTTAGTTTAAAAACTCTTTCGGAGCTGGTTCATGTCTTCTCTATATCTTGAGATTTTGAGAGAATTTTGGCTGCCAGGTCGCTCCGTTGTGTGTCACTGTCAATGTTGATTTTAAAAGTAACTAAGTAAATTACACAGGGAAAATAATAATAATAATAATAATAATAATATTCGGCTTGACTGCACTAGCGTTGACCTTCACTAACACTACACCGGCTGGAAAATGACTGCACTGCTGCACTAACAGCATCGAGTTGCGGTAAGCTAGCGTTGACCTTCGCTAACACTACTACTCAATGCTACACAGGCTGGAAGGTACCTACACTGCTATGCTAACAGCACCGAGTTGCGGGTAAGCTAGCGTTGACCTTCGCTAACACTACTGCTCAATGCTACACAGGCTGGAAGGTGACTGCACTGCTGCGCTAACAGCATCGAATTGCGGTTAAGCTAGCGTTGACCTTCGCTAACACTACTAATCAATGCTACACAGGTTGGAAAGTGACTACACTGCTACGCTAACAGCACCGAGTTGCGGGTAAGCTAGCGTTGACCTTCGCTAATGCTACTGCTCAATGCTACACCAGCTGGAAGGTAACTGGACTGCTGCGCTAACAGCATCGAGTTGCGTGTAAGGTAGCGTTGGCCTTTGCTCATGCTAACACTCAATGCTACACCAGCTGGAAGGTAACTACATTACTATGCTAACAGCACCGAGTTGCGGGTAAGCTAGCGTTGACCTTCGCTAACGCTACTGCTCAATGCTACACAGGCTGGAAGGTAACTGGACTGCTGCGCTAACAGCATCAAGTTGCGTGTAAGCTAGCGTTGGCCTTTGCTCACACTACCGCTCGATGCTAGACCGGCTGGAAGGTGACTACACTGCTGCGCTAACAGCATCGAGTTGCGGGTAAGCTAGAATTGACCTTCACTAACACTACTACTCAATGCTACACAGGTTGGAAGGTGACTGGACTGCTACGCTAACAGCACCGAGTTGCGGGTAAGCTAGCGGTCACCTTCGCTAACGCTACTGCTCAATGCTACATAGGCTGGAAGGTGACTGCACTGCTACGCTAACAGCACCGAGTTGCGGGTAAGCTAGTGTTGACCTTCGCTAACGCTAACACTCAATGCTACACCAGCTGGAAGGTAACTGGACTGCTGCGCTAACAGCATTGAGTTGCGTGTAAGCTAGCGTTGGCCTTTGCTCACGCTACCGTTCAATGCTAGACCGGCTGGAAGGTGACTGCACTGCTGCGCTAACAGCATCGAGTTGCGGGTAAGCTAGCGTTGACCTTTGCTAACACTACTACTCAATGCTACACAGGCTGGAAGGTGACTGCACTTGTGCGCTAACAGCACCGAGTTGCGGGTAAGCTAGCGTTGACCTTCGCTAACGCTACTGCTCAATGCTACACCAGCTGGAAGGTAACTGAACTTCTGCGCTAACAGCATCGAGTTGCGTGTAAGCTAGCGTTGGCCTTGGCTCACGCTAACGCTCAATGCTACACCAGCTGGAAGGTGACTGGACTGCTGCGCTAACAGCATCAAGTTGCGTGTAAGCTAGCGTTGGCCTTGGCTCACGCTAACGCTCAATGCTACACCGGCTGGAAGGTGACTGCACTGCTGCGCTAACAGCACCGAGTTGCGGGTAAACTAGCGTTGACCTTCGCTAATGCTAACACTCAATGCTACACCGGTTGGAAGGTGACTGCACTGCTGCGCTAACAGCACCGAGTTGCGTGTAAGCTAGCGTTGGCCTTTGTGAGTGTTGATATGAAGAGAGTGTGTATGGACAATAATAATATTGGCTGGCTTTTTTTCGTGGTCTATCAGATATATTCCATTCAGCTAGCATGATATCGAACGAGTTATCCCACTCAAAGCCAGCCAATATTATTGAAATATTTATTGCATCTGTTTGCTATTTCTTTGCAACTCCCTCAGACCGATGTTGCACTGCACTGTATCGCACATTATTACAAAGCGTTCCAGAAGCCCAGGGTAGCAGAGAGTAATATAATTCTGCCTGGTGTGAAGGTTCTGTTGTCCTTCTCGAATCATTACCTGCTCAGCTGCCTCAGCGTTTGTATGCCGAAGAGAGCAAGTGGCCCAATTCTGCCTTCCCCCCTCTTCTTGTGCTGCTCAGGAGGAGTGTGGCAGAGAGTGCTCATTGCTCCTCTCAACATCTACACTGGAGCACGGTGCTGCGGAGTGACTGCTGCCCTACATTCCCCAGTCAGTAGGGGCTTCATCTGTACTTTATAAGCATCTTTGCTGCCACTACTAGCAGGCATAATTATCATCTCTCTCTCTTCCTGGATTCACTGAATTCACTAAACTAACCTCCTCATTTAGTTCTTGTGCTAAAGGACTAAATGGAAGATTAGAAGCGAGTCTTAGTGTTTATCAGCGTGTGGGAGAAGAAACACTTCCACACAGACGTAATTCTGCAATCAGATGTTATACAGGCTTCTGAGATTCCTGCAGATTACATTTGCAGGTGTGTGCTTGCCTGCAGGTGTGTAGATGTGGGTGTTTGAGTGTATGTGCCATCTTCCTGCTTCAGGAAGAGATGTTTACTACCTTTTTGTGGTTCTGCTTTGCTTACAGTTTTTTTTCCCCCCCAAAGGCATATCCATTTTACCTCACTCTACCTTAGCGCTCACTATCCCTGTCTCCGGAGACTTGCCTTCCTATAGAATACAGTTCTAAACTTGTTTCACGAGTTATCTCTAGCAGATATGTTGGATTAAGGTTCGAGATGATGCACTAAAGCCACGATATGAGACATATCCTGATACGGGCTTCAAAAGATTATATCGACACAAACCATTACAGTGTATATTTTAATATATTACTTTAGTCATGATGATAAATCAAACCACTGCCATATCAATAACATTTTGTGATGGTTACCTTAATTTTTTGAACTATTTGGAAGCATGCTTTGAGGCAGTTAGGGTCCCACATGCAAACTTCACACTCTGTATGTTACCTTTGGTGCTGCTGAGCGTGCTCATAATGATTATTCTATCCACATAAACTGGATATGCGCAATCGCGCACTCTGATTGGCTACTCTACTACTAGGATATAAGCTCATATACCTTGAGTATACAAAAACAAATTGGCAGAACGTTTTGCTCAACCAACCGAGGACGAAACAAAAGCTCTACTTGAAAACAAAATACAAAAAAAAGCAACAAAATATGGAATGAAAGTATTAGATGGTAAGACCACACATATATATATATGTTATTTACCAGCTGGGAGGTCCGTATGGTGAAATATCGTGACCGAGGTCTTGAAAGTACTGAGCGAGGCCCTCTGGGCCGAGGTCAGTATTCAAGGCCGAGGTCACGGTATTTCACCATACGGACCTCCCAGCTGGTAAAT
This sequence comes from Neoarius graeffei, assembly GCF_027579695.1. Classification (NCBI taxonomy): domain Eukaryota; kingdom Metazoa; phylum Chordata; class Actinopteri; order Siluriformes; family Ariidae; genus Neoarius; species Neoarius graeffei. Next base: position 49,601,639 of record NC_083573.1, read on the forward strand.
AATATATTTATTTTTTTCTTTACCAAATTCTAACAGAAAACGAGAGCGCCCGAAAGGGAAAACCGAGCCGAGCCGCCATTTTGAATCCTCATTCACGGCTGTAATGCAAATGGCTTCCTCCTTGGTATACAAGTGCACTTCCATGGCAGGAAAAAAAACCTACATTTTGCCGCCTATGTAGTGCCCTATTTATACAAATAGGAGTCATTCAGGATTCAGCCATGTTTTTGCTCGGCGTTAGCGAGTTGCAGGTTTTTATCTTTCTCCTGAAATGTTTTATTTTATTTCTTCTTCCTCAGGATAGTAAAACTCGCTTTCGCTGTGAACACTGTCGTTATCGCTATCCATGCTGTAAAATTAATGCTATTCTCCTGAGAAATGCTGGCAAAAATTTATAAGATGTTTGATAATCTTATAAATGCATCTTGTGAAAAAAGATAAATGTTGACAAAAAATGCTACTTTATTTGTTGTTGTGAACGAGCGAGTCTCCAGAGGTCCGTAACCGGGGTCCGTACCGTAGGATACGGACCTGCTTGCCAGCCAATCAGAGCGCAGGATTTGATGGAAACCGGACCGCAAAAAAAATAATTAAGAGTTATTCCACGAAATCGAGTCGTACATGAGCTGACAGCTGACGAGGCGCGTAGCACCGAGATCTTGAAAGTACCGAGCGAAGCCCTCTGAAGAAATAAAAGAAGAAGAAATAAAAGAAGAAATAAAATAAAACATTTCAGGAGAAAGCTAAAAACCTATAACTTGCTAACGCCGAGCAAAAACATGGCTGAATCCTGAATGACTCCTATTTGTATAAATAGGGGACTACATAGGCGGCAAAATGTAGTTTTTTCCTGCCATGGAAGTGCACTTGTATACCGAGGAGGAAGCCATTTGCATTACAGCCGTGAATGAGGATTCAAAATGGCGGCTCGGCTCGGTTTTCCCTTTCGGGCGCTCTCGTTTTCTGTTAGAATTTGGTAAAGAAAAAATATATATATTATTTACCAGCTTAAGGTCGGTCCGTATGGTGAAATACCATGACCTCGGCCTTGAATACTGACCTCAGCCCAGAGGGCCTCGCTCACGGTATTTCACGATACGGACCTCCTAAACTGAAATATTGTGATACACCTCAGAGAAGCAAATTCGTCTTGCCAGTATTTTGTATTGTGATATTTGAGACAACATAGTTCTGTCTCATGCCTAATTAAAACTGAATCCTGAAGAAGTCCAGGAGCAGTCTTGGTGATCCCTGTGCTTCCTTAATACTTATATATTTCACTCAGTGAGCACATTATTAGGAACACTGTACTAATACTGTGGAGGTCCTCCCTTTGCTGTCAAAGCAGCCTTAATTCTGAGAGTCTGGTCTATGTCGATATGATTGCATCATGAAATTTCTGCAGATTTTTCAGGTGCAGGGTGGCACGGTGGTGCTCCGGTTTCCTCCTACACTCCAAAGACGTGCAGATTAGGTCAGCTGGTTACTCTAAACTGCTTATAGGTGTGAATGTGAGTGTGAATTGTTGTTTGTCTCAGTGTGAGCCCTTCAATAGATCGGCAATCTGCCCAGGCTGTACACCGCCTTTCACCTGAGCTTAGCTGGAATTGGCTGCAGCCTCCCTCATGACCATGACAGATGAGCAGTATAGATAATGGATGGATGGATGGATGGATTTCAGCTGCACTTTCATTCTGTGATTCTCTCGTTCGACCACATCCCAAAGGTGTTCTGTCGGATTCAGATGCGGAGACTGGGAAGGCCACTGAAGAAGACAGAACTCATTGTCATGTTCATGAAACCAGTTTGAGACGACTTTTACTTTGTGACATGGTGCATTATCATGCTGGAAGTAACCATTAGAAGATGGTAAATTGTGGCCATGAAGAGGTACAGACGATCAGCAACAATACTCCTAGGCTGCGGCATTCAAGTGATGATTGATTGGTGTTAACAGGCCCAAAGTGTGCCAGAAAAACATTCCCCACACCATTACACCACCTCCACCAGCCTGGACTGTTCACACAAGGCAGGTTGGGTCCATGGATTCACATGGTTGGTGTGAGACCAGGCTATGTTTTTCCAGTCTTCAGCTGTCCAGTTTTGGTGAGACTGTGCCCACGACAGCCTCATCTTTCTGTTCTTGGTTGACAGCAGTGGAACCCAAAGTGGTCTTCTGCTCTTGTAGCCCATCTGCCTCAAGGTTCAATGTGTTGTGCACTCTGAGATGCTTTTCCACTCTCCAGAATTGTACAGAGTACAGAATTATTCACCAACAAGGCGTATCTGTCTGCAGAATTGCTGCTCACTGGATGTTTGTTCTTTATTGCACCATTCTGAGTAAACTTTAGAGACTGTTCTGCATAAAAATCCCAGGAGATCATCAGTTATAGAAATACTCACACCAGAGCGTCTGGCACCAACGATCATGCCACAGTCAAAATGGCTGAGATGAGATTTTTGACCCATTCTGATGGTTGATGTGAGCATTACCTGAAGATTCTGGACTGTATATGCAGGATTTTTATGAGTTGCACTGCCGCCACATGATTGATGAGACAGTTGCAGAAATGAATAGGTGTACGGGCGGCACAGTGGTGTAGTGGTTAGTGCTGTCGCCTCACAGCAAGAAGGTCCAGGTTCGAGCCCCGTGGCCGGCGAGGGCCTTTCTGTGCGGAGTTTGCATGTTCTCCCCATGTCCGCGTGGGTTTCCTCCGGGTGCTCCGGTTTCCCCCACAGTCCAAAGACATGCAGGTTAGGTTAACTGGTGACTCTAAATTGAGCGTAGGTGTGAATGTGAGTGTGAATGGTTGTCTGTGTCTATGTGTCAGCCCTGTGATGACCTGGCGACTTGTCCAGGGTGTACCCCGCCTTTCACCCGTAGTCAGCTGGGATAGGCTCCAGCTTGCCTGCGACCCTGTAGAACCGGATAAAGCGGCTCGAGATAATGAGATAAAGATGATGAATAGGTGTTCAGGTGTTCCTAATAAAGTGCTCAGTGATACCCCTTTTCCACCAAATCAGTTCCAGGGCTGGTTCGGGGCCAGTGCTGGTGCTGGTTCACAACTCGTTCAACTTGCGAGCCAGCTAAGAACCAGTTTGCTTTTCCATAGCTCGCGGTGCTAAGGGAAGCCACGTCAGTTACGTCGCTGTATACGTCAGTTACGTCGTTGTATACGTCAGTTACGTCGCTACGTTTGCATAAACCTTGGCGCGAATATCGAAGCAAAAACAACACGGAAGAAGCAGCAACAACAATAATAATAATAATGGATGACTTCGCGTTTGTACAGCTGCTGCTTCTCGTCGCTTAAAAATGGCGATCTTTCACGGTCTTGTTATTGTTGTTGGTCTTAACAACTCCGCCCCCTCGCTGACGTAAGCGGTTCTTTTCTCTGGCCCAGCAGAGAGTTGGTGCTAGCCTGGAACCGGTTTTTCTGGCCCCAGAGCCAGTTCTTTGTCAGTGGAAACAGAAAACCCGGTTCCAAACTAAGCACTGGCCCCGAACCAGCCCTGGAACTGCTTTGGTGGAAAAGGGGCATGAGTGTACATGTCCACCAGTCATCGGAGAAATTCATATATATTCTGCAGTCGATCAGATGAAATTGTCTTAAGTAGGTAATTAAACATGCTTCATAATAAATTTGTGAGAATAAATTAGATTTGTCATGTTTGTATCATTGCATCGTTAATACTTATAAGAAGTGATGGAGCGTTGCTTAGAATGATCTTTTAAAATTGATTAATCGTTGAATTTCTATCGAATAAATGAAGGCATCTTGTTGTCAACAGGGTTTTCCTCTTAATGAGAGGATTATTTATTTATTTATTTATTTATTTATTTATTTATTTTGATGTGCTTTGTAGAATTTTTTTTTTTTTTTTGCTAATTTGACTGAAAGCAAGTTGTTGAAAATGGTCCGAATCTGTTTTATCTTCGCAGCCGAAATCATTACGGAAGTCGATCCAGCAGACCTTCAAGTTGTTTGCCAACCATAATGATGAGCAGAGCATTGCCAAGTTCTTTGAAATCCTGTCACCAATTTACAGATTTGACAAAGAATGCTTTAAATGTGCTCTTGGGGTAAGTTCATACAGCACTCTTTTATTCTGATGGTTTGTGCTTCAAGTTCTGTCTTTTAATTTAAACAATTTTGAACTATTTAACTTTAAGAAAAGCCAATAACAAGAGCGGACCTGAACCGGGTCCACCGGTGATTAGTTGGAGGCTGGTGATGACCTCTGCTGGTTAACGAAAAGAACTGTTAAACTGTTCAAGTGCGATGACCTAATCCTCAGGTCTTTTTGAAAAAATTGTACCCAGGACTTTGTTCTGATCAAATTCCCAAGCGTATTACTGTTTTTCCGAATGAAGCGTGTTCTCTGGGAACGCATAAGGGAACTCTTCGTTCATAGAATTTACAGTGGTGCTCAAAAGTTTGTGAACCCTTTAGAATTTTCTATATTTCTGCATAAATATGACCTAAAACATCATCAGATTTTCACACAAGTCCTAAAAGTAGATAAAGAGAACCCAGTTAAACAAATGAGACAAAAATATTATACTTGGTCATTTATTTATTGAGGAAAATAATCCAATATTACATATCTGTGAGTGGCAAAAGTATGTGAACCTTTGCTTTCAGTATCTGGTGTGCAGCAATAACTGCAACTAAACGTTTCCGGTAACTGTTGATCAGTCCTGCACACCGGCTTGGAGGAATTTTAGCCCATTCCTCCGTACAGAACAGCTTCAACTCTGGGATGTTGGTGGGTTTCCTCACATGAACTGCTCACTTCAGGTCCTTCCACAACATTTCGATTGGATTAAGGTCAGGACTTTGACTTGGCCATTCCAAAACATTAACTTTATTCTCCTTTAACCATTCTTTGGTAGAACGACTTGTGTGCTTAGGGTCGTTGTCTTGCTGCATGACCCACCTTCTCTTGAGATTCAGTTCATGGACAGATGTCCTGACATTTTCCTTTAGAATTCGCTGGTATAATTCAGAATTCATCGTTCCATCAATGATGGCAAGCCGTCCTGGCCCAGATGCAGCAAAACAGGCCCAAACCATGATCCTATCACCACCATGTTTCACAGATGAGATAAGGTTCTTATGCTGGAATGCAGTGTTTTCCTTTCTCCAAACATAACGCTTCTTATTGAAACCAAAAAGTTCTATTTTGGTCTCATCCGTCCACAAAACATTTTTCCAATAGCCTTCTGGCTTGTCCACGTGATCTTTAGCAAACTGCAGACAAGCAGCAATGTTCTTTTTGGGAGAGCAGTGGCTTTCTCCTTGCAACCCTGACATGCACACCATTTTTGTTCAGTGTTCTCCTGATGGTGGACTCATGAACATTAGCCAATGTGAGAGAGGCCTTCAGTTGCTTAGAAGTTACCCTGGGGTCCTTTGTGACCTCGCCGACTATTACACGCCTTGCTCTTGGAGTGATCTTTGTTGGTCGACCACTCCTGGGGAGGGTAACGATGGTCTTGAATTTCCTTCATTTGTACACAATCTGTCTGACTGTGGATTGGTGGAGTCCAAACTCTTTAGAGATGGTTTTGTAACCTTTTCCAGCCTGATGAGCATCAACAACGCTTTTTCTGAGGTCCTCAGAAATCTCCTTTGTTCGTGCCATGATACACTTCCACAAACGTGTTGTGAAGATCAGACTTTGATAGATCCCTGTTCTTTAAATAAAACAGGGTGCCCACTCACACCTGATTGTCATCCCATTGATTGAAAACACCTGACTCTAATTTCACCTTCAAATTAACTGCTAATCCTAGAGGTTCACATACTTTTGCCACTCACAGATATGCAATATTGGATCATTTTCCTCAATAAATAAATGACCAAGTCTAATATTTTTGTCTCATTTGTTTAACTGGGTTCTCTTTATCTACTTTTAGGACTTGTGTGAAAATCTGATGATGTTTTCGGTCATATTTATGCAGAAATATAAAAAATCCTAAAGGGTTCGCAAACTTTCAAGCACCACTGTATTAGTGCAGCACAGAGATGATGTGAAATCAGTTTGATTTACAGATTTTGGAAGAGTGACACACACAGTGCTACTGTCTCAGTTGCTGTGTGATTAATAATATTACTGCGCCGTAACTGCTTTGGCAACACTACTAAGTCACAAAAGCTTGAATGGTGTTTCTTAAAAGAAGAGAATGAAGGGCAGGCAGTGTGCCATGACTAACCCGGTGCTTGTGTGTGTTACAGTCCAGCTGGGTGATAGCAGTAGAGCTAGCTATTGGCCCTGAGGAAGGAATCAGCTACCTCACTGATAAAGGCTCAGCCGTGAGTACCGCTACAGACACAAACTGCTGGTTCAATAAACACAACACCACCTACTGTACATACTTACATTGATGAGTCAGGATTTTATGACTTGCTGGGTTTATTTTAGATGCATCTACTTTACATCTTTAGCGTGTCCTTAAGTTTGTTCTTTTTTCCCTCCGTGTATGTCGGTAGCCGACACACCTGGCCAACTTCACACAGGTGAAGAGTATTCAGTTTGAGGAACAAGAGAAGAAGGGCATTCTGCAGTTGGATGTAGCTGGTGCAGCAGAGGTACTGTTCACTACACACACACACACCTATGCTACCGTTCAAAAGTTCGGGGTCACCCAGACAATTTAGTGTTTTCCATGAAAAGTCACACTTTTATTTACCACCATAAGTTGTAAAATGAATAGAAAATATAGTCAAGACATTTTTCTGGCCATTTTGAGCATTTAATCGACCCCACAAATGTGATGCTCCAGAAACTCAATCTGCTCAAAGGAAGGTCAGTTTTATAGCTACATAGCTGCCAACTACTACGAATAAATCGTATTTATTACGATTTGTCGTTTTGATTACGAAAATACGAATTTACTACAATAAAATACGACTTTGCCAATTTTCATGGGTCATTTTCAAAGTCTATCACCGGTGGGATTCGTATTTGAACCCGTTGTCTTTCAAACTGTCTCTGTGCGTATAGGCCAACGCTCTGGCCAATCAGCGCAACAGTGACTGTGACGTAGTCCGAGCGACAGAAAGCAGTGGGGGAGGGTAAACCATAGACATATAAACATAGACGCCGCATTCTGCGTAGAATCATACGTCATCCTCACCGCCATATTGGATGTGGCAAAGTGGAGATTCTTCAACCGTCTCTGGTATAGCGTCTAGACAGTAGCCGAGAATAAAGATGCCTCATTCATGTGCTGCGTTTAACTGTACCAACAGGTTTACCATCCAAACGAGATCACATGGGATTACCTTTCACAGGTGAGACTGGAAAAATACTTTTCAATACTGTTCCTTCAGTCTTCAGTTTCCCAGCTCAGCTCCACCGGGTAGGTGTAGAGTTATAAGCAGTGAGAATTAGATAATACAGCGCCACACTATGATGAACGTTTTTGAACGTATGATGAATGTTTTTAACCTTTCTGAATGTGAAGGAATCAGTGATGTATTTTGTTTTGGTATGACGTTAGAACCTGGCCGAACTCAGTTTGGCGCTCATTCAGCTCACTTTATTCAACGAGAGTAGGTCTGTGTGGTGACTCAATAAATAAAACAGTAAATTTTTATTTTCATTCACTATTTCCAGTTTTTCCACTATTTCCATCATTTATCATATTCAGTCTTGTAGGTTGGTTATTGTGGCCTCAGGTTTTGGTAGCTTGCTACGGTATGCTGACTGATTAGCTTACCTGAGCTATCTATCGCGTATCTATTCGCTAGTTTGCAGTGTACAGGGTATTTCGCACACTATTTATAACCATCACATTAAAAGTTATGTGTTGTTTTGATGCCTGTTTGTTTCCCAAATATATACGTGTGTCTCTTAATGGGTGAATAAAAGGCATCGAGTTAAATATTATTGTAGAAAGGGGCTTTATGAAGTTCAGTCCATTTACTTGCATTGGTTTACGGGGAAGATTTGCCACATCCAATATGGCGGATGCTCTGACGTATCCCAGCAACGGGGCCACCAGCTCAATGCTGCGTCTATGTTTATATGTCTATGGGGCAAACAAACAGCATGTGGAGAGGGACACCATTGGAGCGTCGAGCGTTTTGGTGAAGATTCAGCGATCATGGAATGAGCAGAGAGCCTCTTCCTGCTCATGTTTCAACGAAAACTCCTAATTCTTCTAAAACTGATTCCAAAGCGGAGTCAAACGAGCGCTGTTCAATAGCGCTTTCTCCAGCGTCGCGCAGCCTTGTCACTCCTGAAAAAGCCCGCCCAAAGAATCCAAGCAAAAACCTTGCATTGTGATTGGGGGGCACGATTTGATGCCCAGGGTGTGGTGTTGATTCTGTTCTGTTTGATTTGTAGTCATGTGAAGAAGCGAGTTGAAATTGACAATTTTTTGAGCTGTTTCACTTTGTGCCAAGCATGTTTTGAGACATTTTTATGTTTGGTGTTGATTACAAGAGGTTCCTTTTATGTTTGATCTGTGCCAAATTGCTTAGTTCCAGGTAAATTTGTTTCCATTGTTGAAAAGAACTTTGCAGATGAATGTAAGATGATAGTTTGTAGAATAAATTTTGTCAAACTATTTTGTTTTGGTGTGATATTTCAGGGTAGTTTTGCTAGAAAGCTTTGATGGTGGGGGGGGCTTCGCCCCCCTGACCCCCCACCAAGACTCAGTACCCAACCTTGTATTACTATTTACAATTTCGGAATGTTGGCAGCTATGTAGCTTCTCTGAAGAGCTAAACTGTTTTCAGTGGTGCTAACATGATTGTACAAGGGTTTTCTAATCATCCATTAGCCTTCTGAGGCAATGAGCAAACACATTGTACCATTAGAACACTGGAGTGACAGTTGCTGGAAATGGGCCTCTATACACCTATGTACAACCCCGATTCCAAAAAAGTTGGGACAAAGTACAAATTGTAAATAAAAACGGAATGCAATGATGTGGAAATTTCAAAATTCCATATTTTATTCAGAATAGAACATAGATGACATATCAAATGTTTAAACTGAGAAAATGTATCATTTAAAGAGAAAAATTAGGTGATTTTAAATTTCATGACAACAACACATCTCAAAAAAGCTGGGACAAGGCCATGTTTACCACTGTGAGACATCCCCTTTTCTCTTTACAACAGTCTGTAAACGTCTGGGGACTGAGGAGACAAGTTGCTCAAGTTTAGGGATAGGAATGTTAACCCATTCTTGTCTAATGTAGGATTCTAGTTGCTCAACTGTCTTAGGTCTTTTTTGTCGTATCTTCCATTTTATGATGCGCCAAATGTTTTCTATGGGTGAAAGATCTGGACTGCAGACTGGCCAGTTCAGTACCCGGACCCTTCTTCTACGCAGCCATGATGCTGTAATTGATGCAGTATGTGGTTTGGCATTGTCATGTTGGAAAATGCAAGGTCTTCCCTGAAAGAGACGTCGTCTGGATGGGAGCATATGTTGCTCTAGAACCTGGATATACCTTTCAGCATTGATGGTGTCTTTCCAGATGTGTAAGCTGCCCATGCCACACACACTAATGCAACCCCATACCATCAGAGATGCAGGCTTCTGAACTGAGCACTGATAATAACTTGGGTCGTCCTTCTCCTCTTTAGTCCGAATGACACGGTGTCCCTGATTTCCATAAAGAACTTCAAATTTTGATTCGTCTGACCACAGAACAGTTTTCCACTTTGCCACAGTCCATTTTAAATGAGCCTTGGCCCAGAGAAGACGTCTGCGCTTCTGGATCGTGTTTAGATACGGCTTCTTCTTTGAACTATAGAGTTTTAGCTGGCAACGGCGGATGGCATGGTGAATTGTGTTCACAGATAATGTTCTCTGGAAATATTCCTGAGCCCATTTTGTGATTTCCAATACAGAAGCATGCCTGTATGTGATGCAGTGCCGTCTAAGGGCCCGAAGATCACGGGCACCCAGTATGGTTTTCCGGCCTTGACCCTTACGCACAGAGATTCTTCCAGATTCTCTGAATCTTTTGATGATATTATGCACTGTAGATGATGATATGTTCAAACTCTTTGCAATTTTACACTGTCGAACTCCTTTCTGATATTGCTCCACTATTTGTCGGCGCAGAATTAGGGGGATTGGTGATCCTCTTCCCATCTTTACTTCTGAGAGCCGCTGCCACTCCAAGATGCTCTTTTTATACTCAGTCATGTTAATGACCTATTGCCAATTGACCTAATGAGTTGCAATTTGGTCCTCCAGCTGTTCCTTTTTTGTACCTTTAACTTTTCCAGCCTCTTATTGCCCCTGTCCCAACTTTTTTGAGATGTGTTGCTGTCATGAAATTTCAAATGAGCCAATATCTCATCTCATCTCATCTCATCTCATCATCTCTAGCCGCTTTATCCTGTTCTACAGGGTCGCAGGCAAGCTGGAGCCTATCCCAGCTGACTATGGGCGAAAGGCGGGGTACACCCTGGACAAGTCACCAGGTCATCACAGGGCTGACACATAGACTCAGACAACCATTCACACTCACATTCACACCTACGGTCAATTTAGAGTCACCAGTTAACCTAACCTGCATGTCTCTGGACTGTGGGGGAAACCGGAGCACCCGGAGGAAACCCACGCGGACACGGGGAGAACATGCAAACTCCACACAGAAAGGCCCTCGCCGGCCCCGGGGCTCGAACCCAGGACCTTCTTGCTGTGAGGCGACAGCGCTAACCACTACACCACTGTGCCGCCCCATAAGCCAATATTTGGCATGAAATTTCAAAATGTCTCACTTTCGACATTTGATATGTTGTCTATGTTCTATTGTGAATACAATATCAGTTTTTGAGATTTGTAAATTATTGCATTCCATTTTTATTTACAATTTGTACTTTGTCCCAACTTTTTTGGAATCAGGGTTGTAGATATTGCACCAAAAACCAGACATTTGCAGCTAGAATAGTCATTTACCACATTAGCAATGTATAGAGTGGATTTCTGATTAGTTTAAAGTGATCTTCATTGAAAAGAACAGTGCTTTTCTTTCAAAAATAAGGACATTTCAAAGTGACCCCAAACTTTTGAACGGTAGTGTATGCGCATAAAGTATTGTGTTACTGGTAGGGGTGGGACGATGTAGAAGATATAAAAATATTGACGTTATGATATTCAATATGGATCATAATACAGGGTTAGTCAAATTTACGCTAACTCTTCAATGGTAGAAACCTTTTATTCACAAATCATACATCATACGTGCAAGATGATTTACAGGACGGTCTCAACCTGTTTCGCCATCGTGTTCAACATAGATAAAAGATAATAGATAAAAGAAGAAGAAGCCTTTATTTGTCACACGCACGCTCAAGCACAGTGAAATTCATCCTCTGCATTTAACCCATCTGAAGCACTGAACACATGCACACACACCCAGAGCAGTGGGCAGCCATGCTACAGCGCCCAGTCAGGGGTTAGGTACCTTGCTCAAGGGCACCTCAGCCCAAGGCCGCCCCATGTTAACCTAACTGCATGTCTTTGGACTGTGGGGGAAACCGGAGCAAACCCACGCAGACACGGGGAGAACATGCAAACTCTGCACAGAAAGGCCCTCGCCGGCCACGGGGCTCGAACCCGGACCTTCTTGCTGTGAGGCGACAGCGCTAACCACTACACCACCGTGCCGCCCACAGTAGATGATACCAGAGTCCTTATTCTGTCCTTGAGGTCATTGATATCACAAACTTTCCTGCTATACACGCGCTCCTTCACCATACCCCATAACCAGAAATCACAGGGCGTCAAATCAGCGGAGTGTGCAGGCCATGGCAATGGTCCACCGCGACCTGTCCATCGACCTGGAAATGTGTGGTTGAGATAAGCACGAACAGTCTGGCCAAAATGCAGCGGTGCGCCATCCTGTTGGAAATACCCCGCCAATCGGATCTGTAGTGGAAGTTCATCAATGGCGTCCTGCTGCACCATCTGTAAGTAGACGTCTGACGTCACTGTTGGGGTGTCAAAAAAGTAGGGCCCAATGACGACAGCAGTGGTCACGGCGCACCACACATTCAGGAGAAAAATAATCCATTAGTGCTAACATAATTTTGACTAACCCTGTATTTAGTTGAGGTACCATCTGTATCGAAACTTTAAAAAGAAAGAAAAAAAGAACAGATGTGCACTGCGTAAGTGGAAATATATTCATGTACCTGTGTGTGTGTGTGTGTGTGTGTGGTACTGATGTACAATATATATGGACGCAGCCTCTAAAGGTGACGACACCATGTGTGAACACCGCAGAGAATATGGCCGACCTTATCGATGGTTATTGTCGTCTCGTCAACAAAACTTCATTATCCTTCATCGTCCGTGTGCAAAAAGGTACAAACAATTCCTGTTATTTTCTTTCTCAAATAGCAGCCAGATTCATACAGGACGTTCATTGCAGTTTATAAGACTGGAGTATGTGCTCATCAGTGCATGTTGTCTTGTACATTTCCGTTACGTGCACAGCTTAATCATTTTGTACTGTGGTCCACAGAGGGAGAAAGAGCATTGCCTTCAATTCCGAAGGCTCCAAAGTAAGTACTTGTTTACCTTTGAAGACTGACTGATCTTTCAGTGGAACTTCTGGTGTCTGTGAAAGTCGCTCTAAGTCTGTCTGTCTGTCTTTTTCCCCTCCTTCTGTCTTTGCGCTGTGTATTTTGTGTGTTTTCTGGCTGTACAGTGACCTGGGGTGTGAAAAGGGTGCGATATCTAGAGGATATTACACGGTTATGTGAATATATGAAGTTGAACATATGAGTGGTGAATATATTTTCAACACAAGATGATAAATTTCATATCTTTGTATGACCGTGTAATGTTCTTTATATTATATGGACACGTCCACAAAAAAAAAAAAAACAAGTTAATTAAAAGAATTTTAATTTCGAACCGGTTCACCATTTTGACAGCGAATCAGCAGGAAAACACTGGGAGTGACGTCATTGGAGTGAAATATCGGGAATTATTATACGTACTTTACACTTTTTCCATGGAATAAAAACACGTATTCTATTCCTTTATTGTGGGTTTATTGATGGCATGCAATATTGTTATCAAATCACTTATCCTACATGTATTACGCCGCCCTCCCCAATGGAGAATGAGCGTGCAGTATTGTTATAATATTGGACGTTGTCAAGACAACACGACGTCACACGTTGGAGCTCAGGCAAATATCCAATGACAAAACTTTTCTGCTGCGCATGCGCACAATCATTTCTTTGTCGGCCGGGAAAGAGAGAAGACGAGGCTAATCCAGCGCTACTGCTAGGATTAGCTATGCTATAATTAAGCACTAAATAAATAAACTGAAACTGAAGACACGCTGAACACTCGAAAGGCTACCAAAACTTCATTATATATTCGTCACATGTATTTACAAGAGGAAAAACATCTCATTATCTGTAGCCGCTTTATCCTGTTCTACAGGGTCGCAGGCAAGCTGGAGCCTATGCCAGCTGACTACGGGCGAAAGGCGGGGTACACCCTGGACAAGTCGCCAGGTCATCACAGGGCATAGACACAGACAACCATTCACACTCACATTCACACCTACGGTCAATTTAGAGTCACCAGTTAACCTAACCTGCATGTCTTTGGACTGTGGGGGAAACCGGAGCACCCGGAGGAAACCCACACGGACACGGGGAGAACATGCAAACTCCGCACAGAAAGGCCCTCGCCAGCCACAGGGCTCGAACCTGGACCTTCTTGCTGTGAGGCGACAGCGCTAACCACTACACCACCGTGCCGCCCGGAGGGGAACATACCAGTGGATACTGAAAAACTGGAAAAGAAACACGTCAGAGATGTAAAACTTTTTTGCTTCGTTAAAAGTGGAAGATTTTGAGAGAATTTTGGCTGCCAGGTCACTTCGTTGTGTGTAGTCACAATGGAAGTTTTTTCACAGTGAAGCTGTGACTGATGCTTCATAAAGTTGTCAAGGTTCTGTCTTTTTCTTCCAGTCAGGTAGTGCTGCAGACCAGGATATTGATTTTTTTCTTTCATGCTTTTTTTGTTTTTCCAGACAAATGACGCATGCGAACACCTAACACATTCTAGTCTTTGCCTTGTTCTCTTACCTGCCATTTTAAAGCACACAATTTATCTTGTGAGATACTTGCCTAAGTGATGTGAAATTTCTCAGCTTGCTTCAAAAGCTATTTCACAACCCCCAGTTTGACAGGCACCCTCCTTTTCAAAAAGGTTGTAGGCCCCCACCTCTTTTTTTTTTTGTCGTGTTGGTGGAACAGTGCAGTCTAGAGTCAGGGTTAGTCCTAGGGTCACTCTGTACACTAAGTAGTGCGTTCTTGCTTAAAAAGTCTGGAAGTGATGTACAGTACTCACCTGCTGCAACCTTTGATCCACAGAGCCTCGAACCATGACAAACGACTAGCGAGCGTCAGGGCCAAAGCCGTCTCTGTCTCAGGTAAGGGGAATATATTCACGTGTCTCTGCTTCACGTTGCTATAACAGTGTTAGCAGGGTATATGTTTAAAATGTCTTGAATTTTGCCAGTTTTGCATTTAAAAATGTTAGTTTTGGATTGTATTTTGAATCAGAGAAACTGAAGTTTGGCATCAGTGACTTAAGCTACTCTTCTGCGTAACGTGTGTGCACTGTTTAGACAAATATAAAGCATGTTTAAATCTCTGGGCTTTTAAGGTCGTTTTGCAGTTTGTGTCCAGTATGTAGGTCGAGACCGCACTAACACGTGTACATTTGAAAGCATGCTTTTTACAGTTTGGCCGCACTAATATTTTTGGTTAATTTCCTAAGACCCTGGTCACACTACAGCTCACGATGGTTTTGTGAATACTTGGTGATGAAAAATTGGTAGCACAGCGAATGTTCTCCAAGCTTCGCGAGTTGTTTTTCGGTGTGTCTTCACCGAAGACATTTTTGGCGAGTGGCCAAAAATGTCACGAAAAATTTCAGCGCGTGCATTGAAATTTGATGGCGGTGTTTTTGTCGACAGACTAAGTGGCGAATACTTGCAGATGGGTTTGGGAATATTTCCCGAAGCTCAGGGAACCTTCTTCGAGCCTCTTGAGATGTACAGTACAGTGGTGTGCAAAAGTTTGGGCACCCCTGGTCAAAATTGCTGTTACTGTGAACAGTTAAGCAAGTTGAAGATGAAATGATCTCCAAAAGGCATAAAGTTAAAGATGACTCATTCCCTTTATATTTTAAGCAAAAACAATTTTTTATTTTCATCTATTACATTTTCAAAATGACAAAAAAGGAAAAGGGCCCGAAGCAAAAGTTTGGGCACCCTGCATGGTTAGTACCTAGTAACACCCTCTTTGGCAAGTATCACAGCTTGTAAACACTTTTTGTAGCCAGCTAATAATCTTTCAGTTCTTATCTGGGGGATTTTCACACATTCGTCCTTGCAAAAGGCTGCCAGTTCTACAAGTTTCTTGGGCTGTCTTGCATGCACTGCTCTTTTGAGATCTATCCACAGATTTTCAATGATGTTTAGGTCAGGGGACTGTGAGGGCCAGGCCAAAACCTTCAGCTTGTGCCTCTTGAGGTATTCCATTGTAGATTTTGAGGTGTGTTTTGGATCATCGTCTTATTGTAGGACCCATCCTCTTTTTAACTTCAACTTTTTTACAGATGGTGTGATGTTTGCTTCCAGAATTTGCTGGTATTTATTCGAATCCATGCTTCCGTCGACCAATGAAATGTGCCCTGTGCCACTGGCTGCAACACAACCCCAAAGCATGATCGATCCACACCCATGCTTCAGAGTTGGAGAGGTGTTCTTTTCCTGGAATTTGGCACCCTTTTTTCTCCAAACATACCTTTGCACATTGTGGCCAAAAAGTTCTCTTTTGATTTCATCAGTCCACAGGACTTGTTTCCAAAATGCATCAGGCGTATTTAGATGTTCATTTGCAAACTTCAGATGCTGAATTTTGTGGCTAGGATGCAGGAAAGGTTTTCTTCTGATGACTCTTCCATGAAGGTCATATTTGTTCAGGTGTCGCTGCATAGTAGAACAGTGCACCACCACTCCAGGGTCTGCTAAATCTTTCTGAAGGTCTTTTGCAGTCAAACAAGGGGTTTTATTTGCCTTTCTAGCAATCCAACGAGCAGCTATTTCAGAAAGTTTTCTTCATCTTCCAGACCTCACCTTGATCTCCACTGTTTCTGTTAACTGCCATTTCTTAATAACATTACAATCTGAGGAAACAGCTACCTGAAAACACTTTGCTATGTTCTTGTAGCCTTCTCCTGCTTTGTGAGCGTCAATTATTTTATTATTCAGAATGCGAGGGAGTTGCTTAGAGGAGCCTATGGCTGTTGATTTTAGGGACAAGTTTGAGGAGTCAGAGAATTTATACAGCTTTGAAATCTGCATCATCTGACCTTTCCTAATGAAGAATTTGAACAAGCCACAGCTCAATGAGCTAATTAAGGTCTGGAACCTTGGAAAAAGTTACCTGAGAACTCAAATGTATTGGGGTGCCCAAACTTTCGCATGGTGTTCCTTTTCTTTTTTCACTCTCCAATTGTACAAAACAAAAATAATACACAAATCTTGCCGAAAAGTCATCTTTACCTTTATGCCTTTTGGTGATCAGTTCATCTTCTGCTCACTTAACTATTCACAGTAACAGACATTTTCAGTAAGGGTGCCCAAACTTTTGCATGCCACTGTATTTGTCTTGAATCCATGTCCTCAGTGCTCGCAGGAGCCTCATCAATACAGCGGCTCAGCACAATAGCCTAATCTTCGCCGAGGTTGAAAAGCGCATTTACATTCGGGGATCCTTCGGAGCACGTTGTGCACGCGCGCTCGGGACCCAGTCATTATGGGAAACACCCGATGTTGATTTGAGCGCAGTCGGCACGCGCATATAAGGATGCTGCTTTCACAGAGACTTTGTGAAGTATTCTGTCAGGTAAGCGGCGATAGACAGATGTAATTGCAGGGAGAGTGTTTATTATAACTTTATAATTTATTATAAATTATACATTTATAAATATAAATTTTTATATATATATATATATATATATATATATCATCTCATTATCTCTAGCCGCTTTATCCTGTCCTACAGGGTCGCAGGCAAGCTGGAGCCTATCCCAGCTGACTACGGGCGAAAGGCGGGGTACACCCTGGACAAGTCGCCAGGTCATCACAGGGCTGACACATAGACACAGACAACCATTCACACTCACATTCACACCTACGGTCAATTTAGAGTCACCAGTTAACCAAACCTGCATGTCTTTGGACTGTGGGGGAAACTGGAGCACCCAGAGGAAACCCACGCGGACACCATGCAAACTCCGCACAGAAGGGCCCTCGCCGGCCACGGGGCTCGAACCCGGACCTTCTTGCTGTGAGGCGACAGTGCTAACCACTACACCACCGTGCCGCCCCTATATATATATATAATTTATGTATATATGTGTGTATATATACAGAGTTTACCTGTAATGTGCAATTTTTCCGAGCCTCTCAATAAGGCAATTTTTCTATACTTTTTCACGGTAGATAATGCAAATAGCCCTCTGTATTTAATCCTTCGTTTGTCTAATTTTTATTTCAGTTTTATTTGTTATCTGTTTGACATTTTCTTGCTACTGTAACACGTGAATTTCCCCGATGTGGGATGAATAAAGTGAATCTAATCTAATTAGCAGGTGTGATATTTACAGTAACAAAACGTGAGGCAAGGTCAGAGGAACAAAGCGCAAACGAAACCAACAGCAAAACAAAAAGCAGAGTCATAAACATGGCTAGAAAGAAACGTGACCGTGATAATGATAATACTTCACAAAGCCTCTGTGAAAACAGCGTCCCTATCTGCACGTGCTGATTGCGTGTCATGCTCTGCCCCGGACATCCACTCCAGAGATTACAAATCTCTCACGCCAGCGCCGATCCGAATCCGGAACGGGTTCATGTCTGCATTCACTTCCTGGTTTTCTCTGCTGTTATAAAAACGCTGTTCTCAGACAGGAACTTCACCAGAACGTCTCGCTTTGCTTCAACCTGTTTCTGTGCCTTTGTTATGTTTCATGGTTTTTGCACTAAGGGTTTATTCTAGTTCATGTTTTTTTTGCACTAGAAGTGTTTTCTTGTTTTTGTTTTTTTGTCCTAGCATTTTTTGTCCTTGCCTGTTTCGTGTTTTTGTCTAGTTCTCTGTCTCTTGTTATCTGGATTATTTTTGCCATTTGTTTTTGTCCCGTTTGTTTACCCTTGTGCCACGCCCTTTTCCCTGGATTAAATCTCTCTATGTATTTGATTTACTGTCTGTGTTCTGCTTGTGGATCCTTATCTCACCACACCTCCACGACCCCTAACATTGCGCTCACATCAGCACCAGGCGTTTCCCCATAACGACTGGGTCCCAAGAGCACGCGCGACGCGCTCCGTGATCTGTGTCACGCTCGAGCGCGCGAGAGCGTGACAGTCAAGTGTTCGCCTGCTGCCTGACCACAGCTTTTAGCTCACCTGTATATCGCCATGAACCACCACCAAAACGCCTCATTTCCATCGATAACCCATCGCAAAGCATCACGAGCTGTAGTGTACCCGTAGCGTAAAAGTCTGGACAGATAATGAAGTAGAGCTACTTTTTTAAAAGTGACAAACAAAAACAATAAAACCAAAGTCATGGCTGACAGTTCGGGTCATGTCAGGGTGTTCAAAAGCTATTTTCCCCATCCAACACCGCAACGTTATGTGTACATTTCCAGATACATATCCGCCTTGGAGAGTGGATTCAATAGGATTTCTGTGATCCAAAACACCATTTTAGTGTAGCTCAGATGGCAAATCTGAAGAAAGATAAAATAAAAAACACGCTTTCCATGTTATCATGTGCACCCATGTTATTATGGACTAGCCCATAGATCTGTATTCTTCTTTTTCGTCTTGATAATTTATTTGCATGGCAGAAATAGTTACCTTTTTATTGCGTATTGTAGAGTTTTGCACTAAGATTATGAAATGTTGCTAATGAGTCAAATATAGTCATAGATGTTCATGGATAGTCAGAGATATTTTTAACCTTTTACTTTTGGGAGATGCCTCTTTCTGCTTGCAGGCTACTGCAGCAGAGTTGGAAGGATAATTAATCATTTCCATTCGCTGAAGATTATGCAGTTTTACGTTGCACGTAACACTACATACAGTTTACGCTCACTACTCTAAAGCTGGCTGTTCTTACATTGGTGCTTCTGTCCATGGTTCTAGGACATGCGTATAATCTCTCTGTCTCTCTCTCTCTCTCTCTCTTGGTCTGATCTTTTGCATGCTGCTATGCTTGGATCTGCAGATGAGATTAGTGGAGACGGTAATGTCATACTCCATTCATGTAGCTAAATTCAGCCAAGCTTCTGGCAATAGATCCATTTTTAAACCTAGTGTAATAATATACGCTGCTCGGCAAAGGATTTTGAACCCTGTGTATTTGATGAGATCCTAACACTTTTGTTCAGATAAATACGTATCTTCATCTTAAACTTAACCAGGCTGATGTGGTTATGTTGAGCTGATAGAGTTAAGGGTCTTGCTCAAGGGTCCAGCGGTGGCAGCTTGGCGGCGCAACCCCCGACCCTCTGATCAGTAACCCAGAGCCTGAACCCACTGAACCAGTTTGTAAACTTTAAATCAATGAAATAAATGAAATGTGACCAACGATTAGTTATAAGTGTATAAAGAAAGGGTTAGTGAATTGAGAAACGACTTTATTTCATTACAGCCATATAGATGTAATATAATCGGAAAAGGCCAACATGTTTATCAGCATTAATTAGTCACTTCTAGCACGCAACATATTTATGTCTCGGAGATCATCTGTCAGCGAGTCGTTGATCTATAGCAGTGTTTCCCAACCTTTCTTGAGCCACGGCACATATTTTACATTTGAAAAATCCCACGGCACACCACCAAACAAAAATCTCACAAAAGTGTGTGTGTGTGTGTGTGTGTATATATATATATATATATATATATATATATATATATATATATATATATATATATATATAAAGCCAAAGGCAACGGGGGATACCCCCCCAGAAAATTTTGAAAAATAAGGCCTTACAAACCACCTTTCCTGCAATCTGAGCTGTTGTAGATAAAAAAAAATATATATCTGTTGTCTTTTTTACACACTACCATTCAGAAGTTTGGGGTCACCCAGACAATTTTATGTTTTTCCATGAAAAGTCACACTTTTATTTCCCACCATAAGTTGTAAAACGAATAGAAAATATAGTCAAGACATTTTTCTGGCCATTTTGAGCATTTAATCGACCCCACAAATGTGATGCTCCAGAAACTCAATCTGCTCAAAGGAAGGTCAGTTTTATAGCTTCTCTAAAGAGCTCAACTGTTTTCAGCTGTGCTAACATGATTGTACAAGGGTTTTCTAATCATCCATTAGCCTTCTGAGGCAATGAGCAAACACATTGTACCATTAGAACACTGGAGTGGCAGCACGGTGGTGTAGTGGTTAGCGCTGTCGCCTCACAGCAAGAAGGTCCGGGTTCGAGCCCCGTGGCCGGCGAGGGCCTTTCTGTGCGGGGTTTGCATGTTCTCCCCGTGTCCGCGTGGGTTTCCTCCGGGTGCTCCGGTTTCCCCCACAGTCCAAACACATGCAGGTTAGGTTAACTGGTGACTCTAAATTGACCGTAGGTGTGAATGTGAGTGTGAATGGTTGTCTGTGTCTGTGTGTCAGCCCTGTGATGACCTGGCGACTTGTCCAGGGTGTACCCCGCCTTTCGCCCGTAGTCAGCTGGGATAGGCTCCAGCTTGCCTGCGACCCTGTAGAAGGATAAAGCGGCTAGAGATAATGAGATGAGATGAGAACACTGGAGTGAGAGTTGCTGGAAATGGGCCTCTATACACCTATGGAGATATTGCACCAAAAACCACACATTTGCAGCTAGAATAGTCATTTACCACATTAGCAATGTATAGAGTGGATTTCTGATTAGTTTAAAGTGATCTTCATTGAAAAGAACAGTGCTTTTCTTTCAAACATAAGGACATTTCAAAGTGACCCCAAACTTTTGAACGGTAGTGTATATTTACATGAAAATATGTTTCAAATCAATAGGAGTATTGTTTGAATTCAAAATAAAATCACATTCTACATTCAAGGGTATGGTTATAATTTATGATCAACAAAAATGGCAAACTAAATTCACATTAAACTTAAGTTCTATTAATTATCAAAATGTTCATATATTAAATAAAATTTCTTAGGGCGACTGACCTTTTCTCCCGATGTCCTCATTAGTTGCATATGATTTCTTCAAGAAGTCTTTTAAAATATTTAAGTTTTCAAAACTGTCAGCATTAATTCAGATTTACTGACTATCATATACATGTTCAATGTATTAAATCATACAAATGCTAAGTTTATGGGATAATGTCTATGTACACTTTATACTACCGTATGTACACTATGTACACTTTATACTATGTACACTGTATACTTTATTTATAGTTCACAGTCACTTCTCATTTGATCATTTCGACTTCTTCAGCTTTTTGGCCAAAGACAAAAGCTTGTCAGTCCTCTCTTTTGTAAGAACTGTTATGATTGGCTTTCATGCTCTCGCCATCGATGTTTTGGCCAATTACATTGTAGATAACATGTATTCTACCGCGAGACTAAAGATGGCGAAAATGTAAACATGTAACATCGTCGTAGGAATGAATTACGCTTGAGTATCACGAAGGAACATACCCCAACCCCCCTCAATAAATGAAAAAAAAATCTCAACGGATTTGGCATAATATAAAAAGGTCGATTTTTACTCAGAAAAAGTGGAAAACTCTCATCCCTGCTATCGCTATCACCGCTGTCACACCCGAAGCATTACTAATTCTATTGTTTGAATGGCATCAGGTAGATACACAGGTTAATTAGCTACCTGCTGCCATCGATTGGAAGAGTATTTAATTGTACTGCCGGTCACTATACGTCGCTGGCATAGACGAACGAAGACAAGTTCATCTCATCTCATTATCTCTAGCCACTTTATCCTGTCCTACAGGGTCGCAGGCGAGCTGGAGCCTATCCCAGCTGACTACGGGCGAGAGGCGGGGTACACCCTGGACAAGTCGCCAGGTCATCACAGGGCTGACACATAGACACAGACAACCATTCACACTCACATTCACACCTACGGTCAATTTAGAGTCACCAGTTAACCTAACCTGCATGTCTTTGGACTGTGGGGGAAACCGGAGCGCCCGGAGGAAACCCACGCGGACACGGGGAGAACATGCAAACTCCACACAGAAAGGCCCTCGCCGGCCACGGGGCTCGAACCCGGACCTTCTTGCTGTGAGGCGACAGCGCTAACCACTACACCACCGTGCTGCCACGAAGTTATTTGCAAGTAAATAAAAAATTTTCGGAACAATTAAGTGAACTTGGATAATGTCCCACGGTACACCTGATGATCTCTCACGGCACACTAATGTGGTTGGGAAACACTGATCTATAGGCTTAACAGGTTTACTCTTTAAGCGTGCTTGAATTTAAGGATCTCTGACCAGTTAATCAGCTTCCCAGAGATTTAGGACGATGATGATGATTTGAATTGCTATTCTGTTATTTTCTCATGAATATTTTGTAAGGACTGAACTAAAACGTAAGCCATTCCAGGTGTTCAGAAACATTTGCCTGGCAGTGCACAGTAGATGGAAGCACGTTAGTCGTGAGCTGCTGTGAGATTCATTGTGCTTGTGTCTGGTTAATCTAGTGATGTGTGGAAGAAATGCTGCTCTCTGAAACCTAGGAATTTCTGTCAGCTGCAGAATATTTATGAACACTAGGTGCTGATATAAAACGAAATCGGTGGATAAAGTCTGATGGACAGCGGGTGCTTCATGTGGCTGTCCAGATTTTATATTGGAAGGAAATTTCTTCCTCCAGCTGCATTCTTCTGCTTGTGAGCTTCCATTGCACTTTTGGCAGAACTCGAACCGTTTTCTTTAAAAGCCAATGGCAGAGAGGCAATGCACGTGAAAGTAACCATGACTTCATCTGCTTTTCCGAAAGACACTGAAGCCGTCATCCATCCCTCAGTACACACACATTCAGTCTCTCTCTCTCTCTCTCTCTCTCTCACTCTCACTCATATACCAGAGCGGATCCTATTAAGCTGACAAGCCTTTTAAACATTCAGCTGTGCTGGAAGAGTGTGTAGCTCTGATATGACGCCACTCTTTCTCCTCTCACTGTGGTGTTAGCAGAGAAGGGAATACTTCAGCGTGTCCAGCCAGTTTATTGAGTACCTTCTCCGTTCCTACAGAATACCCCGAACTTGCTAATCTGTTTTGCTCCTCCGTTTGACTTCATCCTGCTTTCTCGCTCCTCTCATGCAGAGACCGACGACTACGCGGAGATCATAGATGAAGACGACACGTACACCATGCCCTCCAGTGAGTATTCAGCGATATTACACACGATCCAAACTCAGCACTGAAACAGAGAACTGATGAAACAAAGTAATCAGCAATCCGCGTGTATATTAAAGGTTTGATATTCTAATCGAGAACGTTTTCATCCAAAGATCGTGGCAGCTGTGCTGCGGTTTCTGTGTTGACACTAACTTTCTCACTGTACTGTTTTTGCCAGACCAGATGTTCCTGGCTCTGTTCTAACCTAGTTTCGAGCGTGCGCTCCACTTTTTTTTTGTGTGCTGTTTATCCCTACAGCCTGTGCTGCTCTTGTTCAGTCAGTCACTGCTGCTTTCTCCTGAGCTGGTCACTTTAGTCCTAAACTGAACAGCTCATTGCTGCGTTGTTCAGCTTTAGGCTTTTTTGTGCTCTTTCATTATATCACTGTATTTCAGACCAAAGCTCTTCGCTCACGGCCAAATACAGATTTAGTTATCGGCTAAAGCAGACGTGCAGGTTACTTCCAGGAGTAAATCGAGTATAAAACATTCATAGACAACAGAGTTTCCGAAACAGTAGATTTACCACTATACTGAAAAGCATATAATAATGGAGCAGAACCTGGAGCCATCTAGTGGGATCAGCACATCTTTTTGTACTCTGACTTTTTGAAACGTTTAAGAAACTGTTAAAGCTAGACAGCCTTTCGATTTCATAAAAGCGATGAAATTTAGACTACGTTCAGACTGCACCCTGAAACGACCCATATCCGATTTTTTTGCCCATATGCGACCTGTATCCGATTTGTTATTGACAATCTGAACGACACAGATCCGATTTTTTTCACATGCGACCCAGGCCGCTTGGATATGTGGTCCTAATTCCGATGCATATCCGTTATTTTCACATGCGACTGCAGTCTGACCGGACAGGTCGCATTCATGCGACCTACACGTCATCAACAAGAGACAAACGTCACTATTCTGCGTTGGCTAATCCCGCCTCTTTGGTGGAAAACAACAACATTTGTACAGTTTTCAGAATTTAAATAGACTTTTATAGACTTGATCAAGCTAATGGTGGATTTGGTAGGGACCTGGATGTTGATCTGTTAGCCTGATTAAATAAAACAATTTCTATAACTGATTTATCACTTAAACCATCCTGTATTACAAGATTATAAGATTGTTCTGGAAATTTCCAGTAATTTGACACCTTCGGTCTCATTAGTCTGCTGCCCACATTAATCAGATTATTGTGCGAGTTCCGCCGCCGCCACAAAAACCACATCGCCAGGTCTCGCCTCATCTCCATAGCAAACTGCACTGGTGTTTCTGCACCTTGAGCCAGCGCTGAGAGAAGTTGCAGAATTCAGCTGGCTATAAACAATCTAAATGAATATTTATAAAAATGTAGAAAAAGTTTATTAATATGACGAAATAAATATGTGCAAATTATTAAGCCTGAATTAAGAGTTTGGTAATACAGCGGCCGTATCCCAAATGACTGCCTACTGAAGCTCGAGTGCACTATATAGAGTTTAAAAATCCATTACTTCCTAGTAACATGTAGTGCACTTATATAGAAATTAGAGAGACATTTAGGAGTTAACCCTCGTTACCAGGCTACACGTTTTCATTTCAGTTCAGAAACAAAAACACACACGAGACCTCACACTCTAACACTAACCAGATAATTAAACAAACAAACAAACAAACAAACAAAAAAAAGAAATCATTAAACTTGAAGAGTGCGCTTTTTTTTTGTTTACGTATTACATAGATGTGCTTATTACGTGTCAATTTGCGCATGCGGGACACTTTTGGGTCGTTTTCCGTTCATATTGGAGATCGCATACAAGTCTCATATAATTGGTAATGTGAACGGCCTAACAAAAAAATCGGATTTCACAACAAATCGGATATGGGTCGTTTCAGGTTGCAGTCTGAACGTAGTGTTAGTTCCCTCTGAAATTTGGTCGTTGTGATCTATGTTTATTTCTGTAATATCTCACCAAATATCAGGCCATTCTGTGGCTGGGAAGTTCTTCAATTTGAGGGGATTAAAACAAATAATGTGCATTAAATCGCTCGCTTCGTGCAGTCAAGCAGACAGAGGACGTCCGTGTGCGCATGTGCAGGTTTACCTTCTTCTTCTTCTTTTGGGTTTTACGGCAGCTGGCATCCACAGTGTTGCATTACCGCCATCTACAGGTTTACCTTGACGGTGCACTGACAGTTCCATCATCCTGTCGCTAAACGAACAGCTGATCACACCGAGGTGCTCGCTGACCGCCGAGATTTATTAGTTTGGTCCTGCGTTTCCTTTCCTTCGCAACATAACGTCTTTTCTTCTCGCGTTCCGTAACTGTAGTCGCTCTTTCACGTTTCAGTCGCATACTTGCGTCCGCCATTTTTCTTTCCTGTTTTAAATTTGTATCCCACAACGCCTTGCGCGAACGGGGAAAGCCCACCACGTGATGCATGACGTACTGTAGTATCTTGAATCGGGTGAAGCAGGAAAACATAGCGGAGAATTGAGGGCCACATGGCACCGAAGTCATTAATTGTTCTATTTTTAAAAAAACTAATAAAATTGGAAGTCTGTGATTCGAATTCAGTCGCTTTCGGTCCACTAAACAAAAATAAATTGGGTGTCGGGGAAAGTTATTTTTATGACCTACACTTGAAAAATCTGAAAGGCCGTCTACCTTTAAGTATTCTCTTTAACATAACAAACACACTTTAATATTTTATGCTGCAGCTGAATTGCAGTCAGCTGTAGCGACTTCAGATTCATACGTTTACTGTGTAGGGCTTGCCCATTCAATAATGACCATGACATTACCCAGTGTTATATATCCAATTTTGTCTCCTTTCACATTAATTGCACTACAGAGTACTATGGACTAGATGAAGGTAAAGGTCTTTCTCCTGCTTTTTTCCCCCCATTTCCTTGCTTTTGCTTGTATAGTGCTGAATAACTATAACCTTGTATGAATGTCTGCGCTTTTCCTTTGCCTTACATTTGTGGTTATGTATTTTCTTTGGTGCCAAGTTGCTAATTTCACGTTAATATTTTAACGAGCTCCACTCACCATCCACTTTATTAAGAACACTCGCACACTCCTACAGTTGTCTAATCAGCAAAACGCACAAAATCAGGCAGATACAGGTCAAGAGCTTCAGTTTCTATTCACATTAAACATCAGAATGGGAAAAAGTGTGCTCTCCGTGACTTGGCATGGTTGTTGGTGCCTGTTTGAGTATTTCAGAAACACTGAACAGTCTCTAGAGTTTACCCAGAATGGTGTGAAAAGCAAAAAAAAAAATCCTATGTGCAGAGGTTCTGCAGGATGAAACACCTTCATGAGAGATCAGAGGAGAGTGACTAGACTGGTCTGAGCTGATAGGAAGTCAAAAGTAACTCAAATAAGTAAGCTGTTGTAACCCAGCCACCACAAGGTTTGATGTTTTGTGCATGCTGAGATGCTTTTCTGCTTATCATGGTTCTAAAGAGTAGCGCTGTAGTACTTGAGACCAGTCTCAAGACTGCTTTTTGAAGGTCTCTGTCTCGTCTCGGAATTGACCGCATTTTTACTCAGTCTTGTCTCGGTTTCAGACATAGAAGACTCGGGATTTTATTTCAAGATCAGTCAAGGCCACAACTGTGGGGATTTCAGTAAATTGTCTGATTTATTTGTTAACATCGTTACTGTGATTGGATGTAAAAAAATTCCTGCTTCAAATGTGACCAACAACACGACTCATTGCTAATTTGAAATTTTTCTTCCTGTTAGCAACCCCCTTCACACACACTGGTCAGGGACTGGTCTTGAGTTGGTCTCGCCCTGCCTTGGTCTTGTCTTGACTTGGTCTCAACCCCCCAAAGTCTTGGTCTCGATACACTTTGGTCTTGGTCATGACTTGGTCTCGGTTTAGGTGGTCCTGACTACAACACTACTAAAGAGTGATTATTTAAGTTACTATATTCTTCCTGGCAGCTTGAAACAATCTGATTTTTCATTTCAGCAAGGCGTTTCCACCCACAGAACTGTCGCTCACTCAATGTTTTTTGTTTTTCGTGCCATTCTGTTTAAACACCATTGTCATGAGCAGTTTCTGAAATACTCAAACCAGCCCATCTGGCACCAACAACCACGGCACGATTAAAGTCAAAGGGATTTCTCCCTATTCCGATGTTTGACATGAACATTAACTGAAGCTCTTGACCTGTATCTGCAAGATTTTATGCATTGTGCTGCTGCCACATGATTGGCCGATGCACAGTGCCTTGCAAAAGTATTCGTCCCCCTTGGTGTTTGTCCTGTTTTGTCGCATTACAAGCTGGAATTAAAATGGATTTTTGGAGGGTTAGCACCATTTGATTTACACAACATGCCTACCACTTTAAAGGTGCACATTGTTGTTTTATTGTGACACAAACAATAATTAAGATGAGAAAACAGAAATCTGGAGTGTGCATAAGTATCCCCCCCCCCCCCCCCCCCCCCCCAAAAAAGGCACTATTTTATAAAGCCACCTTTTGTTGCAATTACAGCTGCAAGTCTCTTGGGGTATGTCTCTATTAGCTTAGCACATCTAGCCACTGGGATTTTTGCCCATTCCTCAAGGCAAAACTGCTCCAACTCCTTCAAGTTCGATGGGTTGCGTTGGTGTACAGCAATCTTCAAGTTATGCCACAGATTCTCAATTGGATTGAGGTCTGGGCTTTGACTAGGCCATTCCAACACATTTAAATGTTTCCCTTTAAACCACTCCAGTGCAGCTTTAGCAGTATGTTTAAGGTCATTGTCCTGCTGGAACATGAACCTTCATCCCAGTCTCAAACCTCTGGCCAACTCAAACAGGTTTTCCTCCAGAATTGCCCTGTATTTAGTGCCATCCATCTTTTCCTTCAGTCCTGACCAGCTTTCCTGTCCCTGCAGATGAAAAATATCCCTACAGCATGATGCTGCCACCACCATGCTTCACTGTAGGAATGGTGTTCTCAGGCTGTTGGGTTTGCGCCACACATAGCATTTCCCATGATGGGCAAAAAGTTAGATTTTTCTCTCATTTGACCAGAGAATCATCTTCCATGTGTTTGGGGAGTCTGCCACATGCTGTTGGGCAAACTCCAAATGTGATTTTTTAAAGCAATGGCTTTTTTCTGGCCACTCTTCCATAAAACCCTACTCTGTGGAGTGTATGGCTTAAAGTGGTCCTATGGACAGATACTCCCATCTCCACTGTGGATCTTTGCAGATCCTTCAGCGTTATCGTTGGTGTCTTTGTTGCATCTCTGATTAATGCCCTCCTTGCCCGGTCTGTGAGTTTTGGTGGGCGGCCTTCTCTTGTCAGGTTTGTAGTGGTGCCATATTCTTTCCATGTTGCTATAATGGATTTAATGGCGCTCCCTGGGATATTCAAAGTTTGGGATGTTTTTTATGACCCAACCCTGATCTATACTTCTCCACAACTTTGTCTCTGACCTGTTTGGAGGCTCCTTGGTTTTCATGTTGCTTGCTTAGTAGTGTAGCAGAGTCAGGGTCCTTCCAGAACAGGTTGATTTATACAGACATCATGTGACAGATCATGTGACACTTTGATTGCACACAGGTGGATCTTAATTAAGGGCAATTCCATGTAAATGTCAACCTCACCATGCAAAAATAAAGCAACATATAATACATCAAAACCACTCCCAGAGATCTCACCTAGGCCTGTATTTTACAGATGTGAATAAGTTGAACCAGTTTGTAACCAACCTAATGTGTCACTGTCAGTCTTTCTTTCTTATAATGTAAAACCCAAGCTAAAATCAACTTTGATCATGTACAATTCTATATTATTGCCACAAGCCACAGAAATGTATGCTAAAATCCACAAAACAGCAAAACAATAGCCATCCTAAATATTATTTAAGAACTTTGATAGTTTTAGCTGATATTTAGAGAGTTTTTCAAAGGGTTATGGTGGTTAAATTGCTGATTTTCTAAACATATGCCATGTCTATTTCAGACGCGTCACATCCATAACGGAATTTCGTCGCATCCATAACGCTGACTTTTCCTTCCGAAACTCTGCATGAAATACAAAATATTTTAAACAAAGATTTTTTTAATATTCACCTTGGACCCCTCTATCAAATGGATATCTCCATTTCGACATTAGGTTTACAATTTCACAGAGTTTGATAAAAATGTACAGTCACCCAAGAAAAGTGATACTTTTTCTGTCACATCCATAACGCATCTTTTATTGGCGTTTTCTGGCATGCCCTAGATGTACTATGGGAATTGTTCTATCACTTCTCCAGTATGGTACAGCCTTAAAATATGCAACACCTGTTTAAATACTGGGAGACAATAAAACATGCACTGGGTCATTTGTTGCCATTTTGAGTTCAAGTGTCACGTCCATAACGCTGGAATTACTCTAATTATGTGACTTATGAAGTGAATTGGTTGGACCAGCTCTTATTTAGGGGTTTCATACGAAAGCGGGCGAATACATATGCACACTCCAGATTTCTGTTTTTTTCATCTTAATTATTGTTTGTGTCACAATAAAACAACAATGTGCACCTTTAAAGTGTTGTGCATGTTGTGTAAATCAAATGGTGCTAACCCTCCAAAAATCCATTTTAATTCCAGCTTGTAATGCGACAAAACAGGACAAACACCAAGGGGGACGGATACTTTTGCAAGACACTGGATGAATGTGCAGGTGTTCTTAAAAGTGGACAGTGAGTGTATATTGAACAGTCAAGGAACAGTTCTAGGAAGTGTTTTTTGTTGTTGTTGTTGTTGTTGTTTTTTTTTTCAAAAGCAAGTTCGAAATTGTGTTTTATAGACTGAATTGTTTTCCTAATGTGTTTTTTTTTTGCATGTGTAAATTAATGTTTCATTCACCTTATGACAGTATTGATTGCATTATTACATGCAATACATGTTTCTTGTTTAGTAATGGAGACTACTGTTATTGCCTAGCTCTGCTAAGTTATTGCCTAGTGCGTCTTTATTACCCGGAGTCACAGCATTTGCTTCTATCTCTGAAATATCTCTGAAAGTTGTGACTGTACGAGTAAGAGTGCAGATTTAAAATCAGATCTTCCTGCGTTCATTACGACACGAGAGTCCAAACCCGACCTTACTTCAGTGCTCTCACTCTGTGATGACTGATTAATCGAGATTCCTCCTGGACACCAGACATGACCTTCTGAAATGCCATTTTCTGGTGTGATGAGTATGCAGTTATTTGTTCCCTCAGCCAGGGATTATGAGATCCAGAGAGAGAGAATTGAGCTGGGCCGCTGTATAGGAGAAGGCCAGTTTGGCGATGTCCACCAGGGAGTCTACGTTTCTCCGGTACTCCCCTCCACCTCCACTGCTTATGATAATGTTCGCGTCACGATTTTTAGAAAAAAAAAAATCCTGATCTTTCTTTTGTTTTTGGCCTCTAGGACAGTCCTGCCCTCTCAGTGGCCATAAAGACTTGCAAAAACAGCTCGTCAGACAGCGTTCGAGAAAAATTTCTCCAGGAGGCCTGTGAGTACCAAATGTGGCGAATATAAATAAACACTCACATGTGCATGCAGTCACTGCGTGCTTGTGTGCGTTCTTCCCAGCTGTTGTGTCATATTTACTGTACTCAGTGTATTTCAGCCTAAATTTCTGTACAAGCTGTATATAAACTGATAAACCAGGGCTTTGAACCAGAATTTTTTTCCTATTGGTTCGTTCCGAACAGAAACGGAATTTTAACGTTTCCGGTTTTGGGTTCCACCATTAAATAGACGTTCCCGAACCGGTTAGAACAAAAAAATTTCGTTCCCAGAACGGTTAA
The DNA here is from genome assembly GCF_027579695.1 of Neoarius graeffei. Lineage (NCBI taxonomy): Eukaryota > Metazoa > Chordata > Actinopteri > Siluriformes > Ariidae > Neoarius > Neoarius graeffei. The sequence continues at coordinate 49,632,893 of NC_083573.1, forward strand.
TTACGTTCCCTGTCAGCGGTTTAACAAATGGCTATAAAATTATGTCTCTGTCTCATCCAGCTTAAGCCAAATGTAGGCTAATTCTATTACAACCTTCATTAAATAAGACAAGAAATAATTCAAAACAATTATTATTTCAAACGTTGGCGATTTGGATTCTCAGTATGTCTTCCCATCTACACAAACAGAAAAAGGGCCAAAAATGAAAGAGAATTCGTTTAGTGTGTTACCAAAGGCTAGTCAGGCCCTATGCATTGATAGGCTAACAGAGGTTAACCACGTCATTTAATGTTCGCGAGCCTCTCATTAACGTGGACAAATATATTGATATCGTGTTTGAAATTGACGTTTTCGAATAACGATAGACTGCAATATTTACCTCTTATTTAAGATGTGGAGACGTGATAGTAGTCCACCCTCCCGCTCTCTCCATTCAGTCAGCGAACGTCACACAGGAAGTGAACCCCAGCGGGTCATAGAAACTTGCGCAGGAGAAGAATGACTTTTTTATTTGTAGGCTACGGAAACTTTGAGGAACGAAATAAAAACCGGTATTAACCGGTTACCATTATTTTTAATAAGCGTTTCTGTTCCGGAACATAAAAAATAATAAAGTTTCTGGTTTCATTTCTGTTCCATGTGAAATAGAAAAAGTTCCCGGTTTTCGTTTTCGTTCCTTGAACCGGTTCAGAGCCCTGTGATAAACGCAGGTCTTTTTTCCATTATGGAGTTTTCATCCCATCACATGAAGTATTAATGGTTATCTGTATAAACGACTAAAGCTGTATTGTTGAAACACGTACTGATCCCCAATTTCATAGTTTATTTTACATATCTATAATATGTTCAATAATATTCAATTCCTTACAAATGCCGTGAGCTACACATGCATCCAGAAAAAAAATCTCTCCGTATTTACTCAGTCCGCTGATTTAGGGAGGCAGATTAATGAGAGCAACTTCAGCCTTACCTTACTACTCTAAGTGTTTTCGTCTTGTTTCTTTATCCGAGTCAGGAGAATGTAGCTGGCTGAAGCGATGACTGTACATTCAACTGTTTAAACAACATATAATATATACACACATCCAGTACCTGTCAAAAGTGTGGACACCCCTTCTGATTCAGTGTTTTTTCTTTATTTTTATTCATTAAAAACACTTCATGTCTTAAAGTAATGATGGACGCCGTTTCTCTTTACTCGGTTGAGCGCTTCTTGACGTAATATGGATCGCTACAGTGATGGAATAGGGTTATTTGCTGTATGTTTATTATTTGCTATTTACTGTTTGATCTCATACTCGTTAAGAAGGAAAGAAATTGCACTAATGAACTTTTGACGAGGCACCTGTTAATTGAAAAGCGTTCCAGGTGACGACCTCATGAAGCTGGTGAAGATAATGCCAATAGGGTGTAAAGCGTCATCAAGGTAAATGGTGGCCACGCTGAAGAATCTAAAATCTCATCTCATCTCATTATCTCTAGCTGCTTTATCCTGTTCTACAGGGTCGCAAGCGAGCTGGAGCCTATTCCAGCTGACTACGGGCGAAAGGCGGGGTACACCCTGGACAAGTCGCCAGGTCATCACAGGGCTGACACATAGACACAGACAACCATTCACACTCACATTCACACCTACGCTCAATTTAGAGTCACCAGTTAACCTAACCTGCATGTCTTTGGACTGTGGGGGAAACCGGAGCACCCGGAGGAAACCCACGCGGACACGGGGAGAACATGCAAACTCCACACAGAAAGGCCCTCGCCGGCCACGGGGCTCGAACCCGGACCTTCTTGCTGTGAGGCGACAGCGCTAACCACTACACCACCGTGCCTCCCAGAATCTAAAATATGAAACGTTTTTGTTTTTTAACACGTTTTTTGTTTACCACATAATTCCATATATGTTCCATATGTTATTTGATAGTTTTGATGTCTTCAGTATTGTTCTACAATGTAGAAAATAGTCAAAATACAGCAAAACCTATGAACGAGTAGGGGTGTCCAAACTTTTGACTGGTACTGTGCATACAGCTGAGTCACAGCTTAACTCCTTTAATATTTCTGTAACTTTTTTTATTTGTTTTGTTCCATTGTGCAGTCAGGTTCTCATAGTCTTATTCCAGTATGCACTTCATTTGAAGTTTAAGATTCAATTACAAGTAGTTTCATATATATATATATATATATATATATATATATATATATATATATATATATATATATACACTGTGTGTGTGTGTGTGTGTGTGTGTGTATATATATATATATATATATATATATATATATATATATATATACATACAGTATATGGGTCCGTCTCAGAAACTGGTCTCTCATTTGGGACATTATGGTCAAAAAATAAATTTTCTAATTTTACTTTTTTTTTTTGCATTTACCTAACACTCAATGTTTCTTTTGTCATGTTTAATCAGAATAAAGATAGCATCTTGCTTTATCTGGCCTCCACTGTGGAAAATATTTTTGATTACAATTCAAAAGCTTTTGTAAAATTGATTTCCATATAAAATAATTACATCATGAAGAATTAAAGCCCCTCCTTCACAGAGGAGTGAAAATATTGAATAAATTTCCTCTTTTTGATTGCTTGGGTTAAAAATGCCAAGTTATGATGACTGAATTGATTATTCACTTAAATATGAATAATATGATACATTTTGGGTATTTGATATGGCGAAATAGGACACAATGGAAAAATCAAGAACACACCGGAAAGATGAGAATAACGGCGGTGGTAAAAGAACAGCGACTGTACCGGCTGAAGGTCGCACGGGTCTCTGCTGCGGTGCGCGAGCAACAGGACATCACTACCGCACCGGACGGAGCGCGAGGCGGGGCAAAATGACTGGCCGTAGATTCTATCAAGTTCGATCTAAATTGACCATGGTCGCAAAATATTGGCCAAAAATACGCAAACACTACGAAATATGAAAGTAAGATGAAAAAGAAACGTTCTATTGCCTTATACTGCAAGACTAAAACAAAATAAAACTGTCAAAACTCACCTTTTCAGTGATAACGCCCGAACAGATCACCCGCGTAACAGAAAGACCGCAAATGGAAGCACGATCAACTTCTAACTGCTGGAGTGGAAAATTCCATTCTACACATGCAAATTGTTAATGCGTGTCCTTCCCCGCACACAAATAACACGCTACGGTAAAAAATAGACTACAACTCATTTTATAGCTCAGAAATTCATACAAGACCAGCTACCATCGTAACATATTCTGTAAGAAACATATTCTATACCTAACTTTCAGCTTTCATTTTAAAAAACAAAATCGCAGATTTATAACTAAATTTTTATGTGGCGTAGTGATTTTAAGTTACTACTTTTGGTGAGGTAGTGACCTCGACCCTGAGGCTTTCCGTTTAGATCAAAACACACGATCGTATTGGTTTTGGGTTTGCGGAAAATGGAGTTACGACGGTGATCAAATATTTTGCATGATGTTTTATTACGGTTATGATTATTCTGTGAGCGCACCGATCCTTAGGTGTATAAAGTTACAACTTAAAATACAATTAGTGATAACTGTAGACTTTTCAGTGGACTACAACCTTTTTAAGGGAATGCGATGTAGTCAACCATTTATCATGTCCCAGATCAAGCCGCCATTTTTCCACAAATTTGCAGAATTTTTGCTGAATTCTGAATAGAGTATTCACATCAAAGATTTAGTTTTATCTGTATTATTTCTTTCATCATTTTATTTCAAATTAAAACCGACATCACCATTCAAAACCGTATAGTTTATTGACTGTGAGTATACTTCGTGGGGTACCCCCACAGTACCCAGTTTCTGAGACAGACCCATATACACACACACTTATCTGTCCCCCTGGCCATTCATGCCGTTATCCAGTAAGTCAGTCATGTAGGAGCAGACCAGTGCATAAACTCATGCAGATACAGGACACTTAAAGACCGGAAAGGCATCAGCCTGGTCTTTTGCTAATCTTCAGCCGGCCAGTTTCAGGTGAGCCTGTGCCTACTGTCTTCCCCGATCCCTGTTCCTAGCTGACAGGAGTGCAGCCCAGTGTTGTCTTCTACCATTATGATCTCAAGGTTCGAAGCATTGTGCATTCTGAGATGCCTTTCTGCTTACCGTGGTTGTAAAGAGTGGTTATTTGAGTTATCAAATCTTCCTGTCAGCTCGAAACAGTCTGCCCATTTTCCTCTGATCTCTCTCATCAACAAGGCGTTTCTACACACACAACTGCAGCTCACTTGTATTTCGCACCATTTTTGCACCATGTAAACACCTAGAGACTGTTGTGTGTAAAAATCCCAGGAGGTTAAGTCAAGTTTATTCGTATAGCGCTTTTAACAATAGACACTGTCGCAAAGCAGCTTTACAGAAATTTAACGACTTAAAGGAGCAGTCCACCGTACTTCCATAATGAAATATGCTCTTATCTGAATTGAGACGAGCTGCTCCGTACCTCTCCAAGCTTTGCGCGACCTCCCAGTCAGTCAGACGCGCTGTCACTCCTGTTAGCAATGTAGCTAGGCTCAGCATGGCCAATGGTATTTTTTGAGGCTGTAGTTAGATGCGACCAAACTCTTCCGCGTTTTTCCTGTTTGCATAGGTTTATATGACCAGTGATATGAAACAAGTTCAGTTACACAAATTGAAACGTAGCGATATTCTATGCTATGGAAAGTCCGCACTATAATGACAGGCGTACTAACACCTTCTGCGCGTTTCGGCAGCGCATTGATACGGAGCTCAGATATCAATGCGCTGCCGAAGCGCGCAGAAGGTGTTAGTACGCCTGTCATTATAGTGCGGACTTTCCATAGCATAGAAAATCGCTACGTTTCAATTTGTGTAACTGAACTTGTTTCATGTCACTGGTCATATAAACCTATGTAAACAGGAAAAACGCGGAAGAGTTTGGTCGCATCTAACTACAGCCTCAAAAAATACCATTGGCCATGCTGAGCCTAGCTACATTGCTAACAGGAGTGACAGCGCGTCTGACTGCGTCTGACTGACTGGGAGGTCGCGCAAAGCTCGGACAGGTACGGAGCAGCTCGTCTCAATTCAGATAAGAGCATATTTCATTATGGAAGTACAGTGGACTGTTCCTTTAAAACATGAGCTAATTTTATCCCTAATCTATCCCCAATGAGCAAGCCTGTGGCGACGGTGGCAAGGAAAAACTCCCTCAGACGACATGAGGAAGAAACCTCGAGAGGAACCAGACTCAAAAGGGAACCCATCCTCATCTGGACAACAACAGACAGCATGACTATAACATTAACAGTTTTAACATGAAGTCAGTTTCGTTGATGTTGTAACTCTTCATTGATGGACACTTGAGTGTAAGACTGTTCATGACAACTGCAGTTTAAAAAAAGCATTACTGTAAGAGTCCAGAGCGTCCTCCAGGTGTGACTTTCGACTGTCCATATGGGGCCGTCCTCCACACGAGCGATGCGATGAGACTCCGACCAGACGCAGAGCACCAGGATGGAATCAGCGGTTTCTGAAATACTCTTGACCTGTATTTGCATGATTGTATGCATTGCGCTGCCACTTCGTGATTGGCTGATGGGATAATTGCATGAATGGTGTACAACCCTGATTCCAAAAAAGTTGGGACAAAGTACAAATTGTAAATAAAAACGGAATGCAATGATGTGGAAGTTTCAAAATTCCATATTTTATTCAGAATAGAACATAGATGACATATCAAATGTTTAAACTGAGAAAATGTATCATTTAAAGAGAAAAATTAGGTGATTTTAAATTTCATGACAACAACACATCTCAAAAAAGTTGGGACAAGGCCATGTTTCCCACTGTGAGACATCCCCTTTTCTCTTTACAACAGTCTGTAAACGTCTGGGGACTGAGGAGACAAGTTGCTCAAGTTTAGGGATAGGAATGTTAACCCATTCTTGTCTAATGTAGGATTCTAGTTGCTCAACTGTCTTGGGTCTTTTTTGCCGTATCTTCCGTTTTATGATGCGCCAAATGTTTTCTATGGGTGAAAGATCTGGACTGCAGGCTGGCCAGTTCAGTACTCGGACCCTTCTTCTACGCAGCCATGATGCTGTAATTGATGCAGTATGTGGTTTGGCATTGTCATGTTGGAAAATGCAAGGTGTTCCCTGAAAGAGACGTCGTCTGGATGGGAGCATATGTTGCTCTAGAACCTGGATATACCTTTCAGCATTGATGGTGTCTTTCCAGATGTGTAAGCTGCCCATGCCACACACACTAATGCAACCCCATACCATCAGAGATGCAGGCTTCTGAACCGAGCGCTGATAACAACTTGGGTCGTCCTTCTCCTCTTTAGTCCGAATGACACGGCGTCCCTGATTTCCATAAAGAACTTCAAATTTTGATTCGTCTGACCACAGAACAGTTTTCCACTTTGCCACAGTCCATTTTAAATGAGCCTTGGCCCAGAGAAGACGTCTGCGCTTCTGGATCGTGTTTAGATACGGCTTCTTCTTTGACCTATAGAGTTTTAGCTGGCAATGGCGGATGGCATGGTGAATTGTGTTCACAGATAATGTTCTCTGGAAATATTCCTGAGCCCATTTTGTGATTTCCAATACAGAAGCATGCCTGTATGTGATGCAGTGCCGTCTAAGGGCCCGAAGATCACGGGCACCCAGTATGGTTTTCCGGCCTTGACCCTTACGCACAGAGATTCTTCCAGATTCTCTGAATCTTTTGATGATATTATGCACTGTAGATGATGATATGTTCAAACTCTTTGCAATTTTACACTGTCAAACTCCTTTCTGATATTGCTCCACTATTTGTCGGTGCAGAATTAGGGGGATTGGTGATCCTCTTCCCATCTTTACTTCTGAGAGCCGCTGCCACTCCAAGATGCTCTTTTTATACCCAGTCATGTTAATGACCTATTGCCAATTGACCTAATGAGTTGCAATTTGGTCCTCCAGCTGTTCCTTTTTTGTACTTTTAACTTTTCCAGCCTCTTATTGCCCCTGTCCCAACTTTTTTGAGATGTGTTGCTGTCATGAAATTTCAAATGAGTCAATATTTGGCATGAAATTTCACAATTTCTCACTTTCGACATTTGATATGTTGTCTATGTTCTACTGTGAATACAATATCAGTTTTTGAGATTTGTAAATTATTGCATTCCGTTTTTACTTACAATGTGTACTTTGTCCCAACTTTTTTGGAATCGGGGTTGTACAAGTGTTCCTATTAAAGTGGTCAGGGTGTGTGTATAAATTTACATTTGGTCATATTATCTTTGACAGGAAGCCATTATTATGATAGCGATGAATTTATGCAAGTTAAATTGCTCCATATTTGTAAGTATAAGAAGTGGTGAATGTTGCTGTATTTTCAGTAGTTTCAGTAGTTCTGTGTGTGTCAATCTGCCTCTGCAGTAACCATGCGCCAGTTTGACCATCCGCACATTGTGAAATTGATCGGTGTCATCACAGAAAATCCAGTGTGGATCATTATGGAGCTGTGCACACTGGGAGAGGTAATCCACATTTCTCCTGTTTCCCTCGTGATACTGTAGCTCAGGAGGAGGAGGAGGAGGAGGAGGAGGAGGCTAGCAAAACTCACCTCAGACCAGGATGCTAGGGAACCTTGGAACATCCCGATTAGACAGAGATCTAGTTTATCAATCTTAATTTTTCATGCCTCTTGTTTCATAAACGTTCTGTAAAAGTCTTGTAAATATAGTAAGATTTACTGATGATCTCGGGTTGTGCAGCTGTTCCATACCTGCCCCAGGCTACTGAATGGGGTTTCATTGGTTGTGGTTAAGGGTGGTCACAGGAGGTTCGCGGGTGGTTTTGTCCAGTGCTTACCTACTTGAATACAATTGTTGTTGTGTTGTTGCAGTTGCGCTCGTTCCTGCAAGTGCGGAAGTACAGCTTGGACTTGGCATCACTCATCCTGTATTCCTACCAGCTCAGCACAGCTCTCGCCTACTTGGAGAGCAAACGCTTCGTGCACAGGTTGGGACTCCGACAAACTGCACTTTTTCTCTTTCTCAGTAGCTTATCTTCATTACTATACAGGGCTCTCCACTTTTCAAAAATAAAAGGTGGTGGCGGGAGTTCGGGGGCCACCTAGGCCCCCAACGGGGTCCAGGGGCGAATCCCCGGTGGGGGTCAGGGGGACGAACTTCCCCCTGAAGCTGACGGACTTTGGGCTTTTTTGACAGTAAAACCAGCCAATAAATGGATAGGAAATGCTAAATCATTGTTAAAATCATTTTACAAAAAATTAACACATTCTTACTGTACATATCATCTTTATTGTCAATGTGAGACTCATCTGACATTTCAGTTGAGACTGATGCACCTGTTGCGCATCCCTGAATTAATTATTTTTTCCTGTGTGTGAAAAATAAATGAACTTCCATGCATAAACAAAATACCCAATTACAATAAATGCGTACATTTTTTACAATACACATAATTAATGTTAATTGGGTGAAACCACTCCAATCCATGCACGAGCTGGTGCGCGTGCCCGAGGCTGGCACTACAAAGCCACCCCGGCTTCCGTAGTTCAGGTCCTTTGACTCAGGAACCCTAAAGTCCTGCAGTAAACAAACACAGTGAAGCAGCGGGAAAATGCAGCTCTCGCCTACACGATCACAGATGCGTAAAATAAAAGACCTGAACTTAACTAATGTGTGTGTGTGTGTGTGTGTGCTGTTATATGATTACTGTAACTGTGTATGGTCAGAAAAGACGATAGATAAGCGTAACCGTTGCACAATAACGCTACAAACAACCTGCGTGTGCACCCGAAAAGTTATTTAGCTGCTGGCTAGCTGCAGCTTGTAGCTTCCAGCGTTACTGTGTCAGTATAGTGTAATGTGGTGCGGTGTAGTGTAACGCAGGGATGGACCTCAATCTGCACAGCTCTGGGTCACAATCTGTCTGCAGCCGGCCAGATGGTTTTCTATTGCAGTCGCGTGGCCGCTTCAGGTAGCCCCGTATGCATTCGTTTAATGGTCTTCTGCGTGTTAAATAGCCACAAAATTATAATAAAGCGAATACTTTATGATTTATTTGGTGTATACTGATGAAGTTACACACACTCACATATATAAGTGCTGTCAAGCGATTAAAATATTTAATCTCGATTAATGTCGCGACTGTCATAGTTAACTCGCGCACATTTTTGTCACATGAAAAACTATTGTAATTCTCTTATCAGCATAAAAAAGTGAATGGGTTTGCTTTGTACCAGTGTTTTTTTTTTTATTGCAGAGCATAACACGTCTTGTCACAGCCACTGACATCCATAACTTCCATATTAGATGAGAAAACCAAGGGATGAAAAATAAAGTGCATATCACTGTGAAAATAAAAAAAATGTTTTATTTTACTCTTCATTAGTTTCTTTTGAAGAGAAGTATTTGCCATAAAAGAAGAAAAAAACAGATAACAAAAATAAAAACATTCATCATACGTTCAAAAACGTTCATCATAGTGTGGCGCTGTATTCTCTAATTCTCACTGCTTATAACTCTACACCTCCCCGGTGGAGATGAGCTGGGAAACTGAAGACTGAAGGAACAGTATTGAAAAGTATTTTTCCAGTCTCACCTGTGAAAGGTAATCTCATGTGATCTCGTTTGGACGGTAAACCTGTTGGTACAGTTAAACGCAGCGCGCGACAAGCCTCAGCAGGAACTACGGGTGACTCGCAGGGCCAAATTAGAATTTGCGTTAACGGCACTATTTTTTTTAATCACGTTAAATTGAGATCGCATTAACGCGTTATTATCGCGTTAACTTTGACAGCACTAATATATATATATATATATATATATATATATATATATATATATATATATACAGTATATATACGCACACACTACCGTTCAAAAGTTTGGGGTCACTTAGAAATGTCCTTATTTTTGAAAGAAAAGCACTGTTCTTTTCAATGAAGATCACTTTAAACTAATCAGAAATGCACTCTATACATTGCTAATGTGGTAAATGACTATTCTAGCTGCAAATGTCTGGTTTTTGGTGCGATATCTCCATAGGTGTATAGAGGCCCATTTCCAGCAACTCTCACTCCAGTGTTCTAATGGTACAATGTGTTTGCTCATTGCCTCAGAAGGCTAATGGATGATTAGAAAACCCTTGTACAATCATGTTAGCACAGCTGAAAACAGTTGAGCTCTTTAGAGAAGCTATAAAACTGACCTTCCTTTGAGCAGATTGAGTTTCTGGAGCATCACATTTGTGGGGTCAATTAAATGCTCAAAATGGCCAGAAACATGTCTTGACTATATTTTCTATTCGTTTTACAACTTATGGTGGGAAATAAAAGTGTGACTTTTCATGGAAAACACAAAATTGTCTGGGTGACCCCAAACTTTTGAACGGTAGTGTAAGTGCAGAAGGTGTGTTTATTAATACAAGTGAAGACGGTAAACAATCCAGAACGGCAGGCAAAATCGTAAAACGGTGAAACAGGCAACTGGTCCAGTGAGGCACAAACAGGCTATCGTAGACTCGGCAGAATCAAAGATGAGAAACAGGAAATCAGGGATCAGGAAACCAAACAAGGAAATAAGGCTCGGTAACGTGTCAGCAACGCAACTCAATACTTCGCAAAGTAAGTGTGTTTTCACAGTTTTTATATACGTGCGCTGATTGCGCCTTAATCCTGTGCAGGTACGGGTATGAGTCGTTCACTATCCGAATCGTGCCTGAGAGTCTATCTGATGCACGCACCAAGGCGCGCAGGTGTGACCCTCTTGCGCGAAATTAGTACAAAATTAATGTAGATACTGTATAAATATCTTATGCCAAATTATTATGGCATGTTACAAAAAAATAAAGAAAAAATCTGAGTCCTCGTCTCCAATTTACGAGTCCGAATACAGTTAATGCACGAGTCCGAGTCATCAGCACTCAAGTCCAAGTCAAGTCACGAGTCCTTAAAATTAGGGGCACGAGTCGGACTCGAGTGCTACAAGCCTGGTAAGTCCTTTAGAGGTCGACCTTGTCATAGTGTTTAGATGTGATTTTTGCATCGGTCATTTAAAATGATTTTAAAACTGTACTTCTGACTGAGATACGTGTAAAAGTAGTTTTCAGAAATAAATGTACAGTAGAAAATGTCCAAATCGGACGATGTTCAGGGTTTTCCCAAGCTGCATGCATGGAATCAGCGTGTGTTGTATTTTCAACTACTCTATGGATCCGTTTTCTGTGGTTTTAAAGAGATACTTGCTCTCATCCACAGGGACATAGCTGCTAGGAACGTGCTGGTGTCATCTGTAGACTGCGTGAAACTGGGCGACTTTGGCTTGTCCAGATATATGGAGGACAGCTCCTATTATAAAGGTGTGTCTCATGACTTCACTCACAGAATGAGGATGAAATTAAGACGGAGCAAAGACATTGCTGAACTGATTTAGAGCATACTGTCAACTTTTTTAGCATGTACTGTAGTTGTTGAGTGCAACCTCTTTATTTAGCTTTTTTTTTTTTTCGAAATAAAGGGTTTTTAACAACCTGTCAGGAGAATATCATAGAAAATATTACATGTGACACACACACGTTGCGTAAAGTGTATTTTGTCTTTCTGTAGCCTCTAAAGGGAAACTGCCTATTAAATGGATGGCACCAGAATCTATTAACTTCAGACGCTTTACATCATCCAGTGATGTGTGGATGTTTGGTAAGTGTGGTTTTGGAATTGTGTAAATGAGCGTGCTTGTGCGCATTTATGGGAGACAAAAGGTATTAGGCTTGTGTGATATTGATTTTTCCCAGCTTGTGATTTTCCATTTTAAAATATCACAGTAAACTTAATTGTCCAGAATTTCCTCCATTGCTTGTTTAAGGACAGTAGGAAAGGCTGTAAATACTGTATATTATCAGCTGTGCAGTCAGGAACTGTCGCAGTTGTGAAAACGTAGCTGGATACTGGATTTTTAAGTCGTTCTTCAGTAAGCGTAACAGCACATTGTTATATAATCCTTTAAAATCGGTTGTTTAAAGGTAGACGGCCTTTCAGATTTTTCAACTGTAGGTCATAAAAAGAATTTTCCCCGACACCCAATTATTCTCGTGTAGTGGACTGAAATCAAATCACAGACTTCCAATTTTATTATTTTTTTAAAAATAAAACAACGAATGAATTTAGGGCCACTTGTCCCTAAATTCTCCGCTATGTTTTCCTGCTTCACCCAATTCAAGATACTACGTCATGCAACACATGGTGGGCTTTCCCCGTTCGCACGAGGCATTGTCAGGGCTCTACAGTGCGCACGTTTTACTTGCATTTGCGAGCGAATTTTTCAGCATGCGAACGATGAAAAAAAAACACGCGCATTTGTGCGAGGGCTTCTTGCGGCCAACAATGTAGGAAAGCACTGAGCACAGACGCGACGAGTTTAACATTCTAAAATGTATCAAATGTTAAACTGCAAAGTATGTAAATCCAGCGCTGGATAACCTACCTAATATAGTGTAACGAGTAACAGCCTGTATTGTTGTAAGTGTGTGTGTTCTGCCTGCGCCTTGCTCCCTGTCTGTAGTTGCGTGCATTGCCTCTGTCTTACACCTGCGGTGGTTCCCATGGCAGCCAGGGGGGAGTAAAAAAGTTACATTTTTTTTGCCGTTCTGCCACATCTTTCTGTGATTGCCCCTCTTTCCCACGCTTGTATGTTGTGGGTGTGGCATTAAGGCCAATTTATGCTGACAACCCAGTCCTTGCAGACGGCATCACAGATGGCGTCTGCGTAGCCCCCCCACCTTCGCAGACGCTCTGCGCGCACCTCCCAAAAATTGTGACCACCGCAGAAGCCTCGCAGACAGCGTTGCAGACAAGAGGGCTCTGATTGGTCCACTCTACATCCGCTGTACATGCACTTCCGCTTCCCTACTTTCCCGGTATGGTTTGTTTTCACGACCGCCATTTTTAAAAACACGAGCGAAGATGGAGCAGCACGAAGAGCGGTTGATTGAGAAAGTACGTACATCTATACGACTCCAGTTCTAGTCATTATAAGTAACCGGAGGATAAACACTCCACTAACCACACCCACCAACTACTCCTAGCGATTTCGCGACTTCGCGCCCCCTTGCGTTGTGGCGGTGAATAACATCGCGCACGCCTATTACTCCCCGCTCAACGATAAATTACAACTGTCTGCGAAAAGCTATCTGCGAAAGCCTTGTCGCAAGAGCATGCAGAGGCCTTAATGCAACACTGTGGATGCCAGCTTCCGTAAAACCCAAAAGAAGAAGAAGATAAACCTGCGCATGCGCACACGGACTTCCTCTGTCTGCTTGACTGCGCAAAGCAAGCGATTTCATGCACATTATTTGCTTGAGAAACCCCTCAAGTTAAATACCTTCCCAGCCACAGAATGCCCTGATATTTTGTGAGATATTACAGAAATAAACATATTTTTTTTCGTGGTCCGGTTTCCATCAAATCCTGCACTCTGATTGGCTGGCGAGCGGGTTACGGACCTCTGCCGACTCGCTCGTTCACAACAACAACAAACGTAGCATTTTTTGTCAACATTTATCTTTTTTTAAGAAGATTTATTTATAAGATTATCCAACATCTTATACATTTTGCCAGCATTTCTCAGGAGAACAGCATTAATTTTACAGCATGGATAGCGATAACGACAGTGTTCACAGCGAAAGCGAGTTTTACTGCCCTGAGGAAGAAGAAATAAAAGAAAACATTTCAGGAGAAAGATAAAAACCTCTAACTTGCTAACGCCGAGCAAAAACATGGCTGAATCCTGAATGACTCCTATTTGTATAAATAGGGGACTACATAGGTGGCAAAATGTAGTTTTTTCCTGCCATGGAAGTGCACTTGTATACCGAGGAGGAAGCCATTTGCATTACAGCCGTGAATGAGGATTCAAAATGGCAGCTCGGCTCGGTTTTCCCTTTCGGGCGCTCTCGTTTTCTGTTAGAATTTGGTAAAGAAAAAAATATATATATTATTTACCAGCTTAAGGTCGGTCTGTATGGTGAAATACTGTGACCTCGGCCTTGAATACTGACCTCAGCCCAGAGGGCCTTGCTCAGTACTTTCAAGACCTCGGTCATGGTATTTCACCATACGGACCTCCCAGCTGGTAAACGACATATATATCACAATGACCCAATTTCAGAGGGAACTAAATTTCACTGCTTTCATGAAATCGAAAGGCCGTCTTGCTTTAATTTCCACACGGATGATATTTTCACTGTTGATACTCGTCACAGTGTTGAGCAGCAGAGCACCGGTCAAAACCCCCCAGCATATTGAATAGCTTTGTAATTATCACCTTTAACATTACAGTGGGGCGGCACGGTGGTGTAGTGGTTAGCGCTGTCGCCTCACAGCAAGAAGGTCCAGGTTCGAGCCCCGGGGCCGGCGAGGGCCTTTCTGTGTGGAGTTTGCATGTTCTCCCCGTGTCCGCGTGGGTTTCCTCCGGGTGCTCCGGTTTCCCCCACAGTCCAAAGACATGCAGGTTAGGTTAACTGGTGACTCTAAATTGAGCGTAGGTGTGAATGTGAGTGTGAATGGTTGTCTGTGTCTATGTGTCAGCCCTGTGATGACCTGGCGACTTGTCCAGGGTGTACCCCGCCTTTCGCCCGTAGTCAGCTGGGATAGGCTCCAGCTTGCCTGCGACCCTGTAGAACAGGATAAAGCGGCTACAGATAATGAGATGAGATGAGAACATAACAGTGGTGCTTGAAAGTTTGTGAACCCTTTAGAATTTTCTATATTTCTGCATAAATATGACCTACTGTAAAACATCATCAGGTTTTCACACAAATCCTAAAAGTAGATAAAGAGAACCCAGTTAAACAAATGAGATAAAAATATTATACTTGGCCTATTCTAGGCCCGTTTCACCTTTTTGGGAGCGTTCTCCCTAATAAATGCAGTTATCCGATGTTAAATATATACTTGTCTGATGATTGCTAAGTCGGACACGCATCAATCGAGATTGTATTTCACGTTAATGAACTTAAAACGTTCTCCACTTACCGCGAGGGCGTGTGTGTGAGTCGAGAGCATATGAGGAGGGGGCGGAGCTTCCAGGAGGTGTCTGTTCATATCAGAGAGTTTAAAACAACGGCACAAACCATTCCAGATTCACGTGTCGATCGACTCCTTTTGTCTCTCATTTTGTTATGAGCTGAAAGGTTGCTCTTTTGCCTTGATTTTGAATGATAATTTGTGCAGGCATACCCTGTGTGTTTGTCGAAGCTCCATGGACGAGTGTTGCAGTGCAGAGGTTTGGTAAAGAAAACTTCCCTCTCGTTGATCTCACATGGTATTTGGTGCTGTTGCTGTGTTGCTTGCAGGTGTGTGTATGTGGGAGGTATTGATGTATGGAGTGAAACCTTTCCAAGGTGTGAAAAACAATGATGTGATTGGCCGTATCGAGAACGGCGAGCGACTGGCCATGCCGCACAACTGCCCCCCCACCCTGTACAGTCTGATGACCAAGTGCTGGGCTTACGACCCGAGCAAACGGCCTCGCTTCAACGAGCTCAAAACACAGCTGAGGTCAGTGTCCACACACACACACACACACCATGCACTGTGTAACCTCCTGCAAAATAGGGCGACTGAGAAAGCTTACCGTACCTAGTGTGTGTATTATTTTAGAATCTCTGAGTTTTAAGGGTGTTTTTTCATCACGCTTTTTCAACACTTTAAACACTATTTGAAAGGGCCGTGTTGATTTGCCGTCGTTTGTTTCTTTCTTGCACCAGAGGGCGCACAGGAGAAACGCAGAAGGTTATTAGGCTGATGCATGGCTTTGTGCAGCATGAACAGCCTGTGACAGTTGACAGTGTGTCAAATTCATGTGTGTTTTTTTGTTTATATTTCTGAGACAGATTTTAATAAACAGAATAATAATAATAATAATAATAATAATAATAATAAATCTTATATATCAGTTCAGCTGCCTGTTGTAGACATTTGACACCTTTTAGACTCGCATTCTCTTTTAACATTTCGTGCTCTGAAAACTAATCTGAAACTGGCATGGAGAGGTAAAGTCCACTGTTACCACCTGACAACATGTTTGCAGCACTTGGCTACAGTAGCAAGCAAACATCGTCAAAATAAAAGTCCTCCTACTCATGTTTTCAGAAAACCGTAGCGCCGTCAAAACCGCGTCGTGTACACATATTGAGAAGGATTGTTCAAACTAAAATTTCAAATGAGCGATGACTAGAAATGTAATTTTCTTTCATAATCGGACGTTAAATGACCGTACCGCGTTTAATGTCACGATAAACACACTATATCTGTTGTGATGTGAACTGATGAGGTGTAGATTATGATCGCTGGACTGATTGACTACTAGAGACATACGAGACGTATGACACGTCAGTTCACAGGGGGAGTTCCCTCTGAAACTCTGACTCAGTCCATGTCTGTGTAAGTTCCTGTCCAAGGTTTATCTCACAGGTGGCATGGCAACGCAGTATACATGGACGTCAGTGCCACTCCTCTTTATTTACTCGTTTGCGCCTTTCTTTCTTTCATTTTGTGCTCATTTACAGACACACACACAGACGGAAACGCCCATTCCCACTCCCAGACGCAGACCTAAAGGCAGGTCTCCCCAGGCTATAGAGAAAAACCTCACTAATGACGCAACAGTAAAGCGAGTCCAGCATTCTCGTTCATGTACACACACGTTCTCAATGGCAGCGAAGCCAGCTTCCAGAGAGCACGCTTGTGTAATGATGTGAGGCTCAACACGTCGCATAATCATTTCTATATACCGTAGGTGCGAAACGGTTTTAATATCCGTATTTGAGTGATTCCACGCTTATGGGTACTGAAATGGGGACATGAACTTATTCACCTAAAACCATTTCTTTTTTTTACCATCAGGTCACAAAACGTGTAATCTTTAATGAATGATATGTTAAAAGATAACTTTAATTTTCTGAGATGTAATAAAAACACATTTATATGCCAAAGTCGAGCCTATGAGTTCCAAAATGATGTCTGTTACATTACTTCTGTTACGATTGTCCATCTCGCGTCTGTTACAAATTAATTACAATCTAGCTCTATACCATGTTAATCTTATTGAAAGAATGTGTACGTTTATTCTACTACACATGTTTATTAATTATATTTGCTAAAACATCACCTTCCTATGTTTCAAAAAGTAATTCTACATTGTTAAAATTGAGAATATATATGTCCACAACACTTCTGTTACGTTCTGACTTTGGCATATAAATATGTTTTTATTACATCTCAGAAAATTAAAGTTATCTTTTAACATATCATTCATTAAAGATTACATGTTTTGTGACCTGATGGTAAAAAAAAAAGAAATGGTTTTAGGTGAATTTTTAAAAATAAGTTCATGTCCCCATTTCAGTACCCATAAGCGTGGAATCACTCATTTGCAAACCAGAACACTGAGAACTGTGGCAGGAAATATTACAACCAGAAACGTCTTCTTTTATACAGTTACACACTGGTACGGCACATATTCTTTCTCTCGCATGCTGTCCTCTTTTCCCTCCTCTTTCTCTATCCCACATCAGTCATTTTCCAGGTTTCCTAGAAACAGTGTCAATATTTGCCATGTTAACAATCTTTCTAGCATAGAATCCAGGCCCATAAAAGGCGCTGCGTGCAGGCTAATATCATAATCATCTGTTCGGAAGAAATCTCTTCATATGCCATGTGTTGTGCTGCTTTTGTATTCAGTCCTTCTCCCCTAAGTAAGTAAGTAACTAAGTGGTTCCTTTCCTCCAAGCTGTCACATGCTGTAAGTCATATATGAGGTCGGGATAAAGATTTTAGCCATTTAAGGGAATACAAACTAACAATCACAAACAATGTCAAAAGTAAAACATGCTGCCTCACCTTTGGCAGGCTGCTCTGACCGTAATTCAAATTAGCTTTCAGCCAGCATTGTATATAAAATCCATAATTTAATATGTGATTCAGTAATGTCAAGACCGTTAGAGGCATTTCCTGAACGTTCCCGATGCAGCTGTATGAATAAGCTTCTTGGCATGAGCTGTAAAGCAGTAAATGGGCACATTGCAAAAAACTGAAAACTGAATTTGAGGAGAAAATTCCTTACTACTAGTGAAATTATCTTGCTGCATGGACAGATCATCTTACTCACAGATCAACTTTTACTCCGGTGTAGCACCGGGGCTGCCCCGGTAGAGCGTTCACACGGTACAAAGTTATACCGGTGTCGCCCCTGAAAGCTGCTTAAACCGGTGCAAATCTAACCCTGCTCGGGAGGTGGTTTAAGAAATTTACTCCGGAGTAAATGCTAGTTTGCGGGGCAGCACCGATATAAAATGGGCCGTCTGAACGCTACAGGGGTAGACTCGCTACACGTGAGGAGAGTTGATTACATACGGGCATTGCATAATTTGCATCCTGCTATTTTGCGCTTCCAAAATGGCGAATATCAACAACAACAGAACTGCGTGTCTTCCAGTGTTGCCGGATTGGGCGGTTTTAAGTGCATTTTGGCGGATTTGAACATATTTTGGGCTGGAAAACGTCAGCAGTATCTGGCAACACTGGTGTTTTCATCCACGTTGTTTTCCCGGCGTTTGGTGAGGCCATGACAACCGGGAAAAGGAAGTACATTTTCACGCATGCGCATATTTCATTTCCGCATTATTACTATGGTATAGCACGGTCGCAAAAACTGCCGTGTGACCGCAAGTGGGGCTGCACCGGTGCTAACACGCTTCTCTCTAGTAAGCAGGTTTGTGACGTGTGAACGCTCCACAAAATTTACACCGGTGTAAGATATATCGCAACAAAATACATCGGTGCAGCATCGATGCAAATATGTGCCGTGTGAACACCCCTTTGGAATAATTTGGTTCCAATCTAGAACTAGTTTTAATAATCTCAGAGTTGGTGTCTTGTATTCTGCATGTAACCTGGGTAAAAGGTGGGGGTCAGTGATTTACAGTCGGGAGAGAAAGCTAGAAAAAGCACTCACTAGGCCATTACCAGGTTCATTTGAGCCATTTTGACTGGAGATTCTTGAAATGTGAATTTTATATCAAGCAAAAGGCTCGAATACGTGTAGCATTTTTTCCCCGCGTGCCTATACGGTAATTAACCGTCTGAACCTCAGAATATTTAGGCCAATTCATTGCACTAAATGATTACGAATAATTAAGTCTGTTGAGTTGTTTACTGAATCAAAATACCCTTATCAAAAAGAATTATACTTCAAGTTCATTTTATGAAGTATACTTAACCCCTTGGCTGCCACCCATAATTAATTGTAATGTGCCGGGTATATACAGTAGGTCAAAATTGGGATATTTTGATAATCTTTCTCTAACTTGTTCAGAACTTTATATTTTCAATAATTGTAGAGAAAAGTCACAAAAAAAAAACACACTTGTAGAGTAAAAATAACTTTAGTAATCAAAAACGTCCAAGACAACAGGTCTGGTCAATGAGAACCTGTCCATAAACATGAATTACTAGTACTTGAAAAACACAATGTACACCAAGGGTCCATGTGTTCCAAGTAACCGGGTACCATTTTTATGATGGTCTTTAGTACAACCCGGCTGTGAATAGAACTCGCGAGCTCCCAATCGAGAGGCGGACACGCTAACCACTAGGCCAACTCACAGTAACGTTCCACTGTAAACATTAAGGTACATAAAAGGAGGTGTTTTTGACGAGTAGCGTACATCATAAGGCACAGCGGTAAAAGATTTCATGACGTACGTGACTCGTCCAAGAGCATTGAAGGGGTTAAGTAAAGTTAAAGTATATTTCCTTAAGTATACTTTTGTGTACCAAGTATACTGATATCAATGTACTTACAGTATAGTTGTAAGTAAACTAATCTAATACTTTTTGGGACTAAATTGGCCCACTTTTAGTTTATAAAAAGTATACTTTAAGTCTAAGAGAAGTAAACTTTGAGTATACAGCTAGTATTTTTTTTATTTTGTACTGCAAGTATACCACAAGTAAACTTATATACTAATAGTTTACTAGTTCTATACTTGTAGTCCACTCTTTAGTTTACTAAAGCATACTTCATAGTATACTGGAAATATACTGTGAGTTTACTTGTTTTATAATTCTAGTCCACTTTTAAGTTTACTAAAGTATACTTTGTAGTATACTGGAAATATACTATTAGTTACTGGTTATATACATCTAGTCCACTTTTTAGTTTTGAAGTATACTACAATTACCCTTCTAGGTATACGATTAGTTTTCTAGCCCTAACCCTTACCTCATGCACACTACCAGTACACAATTTAAGTGTTTTGAGTTGACCACAAACTTATGGTACATGTAGGTTTATAAGATGGGATTTAAATCATGCTGCTGTATATCACAAAGAAGCCAATATGTGTGAAAAAGCAGTATTTTATAGGCTACTATCAAAAGGATAAGCACAACTACAGGGCAAGTACACTTAAACATAAGGCACAAATATTTTAATACTTTATTACACTTTTATTCAGTATATCTTGATCAAAAGTTTAAGTATAAGCTTAAAGTGCATATTCTGGACCAAATTCGTTTTTTTTTTATATGAAAGAATGTCCCTTTACACACTCATTCAGAAGGGTAATTGTGTACAAGGCCATCTGTCTACAGCAGAAAAAAATTAAATAACAAAACGCGTCTGGAAAAATCCCAAGGGAGTCTGGAGCCAGATTCGTGACGTCACCTGCGGAAGCGCCAGCAGGCTGCGAGCTTTGCACGGTTTCAGTGCACAGCCTGTGTAGACCAAGTTTAGCAGCTAGCGAGTTTGCATTGAAATATGGAATTGTCACCTGAGCGCAATGTGGGAAGCGATGAGTACTAATCCCATCAAGATTGGTGTTGCTACACCCTCCTACGATACACCTGTTAACCATTTTAATAATTACGCCATAACGTTGAAGAAATTTGCAGAAAACCACCAGGTCGTTTTCTCATAAACAAACCAGCGCTGACGTAGGATTCAGAGGGAGGCGTCCCGCACGTGACGTCACGAAAATCAGTGTTTGCCGGGAAATCCAAATGGCAAGTTTTTTCAGAGGCGGACCAATTCGCCTCAAATGGCTTGATTTCAACTGAATTTTTCTGGTATTGCGCAAGGTAAAAAAAATTGCATAAAATGTGACCGATATTTGACCAAAGTTTAATATAAAATAGGAGAATTACATTGATCTCGCTCCTGAATTTACCCGTGATATGCACTTTAATATACTTAGACTTTTCTATATACTTTTCAGTATAAGCCCGTGTATAACTTTATTAAGTATATCTCTGATAATAAAAAGTAAACTGAAAGCATACTCTCTTATTTTTAGTTTAAAAGAAGTGTACTAGAAGCACACTTGAATAAACTTCTTTTTTGTAAGGGTAGTCAAAAGTGATAATAAAATGATCCAGTGCTACACAGAGACAAGGAGCCTGTTCTGCTTTCTTCAATGACAAATCAAAGGACGGTCATATTATCCACTCACGATTCTTAAAACTCACTTCAACCCTCAACCGAGGGAGACACTAACAGGGTGGAGTCAGTTCATGTTCTGAATGGGGAGAAAAACTCCAGTGCTCTCAGTGAGGGAGGATTTAACCCTTGTA
Organism: Neoarius graeffei; assembly: GCF_027579695.1. NCBI lineage: Eukaryota > Metazoa > Chordata > Actinopteri > Siluriformes > Ariidae > Neoarius > Neoarius graeffei. Next base: position 49,654,528 of record NC_083573.1, read on the forward strand.
TGGTGTTCAGGTCTGTGGTAGAGGCCTGCGCGGGACAGAATTTTCAGTCCCACTCCCGTATTGTGCAGTCCCGCTCCCGCAAAGAATTATGATTTTCAGTCCCGCTCCCACCCGCACCTGCCGTATTTTGTCCCGCTCCCGCCCGCAAATCCCGCATGATGCAGACGTTCGCGTTATTTCTCACGAAAGTTCTTGTCATTGGCTTGGGGAATTAAACAAGCTGAGCTTAGCTGAGCTCTCCACTGACCGATCCTTCACCTGGCGCACGTAGCGAGGGTGCGCGTTGCCAGGCGGCATGCGCAGCTGAGGCTTTACAGAGATACCCAACACACCTACCAAAATCTACAGTGGATATTAAGAATATTGTACATTGCACATAGCTTATATGTCACTCCTCACATTTACATTCTAGGAAATACAAGTAGGCCTATAAGAAATGAATATAATTTAAAGACACAGCGTAATGGTGCCCCGCCCCCTACTTTGAGTGGATTTGAGCATAAATATCTACAGCTCACGTTCAGGGGTGCGTTTCCCAAACAACCAACCAAGTTAGCATTAAACCAATATGGTACGATGCAAGTTTGAACTAACTAACATCCAAAAAACGACTGTTTCCCAAAGCTGTAGTACCAACTTGGTCTGAACCAAATTGATTTGAACCAACACAGTTCAAACCACGATGTTTTCAGATGTGTTCGGATGGTCTTGTTTATTGTCGGAACTCAGAGAAACAACCCGAAGTTGGCTGACAGTGCGAACGGCATTTCACCATTAAATGACCGTTAAGCCAAATTTGGTGCGTCCATAATCTTCCCCTGATGCTTGCAACTTGTTGTAGATGTTCATTTAGACTAATATAAAATTGCATCTCCATAAATTAAAGGCATCTCCATAAATTAAAGCATCATATACTAGTTTTGGCTATAAGGCTATTTGCCTTGATTAAAAATAGCTAAGCAAACTGCTGTGAGATGGCACAGATAACGTTATGTAGATCTACATGTTGTGTATTTATAGGTGGCATTGTTAGGTTTATTGTAAGTTTATTGTTTAGACTCTGACATTCTGCTGACACATTCCAAGTTGAGCGCTGCATGCACTCATGATTGACAGCTCTCGCTTTGATTGACAGCTCTCGCTTTGCGCACTCGCACTCCCACTTCCGAGTCTGTGGCGTTTTTAGTTAGCGGGACTGCAGCTTATCACCTCTCCCGCCCGCTCCCACATTGTGCACTCCCCCTCCTGCCTGCGCCCGCAATGAGCTTTCAAAATTTGCCCCGCGCCGCAGTGCTTTGCGTCGGGTCCCGCGGGACTCCTGCGGGAGTGCAGGGCTCTAGTCTGTGGGACCTGTTTTCATTTTTTATCAAAGGAACAAAAATACGATTAATTATTTTTTCAAACTCAGACTCATTGGCCTTGGCTCATTTTCTGTGAAGAACATATATCAGAACACATTTTCGATGACCACACACTGTACACCCCCCTACACATTTATATTCCATACAGGATGTTTGGGTCCACTGGACCCGGGGATAATAAAAGTGTGGACCTTCACTCTGTCGTCCTCCTGTCTGGGCCTGCTGTGTGTGTGTGTGTGTGTTTCTGCCCCTGCCGTTCAAGCACCGACACCTGTCTGCTCTCACATTCCTACACATTTTACCCTCTGTTTTGCGGGAACCAAGACAGAAGTTCGCATAAATTGGGGGCGGGACACAATAAATATAGCTTTTCCAATGTGGCTCCTTATCACAACTGATCAAGACGGCCAAAAGATTCTCTGCTCAGATGGACTTGCAAATGATTTCGGAAGAGAGAGAAGCTTTTGATGATGATGTAGAGGACGACGTTTCAGAACGTGAGGATCACATTTCTGAAAATTCAGAGTCTGACAGTGACTTTGAAGAAGAGGATGAGATGGAGCATCAGCCAGTCCCAAAACGAAGACGAGCGTGGGGATGATGCGTTGTATAGACTGACATGGTTACTGTATGTGTTCAGCTTGTGTTGTGTGAACTGAACTGAATGGGTTAAGAAATAAAAATCAGTTGTTATGAAAAACCTTGCTTCATTTGTAAATTTGAAGATAAATATCTTTTTTTCCACTCATATCTTGACTGTAATTGATTTTCTTTTTGTAAAATTACATTTTATTAGGGGGGCACGGTGGTGTAGTGGTTAGCGCTGTCGCCTCACAGCAAGAAGGTCCGGGTTCGAGCCCCATGGCCGGCGAGGGCCTTTCTGCGACTTGTCCAGGGTGTACCCCGCCTTTCACCCGTAGTCAGCTGGGATAGGCTCCAGCTTGCCTGAGACCCTGTAGAACAGGATAAAGCGGCTAGAGATAATGAGATGAGATGAAACAAAAAACGAGTAGTGCTTTTTTTTTTAAATAAATGTAATCTAACAAAGGTAAAGGGCAAATATTAACCATGTATGCTGTTTATGTTGCTTGTAATTGGGGTGAAGTAAACATCTGTTAAGTATTTAATGTAAAATTGTTTGATTGTGTTGAATTTAAAGCACCAAAATGCAACGGGTCCACCAGACCCACCAACACTGGCTGAGTAACAAAAATACGAACACAACACAAGGGTTAAGGATGATCTTAAACAGGTAAATGTTCTTGAGCAGGTGTGTTTGCAGTCTGCCTTTTTTTTTTTTTTTTCTTCTGTCTTTAAATAGATCGCCTCAGCTAGTGTATGAGGCTAATGTAACTGCATCCTCCTTCTCAAAACGCCACGAGAAACGCATTTATCATTTCCAGACCAGGCTCGGACTCGGATCTCTTTCTCCTTCTCATTATTTTTATCTCACTGATTTGATCTCGTGGACTAATTAACAATTATTTCCTGAAGGCAAAGTGAATATTGGTGAGTAATAACCAAGATGAAGTCGAGGTTATTATTTACTGAGCCTGAGGTGGATAATTGTTTAAGTATAGCCCCTTCGGACACAAGGAAAAATGCTATGGAACTTCATGTGTACAATTTGTACTCATTATGTCCGAAGGGGATAAATACACAGGTGATTTATTAAAAAAATTTTTCAATTATTTATTTCAAACTTCAAAAGCGGCATGTAAATGTAATATAATCGCGGCGCGGACTTGTGTCACTCATCTATGCAAGTCACATAAAATACTTTGCTTTGAAATCGATAAAATAAACCACAATTCCACCGTAGCTTTGAATAGTTTTCGACCAAACTTCGTAGCATCTTTAGTGCTTTTAGGAACAGCGTTTTCTTTCATAGTTTCTAATTCTTCCTCACTTACGGTGGTGAAATAATTGGCAGCCATTTTGCCAAGTCGCTCGAGGCGATGACTGAGAAATTCGGATTATTTCTCGATAATCAGCGCGCGCAATTTCCTATAATCACCTCCGTATTTATACCAATACACACAACACAAAAGTCTTGAGATGGAAAGACAACAGCAGCAGAAAACCACATCGGGTTCACTCCTGTCAGCCAAGAACAGTAATCTGAGGCTACAGTAGGCACAGACTCACAGAAAATGGACAATTAAAGATGAGAAAAATGTAGTCTGGTCTTTCCTCAGTCTACAAATGTATATTTCTTTCCATTCTGATGTTTGATGTGAACGTTAAAGCAGATGCGCAGAACCTTTATTTTTCAAAAAATTTCTGAGTGGATAGTATCTCCATCCTTGACTCTTGTATGCTGCATAAATGGGAATAAAAATATATATTTTTGAGAGTTAAAATCGACCGCAAAGTTGGCATTCGAGCTGCCCCGCTGAGCCAGCCAGCCCTGAGTGCGTGATATCACAGTGGGAACCGGTTTTAAAGCTTATAGGCAACGGTTTTAATTTTATGCACATTTGAAACTTTATATGTTAAAAAACCCTCTGTAATTTTCTTCTGGTCCCAAGAAGTATTGTTAATAAGTAATAATTAAAATGTTAGTGCGGATCGCGGCGAATTTCTGTTCGGCTATTTTCGTCACCGCTCGGCGCGTGACATCATTTAAGACAAACAAACTGCTTGAGTTGGGTCCACTTCCGTTTACTTACATTGCCGTTTGGCTTGAGTGCAGACGTGCATTCAGGAATTTCCAAAGAAAAACCATGCCTTATTGTTGTGCAGTGAACCGTAACAACGGGACCGGTTCAGGAAGAAGTTTTTACCTTTTTCCGAGAGAGAAGAGGCGGAGCGAGAGGATTGGCTTTTTTCCAAAAAAGGAGAAGAGGTGGAGCGAGTGGGTTGGCTTTTTCCAAAAGAGGAGACGAGGCAGAGCGAGCGGGTTGGCTTTTTCCGAAAGAGGAGACGAGGCGGAGAGAGTGGATTGTGTGCGTGAAGCCAGAGGGTTGTTTTTTTTTTTCCGGAAGAGGAGACGAGGCGGAGAGGGTGGATTGTGCGCGTGAAACAAAATCAAGCAGTCAAAGAAGAAACAGAGCAGCAACGCTCAAGCAAAAAGGAGAAGATTGGAGGTAAACATTTTTACTTTTGCTTGCAATTGACAAGTTAAGAATCCTGAGGGATCCTGTACAATCATTGTGGAAATGAGACAAAGGGATATTTCCTCGCTTAGAGTAGGCTATAAATAGTATAATGCCGCAGATGGCAGGCTAATGTGGCCTACCGGCGCACTGTCCAGTAATCGTTACCTATATCCACTAGGGAGGGCGGTTTAATTATTCTTCAGAAGGGCTCTTATTTAGTATTACGACGAAAGTAGGAATTTATCATAACTACCAGGATAAATCATTTGGGCACGAGTCTTGTTGAGGTCTAGGGTCACCGTGATCAGAGTCGGCCGAGTCGCTGTCCAATTCCGAGGCCGCACGGTCAAATCAGTGAGCCACATTCACCGATTGTTTCGCAACAGCCATAGGTTCATACATACAGTATATGGTTTCACCTCTCGATATTCAATTTGGAGGGTTCCTGCTTCAAAATCGCTATCGCTTTCAGACATTTTACACAACCTCTCACGACCAAAGTCCGTACACGTGTGCTCGGTTCGCAGGTAAACACAGAACTGCTCCCGGTCTGTTTGGCTTGAATGACGTCAGGATGACGGTCCCCTGGCAGTGAAAGTGTGCATAAGTAAGATGTAAACAAACCTTTGGAAATTGGGCAAAACAGTATATTTTAACCGTTTTATTCAATTTTAGGGTGCAAATTAGACACTAGGAAAATTGAATTTGCTTTTTGGGTCGTCCTTCTAGACAATAAAGTTGATATTCTACGTTTCACCTCGGACCATTGCCTATGACCTTTAAGGCCGAGGCCTTTTACAGCTATAGACCAAAGTCATATCAATAAAAATTGATGGTGAAAGTAAGAAATATCGTTACCGACTTGCTCAACTAAGACTGATTTGCCTTCATTGATTGTGGGTTGACTCTCATTAAAACAGGATAGGAGTTATAAGTTATGCAACATACATGTACATGCATGCATTTTCACTGATAAAACGTAAAAGGCTAATTAAATAATCAGATGAACTGAGACAATCACATTCTGAAGCAAATTAAATAATCTTATAGCGGTAACTTAAACACACAATACAAATTACATGTATTAATCCAAATGCAGGGAAACAACGTGTTGTTTTTTTTTATCCAAATGAGAGTCGGAGCTTACCCGTCTGTGTTCTCGCTTCTTGAAGGCCGATCTTGTGGCCGATTGTTTTGAAACAATCTGACTTTCAGTTGTTCGTTCAGTTCTCCATTCATTCATTTCTTCCACATAAGGGCGAGATGGCAGCAACATCCAGTTTAGAAATCAGGCGGCTGCCCCACTCATTCTCTCCATACTGAGTACTCCGCCATTACTGCTTGGCTCAGGCAATTACTAAAACCCGGGATGTCACCGGTTTTAGCAACAACCACGGGGAGGTCACTGCCCAAGCGATATGTCCCGTCCCGTCCTGGGTTTTAGCAACAACCCTCAGCTCATGCTGAGGACTGGTGCAACTGAACTAAGGCCACACCAATTTAATTAGTTGGTTCTCGGATTTTTTCAGGAAAAAAATATGAAGCGAGCGCGCGAAATAAAAATAAAATTTAAAAAATGCTCTGATGGTAAAATTAGCGGTGGAAATAGAGGGCTTTCATAATAGAGAAGCAAAACAAAGACAATACATTATTGTTACACATTTCATATGGCTCTTTTAATAGCTTATCTTATTTCCACCCATATGCATTAAGGGCTAGCTCTAGCTGCACATCTTTTATCAGGCAAACCAGTAAACAGATAGGCTAAATAAACGATTGAATTACAGTCAATTGAACATCTACAATGCACAGAAAAAAAGATTTGACCAGGAGTAGGCTACTTCTGATGGCTAAATACTTCGAATGATTTTTTGTTTGCCCCTCACATCAGTCAATGAAATATATAAATCAAACCCACCTCCACAGAGCTGTTGTCCAAGTTGGCACATCGCAGGGTAACAAACTCACGGCATCTTGAGTACAACTGTGCAAAGTTTTCCCCCTCTTGAATTTTGACACACCTGTCAAAGATTTTACGCTTCTGTTCGCTGAATATCCTAACAATCACAAACACAGGCTTTGCAGGATTCCCCTCCACAGGCATGTTTCTTCCACAAGTCTTTATCTAAAGTGAAAGGGGCGATTTGATTGGTTTTCGACGTCACGTGACCTCAACCTGCAGTCGATTTCGATTTTTTTTTTTTTTTCATTTTGCATTTTCTTCAAGCGGCGATTCCGAGAACCAACTAATCGAATTGGTGTGGCCTTACTTAAAATAAATAAATAAATACTTTACTTTTCTTGTAGTTTTCTTTAATTGTTGGTACTGCACCCTCTTTCAATACAGGCCTATAGCCAACGCTCCTCAACTGATCAGAGGTCTCGTACGAGTCCTCAGTAAAATGTGCAGAGCAGAGGAGAGACCACTTCATAGCCGCCCAATGTGCCCGTGAACTACTTGTAAAATGCGTCCAAATCTTTGCAGTTTGAACATTCTTGGACCATGAATGCAACTTAAATCCACCTTCTGTCGTGTTGCTGCACCTGCCAGCAACACATCTACGTGGCATGGCGATAAATTAGCTCAAAATGGAGGCTCCGAGTTGCAGTCAGCTCTGTGTTTTAGTATAGCGGAAATGGCGATGAGACCGATAGACTTCCTGCTGTGACGTTACGGACGTCAAGGTCATTCACTCAGACCGCTACCTATATTAATCACTTTAATCGTAAAAATTACTCTATTAGATTTATTGTTAACGCTTAAAACTATTCCTGTGCCATTCTTGAGGTCTCAAGGCGTTTATAAACGAAAGTGAGGCCATTGCTCTGCGTATATGCTTTAACTGAAGTTCTTGACTTGTATCTTCGTGATTTTTTGCATTGCGCTGCTGCCATGTGATTGGCTCATTGAATATATAGTGGACACTTTGTGCGTATAATACTATATGGTTGAATAAACATATTTTGGAGTACTTTTCTATATAGCAAGATTTTTAAAATTTAAATAGTAGGTTGTTTAAGGTAGGGTTTTTTTTTTAGTATTGAGAATGATTGGCACCAGGACAACTATTCAAAAGTTTACATTTTCAAGTTCCGTTTATTCACAGGCGTCAGTGAATTTTCCACATTTTTTTTTATAAAGAAGGGATTTTAAGATGATTTTTCCACACTCGCGCACTCACTCACTCGTTCAAAAATGTTAATCATTGTGAGTACCGTCGACTGCTGACACCAGCTTGGCTCTCGTGTTTTGTTGTTCATCTTGCTGACCCAAGAAATGAAAGAAATTCAGGCGACCCGTACGAGTGCATTCACTTTTCACCGAAGCACTGATGAAGGTTTCCAGGTAAAGTTCTAATGGGGAGAGAAAATCTGGGCCACACGTTCAGAATGATCTAAGCAGATGTATTTTCACTCGGTTGTGTCCTTCATTCATCTGTTGGCAGCACACATGCTGCGCTTGTCAGGGTTCAGTGCACCTAAAAATAGTTGTCCGAGCCTGGGTATAGGACATGAAGTGCATTCTCTTCGTACTGGGTCTCACCCGTTTGTGCTGTTAACATCTCCTCCATCTCTCCATGAAAATCTGAGATCTTAGCAAGTTGACAACAGGTACGAGTCTTTCACCGTGTCGAGATACATTAACTTTGGTCAGTATTCACTCGAAATTGTATGATTTGGTTTGAGTTTTGCTATTTATTTATTTATTTATTTATTTATTTTTGTCGTGACCTGGAGTGGAACTGTTGTGAATGAATTCTTATGAGTTGTTATTTCCGATAACGTTCACAAATATATTTTTAACATATGACAAAATTGCTATCAATAGACTGCTCATTGCAGGTTTTACAAACCACAAACTGAACATTTACCAATATGTACAGTCATAGGTTTGTAAATTTGTCTGTTTTAATGTTTTTTTTTTTCTCATATTCCACAGTGTTGTGTTGCGTAATCAAGTTATCAGCAATTACGCTGCTGGTTATGGGTTGTGTCATTCTTTCCTAGGCAGGTCTGGACTTAAGACTCATACACACAGTCAAAACAGACAGTCTCAGTGTGAAGAGCTTGGGCTAAGGCAGCACGTCTATCTAGAATCCTTCCCACTGTGTGTGTTCAGGTTTTAGCAGTGATGTTGTTAGCTCACAGGGCTGTTTTCCCTCCTCCATGTTTCTATAGCACCATCCTCGCAGAGGAGAAGGCTCAGCAGGAGGAGCGCAGTCGGATGGAGATGAGGAGGCAGGTGAACGTGTCTTGGGATTCTGGGGGATCAGACGAGGCACCCCCTAAAGTAAGTAGTTTTTTTTTGTGTGTGAATTAGGCTTTGAGTTATGAGAATAATGTTTTACTCCAGTCAGCTAGAGCTACATCATTTCAACATATATATATATATATATATATATATATATATATATATATATATATGGTATTACACGATTGCGTGAAAATCTGAAGTTTATCTTCGAGTGGTGAATATATTCAGGAGTGAAAATATTTTCAACACGAGAAGATAAACTTCATATCTTTGCACCACCATGTAATGTTCTTTCTATGATATGGACACATCCACAATACGCAAGTTAATCAAAAGAATTTTAATTTTGAATCAATTCACCATCTTGACAATGCGTGTCCAGTCAAACACTGGGAGTGACATCACCAGAGTGAAATATCGGGAATTATTTTTTTCGCGTTGAGGTTTCCATCAAATCCTGCGCTCTGATTGGCTGGCGAGCAGGTCTGTATCATACGGTACGGACCCCAGTCATGGACCCCGGTTACGGACCTCTGGTGACTCGCTCGTTCACAACAACAACAAACATGGTAGCATTTTTGTCAACATTTTTTTTTATAAGATTATCAAAAATCTTGTAAATTTTTGCAGCATTTCTCAGGAGAATAGCATTGATTTTACAGCATGGATAGCGATAACGACAGTGTTCACAGCGAAAGCGAGTTTTACTACCCTGAGGAAGAAGAAATAAAATAAAACATTTCATTAGAAAGCTAAAAACTTGTAACTTGCTAACGCCGAGCAAAAACATGGCTGAATCCTGAATGACTCCTATTTGTATAAATAGGGGACTACATAGGTGGCAAAATGTAGTTTTTTTCCTGCCATGGAAGTGCACTTGTATACCGAGGAGGAAGCCATTTACATTACAGCCGTGAATGAGGATTCAAAATGGCGGCTCGCCTCGGCTCCGTTTTCCCTTTCGGGCGCTCTCGTTTTCTGTTAGAATTTGGTAAAGAAAAAAATAAATATATTATTTACCAGCTTAAGGTCGGTCCGTATCGTGAAATACCGTGACCTCGGCCTTGAATACTGACCTCGGCCCAGAGGGCCTCGCTCAGTACTTTCAAGACCTCGGTCACGGCATTTCACGATACGGACCTCCCAGCTAGTAAATAACATATATTTATTATACGTACAGGACACTTTTTCGATGGAATAAAAATATGTTCTATTCCCTTCTAGTGGGTTCTATTCTTTTGGTTCTATAGCATGCAATATTGTTCGCATATCGCTTATCCTACATGTATTACGCCACTCTGTCCAATGGAGAATGAGCGTGCAATATTGTTAGAATATTGCATGTTGTCAAGACAACACAATGTCACACATCGGAGCTCATGCGAAGATCCACTGACAACTTTTCTGCTGCGCATGCACACAATCATTTCTTTGTCGGCAGGGAAAGAGAGAAGACGAGGCTAATCCAGTGCTACTACTAGGATTAGCTATGTTATAATTAATCACTAAATGAATAAACTGAAACTGAAGACGTGCTGAACACTTCATGATATATTCTTCACGCATATTTACAAGAGAAAAACATACCAACGGACATGGAAAAACTGGAAAAGAGACACGTCGGAGATGTAAAACTTCCACACTAGCGAGTGACTGTGACAGTTTGTAAACAAACATGGCCGTGAGGTTTGCTTCATTAAATATGGAAGATTTTGAGAGAATTTTGGCTGCCAGGTCGCTCTGTTGTGTGTAGCTGTCAATGTTGATTTTAAAAGTAACTAAGTAAATTGCACAGGGAAAAAAATAATAATATTCGGCTTGACTGCGCTAGCATTAGCCTTCGCTAACGCTACACCAACTGGAAGGTAATTGCACTGCCACGCTAACAGCACCGAGTCGCGAATGCTGATATGAAGAGTGTGTATATGTATTATAATAATATTGGATGGGTTTTTTTTCATGGTCTATCAGATATATTCCATTCAGCTAGCATGATATTGAACGAATATATCTGATATACCACTCAAAGCCAGCCAATATTATTTAAATATGTCACTCGGCTTCGCAATGTATTTCGTATGAAAAATGTGAGTTTTTCAGCACGAGAAGTTCAACTTCATACCTTCAAGCGAACATATGATTTTCTTTTTATTATATAGACACATTCACAAACAAAAAGTGCCCAAATTTATGAAAACAATTCATTGGTTTCCTCACAAGTGACACACAGAGATTTACATCATGGTTTTAGTTCTCCATGTCTCAGATGTAGCTCATATGAAAAATACGTGTGGTGTATTTCCCAGTAAAACCCTCATGTCTATATATATATATATATATATATATATATATATATATATATATATATAAAACAGTTATTCCACGAAATCATGTCGTACATGAGCTGGTAACTGATGAGACGCGTAGTGCTGAGTTGACTATAAGTCATGTACAGCAAGATTGAGTGGAATTACTTTTATTCTATCCACATTCACTGGATTTTGAGAAACAGAGCATTTTTTTATTTTTATTTGTTGCAAATTCAATAAATAAAAATTTCATCCAAAATGTCCGACAAAATCGTTTCCACTTAGAATGTAAACAAACCGGCGAAATGACAGTAGCAATTTGTGAAAAATGCTATAATAATAATAATTCTTGAAAAATAAAAAAAGATACCTTCTTACCATCAAGTACTTCTATTTCATATTTTGTTGGGGTTTTTTTTGTATTTTTGGGGGTTTTGTTTCGGATAAAGCTTTTATTTCTTCTTCGGTGGGTTCAGCAACACGCTCCGCCATTTTGTTTTTCTCTACTCACGGGATATGAGCTCAAGCGCACGATTGCTCATATCCAGTGAATGTGTGTGTGTGTATATATATATATATATATATATATATATATATATATATATATATATGTGTGTGTGTGTGTGGTGTTTTTGTTTGTTTGTTTGTTTGTTTGTTTGTTTTATCTTTACTGGTACTCTGTATATTCCAGATGTATGATGGTGGATGGAATAGAACTCTCAGTGTTTGTTAACAATTTATCAGTTGTCACTCCTGCAGGGTGGCTGGCACAATCGTCCTTGTGTGAAATGTAGTTGGATCATTCATTCATTTTCAATAACCGCTTTGTCCTGGTCAGGGACCCGGTGCCTATCCCGGGAACACTGGGTGTGAGGCGGGATTACACAATATTCATACTGTGACTGGATCTGTAAAAGTCAGTGCTTGTTATTGAACATTTATTAGAGAAGATTCTCGTTGCCATAAATAGCTCGCATTGTTGTGGCATTTCTAATGAAACTGAAAACTTATCCTTTTATTTCCCTGCGGTAACACAGAGATTTAACAACATGTTCAGGATTTTTTTCCCATTTCACTTACATTATAGTTGCTCTATTTTGCGTGCACTAAAATGGAAAGATTGCTCATAAGACTACAAATGATATTTACGCTACACATTTCCACAGATGAGCAAACATGTCTCTGATGCCGAGGCATTTATGGTTAAAATGATTCGCTTTGGCCATGCCAACCTTACCCTTCAGTACTTTATTGTGTGCTCCATGTAGTTCCTATACGGCATGACCTCATTATAACGATTTGGCTAAATCCTTGGAACAGCCACTGAATTTTCATACAAAACCTGGACGTTTGAGTGGAACATGAAGATAACTGCTGTATGAAATAGCTGTATATAATCATAAATAGTCTACTAGTTTGGGAGAATTTTCAATGTTTCATGAATATTTCGTTAATGTTTATTATCTCGGTCGAAGGGTTCATCCAAAGTGAGATCGAATGCAAGTATTTAATGTATATATCGTACGTAGTATGCTACAGGTAAAGTCAAGTATGTACATTTAAAAATGGAGCTCAGCGTAAATTTTGATTAATGTTGTGATTTTGCCGTAAACCGTTACGTGGACTAGGAAAAAATAATTTCAGTCTGTAAGGAGTTGTTCAATCAGTCCAAAATGAGATAATAGAATTCTTTCCAGAAGGCTAAAGGCCAATTTATGTTGACAACCCAGTCCTCGCAGATGGCGTCGCAGATGGCGTCTGCGTAGCCCCCCCACCTTCGCAGACGCTCTGCGCGCACCTCCCAAAAATTGTGACCACCGCAGAAGCCTCGCAGACAGCGTCGCAGACAAGAGGGCTCTGATTGGTCCACTCTACATCCGCTGTACACGCACTTCCGCTTCCCTACTCTCCCGGTTTGGTTTGTTTTCACGACCGCCATTTTTAAAAACACGAGCGAAGATGGAGCAGCACGAAGAGCGGTTGATCGAGGAAGTGAGGAAGTACGTACATCTATACGACTCCAGTTCTAGTCATTATAAATAACCGGAGGATAAACACTCCACTAACCACACCCACCAACTACTCCTAGCGATTTCGCGACTTCGCGCCCCCTTGCGTTGTGGCGGTGAATAACATCACGCACGCCTATTACTCCCCGCTCAACGATAAATTACAACTGTCTGCGAAAAGCTATCTGCGAAAGCCTTGTCGCAAGAGCATGCAGAGGCCCTTAGAGAGTTGGACAGCTGGTGATTGATACGGTCAGCTACTGGGGGGGGGGTGTAAATGGGCGTTAAGAGCTTCTCTCACACCCCCTCCCACACTGAGCTAATTCATGCTCGTGTGCTCATTTTGTCGGCTGCTCTACAGGTGTCCCTGTCTGTCTGTCACCCTCACACCAGCACGGCTGCTATAGAACTGTGTGCTTCCCATTGCTGATGTGTGTGTATAAGCTGTGGCTCATCTGCATATGTGGTGTTGTCATGCTTCTCTAAATAGTCTCTCTTTTCATTTGTGCTGTGTGTCTGCTGTCTTTGTCTGGGCTGTGGTGTTCGCGTGTGTGTGTGTGTGTGTGGTTTTGTAGCCTTCACGCAGACCCTCTCTGCAGCACAGTGTTAGCTTGGACTGTCTGTCTGCCGCTTCAGCATGCCCACAGTCATTCGGCTCCCAGCTCTCCCTCTGCTTCTTCCAGCCCCCTGCTGTTTCTCCGCTGCTCTCACTTCCACTAGCGCTGAACTCCCAGAATCCCACACTGCCCCCACATGTGCCCAAGCTCAGCAGGAGACCCACCATACCACCCACAGTGGCCTTAACTGGGCAAACCCTGAATCAGCATGCTTACTATCCGTCTCTCCAGGCAGGTGTTATTGGGACAGCAGGGAAGCTTCATATTATTTCTTCGGAAACCATAAAACTAACGTATATGAAAATGTCATCCCAAGGTGTGGAACTTTCTGCATGTTCAGGGCACTCAAACGTACAACATGACCCTGTTACTTTCCGCCTGCATGTGCATGAACTCGTTGTAATTCAGGTCAACTATGTTCTTGTGTCAACCTTCAGATCTGTCCTTCACACACACACACACACAAGCATTTTCAAATGTCGGTGTTTTGCAGTAGGGACCTGTTTTATGATATCTGAGAACTCTGTCCCATCTTAAACTGACCATTATATTTCACTCTTTGTATTTGACTCTTTCTTTCCTCTGCTCGTCCGGAGGGGTGGACACGTGACTCTGTGTATGAGAGGCTATACAAGGTAGATTTGCCTCTAAACAGCTCTCTCCATCCACAGCTGAATGTGATGCAGCATCTCAACCAATCTGAAGAGGACTTTCTGCCTTCACTGTCTAATCCCCTAATAGCATCTAATATACATCACACCCCTTCCCCGACTAAATAACATTATGTAAGAAGAGCATTTTGGACGACTGACTAACTGCTTGTGTTTTACGAGCTTCTTTTGGTTGATCCCCTTCAACAGACTGGACTTTCCATCCACACAAAGTCATTGCAGTTTTGTGTGTGCCTGGTCCCCTAATTACAGAATCTCATACAAACTGTTCTGGTTGAATCAACTTACAATGATTGATCGTGTGTACGTGTGCATTTGCAGCCCAGCAGACCTGGTTATCCAAGTCCACGCTCAAGTGAAGGTTTCTACCCCAGTCCTCAACATATGGGCCAGCACAATCACTTTCAGGTACCGTACACACACTATATTAGTACAACCCCGATTCCAAAAAAGTTGGGACAAAGTACAAATTGTAAATAAAAACGGAATGCAATGATGTGGAAGTTTCAAAATTCCATGTTTTATTCAGAATAGAACATAGATGACATATCAAATGTTTAAACTGAGAAAATGTATCATTTAAAGAGAAAAATTAGGTGATTTTAAATTTCATGACAACACATTTCAAAAAAGTTGGGACAAGGCCATGTTTCCCACTGTGAGACATCCCCTTTTCTCTTTACAACAGTCTGTAAACGTCTGGGGACTGAGGAGACAAGTTGCTCAAGTTTAGGTATAGGAATGTTAACCCATTCTTGTCTAATGTAGGATTCTAGTTGCTCAACTGTCTTAGGTCTTTTTTGTCGTATCTTCCATTTAATGATGCGCTTAATGTTTTGTATGGGTGAAAGATCTGGACTGCAGGCTGGCCAGTTCAGTACCCGGACCCTTCTTCTACGCAGCCATGATGCTGTAATTGATGCAGTATGTGGTTTGGCATTGTCATGTTGGAAAATGCAAGGTCTTCCCTGAAAGAGACGTTGTCTGGATGGGAGCATATGCTGCTCTAGAACCTGGATATACCTTTCAGCATTGATGGTGTCTTTCCAGATGTGTAAGCTGCCCATGCCACACACACTAATGCAACCCCATACCATCAGAGATGCAGGCTTCTGAACTGAGCGCTGATAACAACTTGGGTCGTCCTTCTCCTCTTTAGTCCGAATGACACAGCGCCCCTGATTTCCATAAAGAACTTCAAATTTTGATTCGTCTGAACACAGAACAGTTTTCCACTTTGCCACGGTCCATTTTAAATGAGCCTTGGCCCAGAGAAGACATCTGCGCTTCTGGATCGCGTTTAGATACGGATTCTTCTTTGAACTATAGAGTTTTAGCTGGCAACGGCAGATGGCACGGTGAATTGTGTTCACAGATAATGTTCTCTGGAAATATTCCTGAGCCCATTTTGTGATTTCCAATACAGAAGCATGCCTGTATGTGATGCAGTGCCGTCTAAGGGCTTGAAGATCACGGGCACCCAGTATGGTTTTCCGGCCTTGACCCTTACGCACAGAGATTCTTCCAGATTCTCTGAATCTTTTGATGATATTATGCACTGTAGATGATGATATGTTCAAACTCTTTGCAATTTTACACTGTCGAACTCCTTTCTGATATTGCTCCACTATTTGTCGGGGCAGAATTAGGGGGATTGGTGATCCTCTTCCCATCTTTACTTCTGAGAGCCGCTGCCACTCCAAGATGCTCTTTTTATACCCAGTCATGTTAATGACCTATTGCCAATTGACCTAATGAGTTGCAATTTGGTCCTCCAGCTGTTCCTTTTTTGTACCTTTAACTTTTCCAGCCTCTTATTGCCCCGTCCCAACTTTTTTGAGATGTGTTGCTGTCATGAAATTTCAAATGAGCCAATATTTGGCATGAAATTTCAAAATGTCTCACTTTCGACATTTGATATGTTGTCTATGTTCTGTTGTGAATACAATATCAGTTTGAGATTTGTAAATTATTGCATTCCGTTTTTATTTACAATTTGTACTTTGTCCCAACTTTTTTGGAATTGGGGTTGTACCACAATCATTAGACATGTAATCAAAAACCGCACTCTACAAACGACACCAGTCAGGTTTTTTTATTTTGTAAATCGTTGCATTACATTCATGGCATTGAACAGATGCTCTTATCCAGAATGACGTACAACATTCCGGCTGATCCAGGGAGTCAAACATGCAACCTTTTGCTCCCAAAGCTGCTTCTCTAACCTTAAGGCCATGGCTTCACCATTTGGAATTCATAAAATGTTTCACTGCTCTTTCTTTTCTAGCTGGGAGGCTACCCAGGCCCTCACGCTATGCCCTCCATGCCCAGTGGATTGTATCCTCCACAGGCCTCAGGCATGGGGCTCGACGTCCACGACGGCTGGAATCATCACAGAGCTGCGCAGGACCATGCCATGTGGAACCCCAACGCAGAAGTAAGGGGGGAAAAGAATGTTACTGTATTCTTGATAATAAGCCACTACCAGTACTAGAAAACGAGGGGTTTCGATGCAGTGAAGACAATAAAACTTATTCACCGCTTTTCAAAATCACTGTCGTGACGTGACGTGAAATAAAACCCGCACGTCCTCACTGCAGCCCTACTCGATTAGAAGTTAGATAACGTAGCTAGCTAATGTACTTCATTTGAAGTCAACTATCTAACTTTATAAATAATGAAACTAGTAGCGGGTGGTGCAGTGGTTAGCACTGTCGCCTCACAGCTAACCAGGGCCTTTCTGTGTGGAGTTTCCATGTTCTCCCGATGCTCAGGTTTCCTCCGACAGTCCAAAGACGTGGATTAAGACAAGTGGCTACGCTAAATTCCCCATAGGTGTGAATGTGAGCGTGAATCATTGTATATCTCCGTGTAAACCCTGTAATAGATTGGCAAATTGCCCAGGATGTACCGCACCTCTCACCCAAAGTCCGCAGGGATTGGCTCCAGGTTCTCCCGCAACCCTGACAGATAAGCCAGTGTTCCAACCAAGGCGCTACGCCTTGCCCTCCAGCCCGTGCGCCCTGCCCTCAAATACGGTACAAATGCCATGCCCAAATTTATATGCGCCCTTACTCATAATTTTCCAGAACTTTCCGAGCACTCGGCACATACGTTCTGCCACTGAAAGAGTGTTGCTGACTTGCAGTGAAAGTGTTTCATGTTGACCAATCACAACACACTATTAGCGCGGGGTCAAAGACATGCTCTGTCGACCATTTTGCCTTATTAAAATAATGAGTCAGTGCAGCAAGGTACACGTGAAAAGCAGCGATGCCTACAAAGGCATGAAAGAGAAAAGAATTGATTAAAGGAGCAAGGAGCTCACAGAACTTAGCATCTCTGTTTGCCAAAACATAAGTAGATCTAGAAGTTGAGAACTAAACAAATTCAGTCAAAGGTTAGGCCCGATAGATCGAGACTCTCGATGTAGATCTGTAGAAATTCTAATCACTAACACTAACCCCTTCAATGCCCTTGGACGAGTCATGTACTAGAGCCCTGCAGTCCCGTGGGAGTCCCACGGGACCCGACGCAAAGCAGTGTGGCGCGGGACAAATTTTGAAAGCTCAATGCGGGAGCAGGCGGGAGAGGTGATAAGCTGCAGTCCCGCTAACTAAAAACGTATTTAAAATGAAATTTATAAATTATTAATTTATGTCTATCATATATAATTTGTGCTGGATATTTTATTTGGCATTAATAAAAACATTTTAAGATGCCTAAATTTGCGGATGTGGTCTAATCTCGCGTACGTTTCCGATTCCTTTCCGCTCTTCCGTGTTTGAGATCTCCGATCATGGCAGAAGAGCAGAGCTCCTTTAGTGAAGCTCACAGTGCTTCAGAAGTAAGTGCTGCTTTAAAAAGAGGTACATTTACCGTTAAAAAGTCAAGAGTCCTGAAATCAGACATTTGGAAGTCGTTCTCACTCGTGTACGACGCAGAGGGAAATCAGCTGCCCTTTGCTTGTTGTGATAAGTGCCAAAAGGTTCTGACATACAACGGCCATAAATCAGGTACATCAGGCCTGAATCGCCATGTATGTACTGTCTTAAAAGGACAACAGTTGTTGGAGTTTAGAGGGAACAACGCAAAAGTGACAGATGCGTTGAAGGCAAAGACCGTGGAGAAATGCGTTGATTTTGTTGCTGCGGACCTCTGCCCGTATGACAGCATCGCTGGTCGGGGATTAGTTCAGTTAGCTCAACACTTAGTTGACACGGCAGCCACAATAGGCAAATTCGATGTGCGAGATATTCTGCCCCATCCAACAACTGTGTCACGTCATGCAGATGATAGGGCACTCAAATTTAGAAGAGCTGTTGTTGATGACATGAACAATGACAAGAACTTTCGTGAGAAATAACGCGAACGTCTGCATCATGCGGGATTTGCGGGCGGGAGCGGGACAAAATATGGCAGGCGCGGGCGGGAGCGGGACTGAAAATCATAATTCTTTGCGGGAGCGGGCGGGAGCAGGACTGCACAATGTGGGAGCAGGCGGGAGCGGGACTGAAAATTCTGTCCCGCGCAGACCTCTATCACGTACATCATGAAATCTTTTACCGCTGTGCCTTACGACAGAAGAATGTTTTAGGCATTGACTGTAATTCATACGTGCCATTGTAGAGTGAAAGTAATGTGCCATGTAAGGTACATAAAAGGAGGTGTTTGACGAGTAGCATATGTCATAAGGCACAGCGGTAAAAGATTTCATGACATACGTGACTCGTCCAAGGGCATTGAAGGGGTTAACATTAATGCGTTCGACTAGATCGAATCTAATGTGAATATCCCAGACTAATATTAATTATCCATTAATGCTATTAGTATTACTATTATTAGTAGTATTAACTAATGTTGTACCTGGCTGAGGCTAATCGCAGTTAGATTGCAGCCATTTAATTTGTAATTTTCAATAGACCTAACTGTTAGGTCTGCCGTTAACATTATAATACAGCAATAAATCTAAATGTTAGATCTTTACAGTTAGGTCGCTGTACATCAATAGGCCTAACGTTATTTGTTTATACTTGGCCCATGGTCTCGTTTTAGGTGATAATGATCTACAGATATTGCTGTATTCTCTAATATTTTTTGCACTAACTGTAATTAAATCTAACAATCCCAGTGCACTATGTTATCGGTGATTTGTGCAAAATACAGACATATGATCAAAGCTAAATTTATTAGCTTTGCTATTAGTGTTTGAAGTCCTTATGTGCGCGTGCCATGATTGCGCTCTGATCAGGAACAGGTGTATGGTAATTAGTCCTTGCGGTGCATGCTGCTCGCTCAGAGGGCAAATGTGCGTGGACAAGAGTGACAGTTCGAGGCGCACCAAGCGCAAATGTGACATTATGAAGTATTGTATTAAGCTGGTCAACTAAGAAGTTTCAGATTTGCTTACTTTATTTTACAAAATAAACCTTGCGTAGTTGTCCAGCATGGCTAATTTTGCATGATAGATTCTTTGTCGATAGTGATGCACAAAAAAAAAAAATTGCCCGCGATAATCATTGGTGCCCTGCCCTCTTAGAAAGCTAGCTGGATCACTGTGAGCGGTGTAGATAATGGATGAAACTAGTTGCTTGACACTAAGTACGTTGCTCATTTTGCGGTCAGTATTGGTACCAGTATCGACGAGTACCAAAAAACATGTACTCGTACTCGGTATCAGTTCATTTCTGCTTTCTAGTGTCATGCATAATTCTACAGTTATACATTTAAATAATATTGGCTGGTGTTGAGTGGTCTATCAGATATATTCCACTCAGTTCACTATTCATGATAGTGAATGAGTCGAAGACGAGTTCAGTATCATGCTAGCTGAATCTAATATAGCTGATATACCACGAAAAAAAGCCAGCCAATATTATCATTATTATTATTATACATACACATTCGATGGAACATCTCATCTCATCTCATTATCTCTAGCCGCTTTATCCCTCTACAGGGTCGCAGGCAAGCTGGAGCCTGTCCCAGCTGACTATGGGCGAAAGGCGGGGTACACCCTGGACAAGTCACCAGGTCATCACAGGGCTGACACATAGACACAGACAACCATTCACACTCACACCTACGGTCAATTTAGAGTCACCAGTTAACCTAACCTGCATGTCTTTGGACTGTGGGGGAAACCAGAGCACCCGGAGGAAACCCACGCGGACACGGGGAGAACATGCAAACTCCGCACAGAAAGGCCCTCGCCGGCCACGGGGCTCGAACCCGGACCTTCTTGCTGTGAGGCGACAGCGCTAACCACTACACCACCGTGCCGCCCTTCAATGGAACAATTATAGATTTTATAAAAAGTTAAGAACAGGGGGGTAATTTACCAATATTGAATGCTGATTCTGATCGAATGTAATTCAGTGTTCTGTCAATCCAGTGTGCATGTACAGTACAAAGTCAAAGTTCTAACAATAAAAATGGTTTCAAGTCCAAAAAGCCTGAACAACAACCCAACTTATATACAAGCGATATCCAGGTTGACAGTTCAAGTTCAAAGTTACTTTTGGTCGTAGTTAATTGTTACATTGCAGTTGTTCAAAACAAAAGAGCTTTGCTGAGTGAAGTCCACGAGTGAAGTCCTCTTGTAAAAGTCTCCGTCACTTTTCCTCACCTCCAAGTAGAACTTTGACGATATTTCCCCTGTTGCTCTCTTTTCCAGTTTTTCGATGTCCGTTGGTATGTTTTTCTCTTGTAAATATGCGTGAAGAATATCCAGTGAAGTTTTGGTAGCCTTTCGGGTGTTCAGCGCGTCTTTCTCTCTCAAAATATATCTTCTGCTTTTAATCTTCAGCTTTTGACGAAGCAAACCTCACGGGCATGTTTGTATACAAACTGTCAGTCACTCGCTAGTGCGGAAGTTTTACGTCTCCGACGTGTCTCTTTTCCAGTTTTTCCATATATTTAATGCGGAAGATTAAATCCGTGAAGAATATCCAGTGAAGTTTTGGTAGCCTTTCAGGTGTTCAGCGCATCTTTCTCTTTCAAAATTCTCTGTAAATCTTCCACTTTTAATGAAGCAAATCTCGCGGCCATGTTTGTATACAAATTGTCACAGTCACTCGCTAGCGCGGAAGTTTTAGAATAGAATGCCTTTATTGTCACTATACACATGTACAATGAGATTAAAGCATCTCCAATAACAGTGCAAACAGCGTGTAGAGAGAGAGAGAGAGGAAGGAAAGAGAAAAAAAGGGGGGGAGGATGTAAGTGGGGTAAGGTGCACAGTCCTGAGGTGTATGTGTTGTGTTACACATTATGGAGTGAGGTATTGCTCATTGCACATTATAAAGTATTGCACAGAGAGAGTCACATTATAAAGTATTGCACATTATAAATTATTGCACGAGAGAGTCACATTATAAAATAAAATATTACACATTATGAATTATTGCAAGGTAAGGTAAGGTGCACAGACTTGAGGTGTATGTGCTGTGTGTAAGGTGCACAGTCCTGAGGTGTATGTGTTGTGTGTAAGGTGCACAGTCCTGAGGTGTATGTGCCGTGTGTAAGGTGCACAGTCCTGAGGTGTATGTGTTGTGTGTAAGGTGCACAGTCCTGAGGTGTATGTGCCGTGTGTAAGGTGCACAGTCCTGAGGTGTATGTGTTGTGTGTAAGGTGCACAGTCCTGAGGTGTATGTGTTGCGTTTCACATTATGGAGTGAGGTATTGCACATTATAAAAGTATTGCACAGAGAGAGTCACCTTATAAAGTACTGCACATTATAAATTATTGCACGAAGAGAGTCACATAGTAAAATAAATAGACTATAAAGTCAGAGCAAATCTGAGTTCAGGGCGGTTATGGCTTTTGGAAAGAAGCTGTTTTTGAATCGATTTGTCTTTGTCCTGATGCACCTGTAGCGCCTCCCTGAGGGCAACAGGTCGAACAGATCAAAGCCAGGGTGGGAGCTGTCCTTGATAATATTCTTAGCTCTGCTAAGGCAGCAGGAGGTGTAAATGTCCATCAGGGAGGGGAGAGGGCAGCCAATGATCTTCTGTGCTGCCTTAACTACCCTCTGAAGCCTCTCCCTGTCTACAGCAGTGCAGCTGCCGTACCATACTGTAATACAGTACATCAGCATGCTGTCGATGGATGAGCGGTAGAAGGTCAGCAGCAGGTTGGAGCTTAAGTTGTACTTCCTGAGGACTCTCAGGAAGCGTAGCCGCTGCTAAGCCTTCTTAATGACTGCTGTAATGTTTACTGACCAGGAGATGTCGGCGGAGATGAGGACGTCGAGAAACCGGAAGGTGTGGACCCTCTCCACATACTCGTTGTTGATGTAGAGGGGGGCTAGGTCGGTGCTGTGCTTCCTGAAGTCAACAATGAGCTCTTTGGTTTTCTTGGTGTTCAGAGCGAGGTTATTTTCTGAACACCAGGCTGCCAACTTCAGGACCTCCTCTCTGTAGGCTGCCTCGTCTCCCTTTGAGATGAGTCGGACCACTGTGGTGTCGTCAACAAACTTGACGATAAGGTTGTTGTTGCTGTGGGTCGGACTACAGTCGTGGGTGTAGAGGCAGTACAGGAGGGGGCTTAGCACACAGCCCTGTGGAGAGCCGGTGCTCAACGTGCAGGTGGAGGAGAAGTGGGGGCCAAGTCTCACAGTCTGGGGCCGGTTGGTAAGAAAGTCCTTTATCCAGGCACATATGAGAGGGGGGAGGCCGAGAGTGTCCAGTTTACTGATAAGGATGTCCGGGATTATTGTGTTGAAAGCAGAACTGTAATCCACAAAGAGTATGCGGACGTAGCTCTGCTGCTGCTCCAGGTGGTTCAGTACAGAGTGTAGAGCTACGGCGATGGCGTCCTCTGTGGATCTGTTCGCGCAATATGCGAACTGGTAGGAGTCGAAGTCTGGGGGGAGGTGGTCATTGATGTGCTGAAGAACTAGTCTCTCAAAGCACTTCATGATTACCAGAGTGAGGGCCACAGGACGGTAATCATTCAGGCTGGTGACGGGAGACTTCTTCGGCACCGGGATTATTGTAGCTGATGTTAGGCAGGGCGGGATGACTGCCTGAGCCAGGGAGAGGTTAAAGATCCTGGTGAAGGTAGGGGCGAGCTGGTGGGCACACGCTCTGAGCACCTTACCAGGTACTCCATCTGGGCCGGCAGCTTTCTTGGGGTTCACTGCCAGGAGCACCCGTCTGACATCATGCTCCTGTACAGTGAATGGGGTGATGTACAAACTGTGTGGTGGTGGGGGCAGGGCTGGAGCAGATGAGTGCTGCTGAGATGTTTCAAAGCGAGCAAAGAAGCAATTTAGCTCCTCTGCCAGCGGCGCACTCCAGTCTCCTGTTGACGCATCACAGTCTCTGGAGTTCGTGATGTCTTGTATGCCCCGCCACACCTCCCGTATGTTGTTGCTGGACAGGTGGGACTCTGTACGCAGCCTATGGTCCGCCTTGGCTTTTTTAATTTCTCTTTTTAGATCAGCTCGAGCGGCACTGTACAGAGCTCTGTCACCTGACCTGAAGGCAGCGTCGCGAGCCCTGAGGAGTGAGCGGACCTGGCTGGTCATCCAGGGTTTCTGGTTTGGGAAAACCTGGATGTTTTTATCCACCGTCACATTTCCGATACAGAACTTGATAAAGTCCAGTACCATTCCTGCGAATGTCTCCAGCTCCTGGTGTTCGAATAAGTCCCAATCTGTCCATTTAAAGCAGTCCTGTAGTTTGGAGAGTGCGTTGTCAGGCTAGGTTGTGATAGTCCTTGTGGTGGGCCTGGCTCTGCGTCTGAGGGGGGTGTAGGCTGGGGAGAGCAGGAGGGAAAGATGGTCTTACATCTCCGACGTGTCTCTTTTCCAGTTTTTCGATGTCCGTTGGTATGTTTTTCTCTTGTGAAGGATATATAATGAGGTTTTGGTAGCCTTTCGGGTATTCAGCGCGTCTTTAGTTTCAGTCTTCAGTTTATTTACTTAGTGCTTAAACCTAGCACTGGATCTTCTGTCTTTCCCAGCTGACAAAGAAATGATTGTGCGCATGCGCAGCAGAAAAGTTTTGTCATTGGATCTTCGCATGACGTCATGTTGTCTTGACAATGTGCAATATTGTAACAATATTGCACGCTCATTCTCCCTTGGGGAGAGTGGCGTAATACATGGAGGATAAGCGATATGATAGCAATATCACATGCCATCAATGGAGCACTTGCATGTGACGTCACAGCCGATCCAGATTGTGACAGACGCCATCGTGTCGGTCAAACGCCATATTCCGCCTTCTACTTCTACTTCTGGTTCTACTTTTACTTCTACCTTTTCTTCTGGAAAACCCTACTATATACAATTCTACTACAACGGCTGCGGCTACAAGCTCTCCCTACCTGTGCACGTTTATGTTTTTTGTGTGTATTTTTGCGTGTTGGTTGTCTGTACCGGACTTCAATATCCACTACAACCGTATGGACTTACTGGACATTGGTTTCCAGCAGAAAATGACGGTTTGTAGCGATTTCCATTGCACGCACAACATTCCGGACGAGAAAAAAAAAAAATTCCGGACGAGAAAAAAAAAAAACATTCCGGACGAGACAGCGGGGTCTCCGTGGATTGTTATTGGAAGCAAAGCGAAGGAGGCGGCGCCGGGAGCAGAAGCAAAAGCGAGGCTACAGGCAGAGCCGGCCTGTTGACTAAGCTCAGAAAACAGCCACTCAAATCTCCACTGCCAAGCCTCTACCTCTCC